>NC_134782.1:84840575-85045575 GCF_046742065.1 Oratosquilla oratoria
CCCCCACCTTTCTTGTGGTTTCTATCCTGATGAAAGTGTTTAAATCCCGCAATATTAAATTCAGCTTCGAACTCTGTACCATTTACCATGTCTCAGTTATTCCTATCATATCGAGATTTTCGCTTTTGACATACGCATGTATTTCTTGAAATTTGTTCCTAATACTACGAGCATTAAAGTACATCGTTTTAAGAAACTCGTGATTATTTCTTTTTGACACATTTTGAGTTTCAATATCATGTCTTATATTATCATTTTGTGTATTACAGAATTCAGACAATTCAAATTGTACCAAGCAATTCACATTGTATGCAGTAGAACACAAGTAAAAATGCATTGTTAAAAAAATCCATCTTATGAATAATTCATGTTTTCTCAGACACATTCAAACAGATTATAGTCTATTGGGGTTCATGCACTGTAATATGTCAGACTGACATTTACAAAATACACAGCATGGGGCAAGATTATGCCTACAGACACATCGTTTTGCTGCACATTTCTGGCAGGAACAGGTGAAGGCAATGTCATCTGGCAGCATGTGAATGTTGATGCCTGGCATTAACAAACCATCCACTTCTATGAAGCTGTATTGTAGTGGACAAAGAGAGGTTCCGTTGAGGCAGTTCATCTGTATGTGTGCAGCATAAAAGCTACTACGAATATGCTGCAAGGTGGCACGAGAATTTGAGGAAGCTGATCAATCGTTACAGCCTTACTTTGACGATACATCTGGTATCTCAGTTCATCCATTGTTTTGCATGATGATCCTGGCTTCAATACCTGAACCAAGTATGCCTCTGTTTTTGTTATGAAAACTTCAATGGAAGGATCATTAGGATTTAGTCCAAACCCTTGTATGAAGCTTAGTGAGTTTGCTTTCAGGGCACCTGCTTTGGTACCGAACTTACTTGTTGTGTCACAGCCTGTGAGGGTATGGACTGCCGGGAGTACATCACACAGGGGCCCAATCTTCTGTGCAAGTGTGTGAAGAGGAATGTACCTTGTAGAGTCGCCGACACCAGCTCTCATCCAAAGCTCAGCTAGCCCATGCTGGCAGTGCATTTGCCAGTGATAAAGTGCAATAACAAGTACATATATATCTGTAGATAAAACACATATCCTCTTGGTTCCAGTTATTGTTGCCTGTACTGAATGGGGGACCAGTCTGACATCAGCCTCCTCAATGGCAATATCAAGTTGTGGTAGATCAACCTCTAGTTCATCACGGGTGAGTTGGCAGTGCTGTGTGTCCAAGTCGTCGGTGCTTTTCATGCCTCTAATTACAACCTCTGGCCAGTTGGATTCATGGTGAGTCTTCAGCCATTCAGAAAAAAGTTTCTGGAGTTTTGTTTTGTTTGATGCTGAGGCCCAGAAGGATTCCATTGAGACTGGCAAAGGAAATGATTCATTCAAGGCACTGATCTCTATGCCTCTGCCAGTGGCCCTTCTGGATCTTTCTGAATCCTTTACTGAACCTTCTACATAGCTGTCAAAGACAAAATCAATGCTTTTTGGATTTTTGCAAATGTTGAAGATCATGTTCCAAAGATGCTCACACAGTTCTCCAAAGGATTACACATTTTTAGTCCTGATGCGTCTCATATATGCCATAACATCAACAATATAGGTTGTTGGAAATGTGTAGTCCCACTGAGAGGGATGTATGTAGTCTTCTGCAGCTAACACCTTCTCAAGTTCTATTATCAGTGAACTTTTGGTGGGCTTCGTCATATACCCATCACCATCTATGAGGCTGCTTGTCGGCAGTAGGCCATATCGAAAAACTTCTTTCATGTCACATCCCCTGACCCGAGCTATGTCTAATATCTTCTGTGCATTTCTGTTCTTTTTCTGACTGAACTATCAAACTTGCCATGTCATTATGATACCGAAGAAGTTCATCATAGCTAATAGTGAGGCCAAATCGATGAGAGTAGAACTTTTGCAAGCCTCATGTATAGCTTGAGCATTCATGATGTGTAGGTGTTCTTTACCTACAATGATGGACATTGTAGTAGAGTATCTGGTAGAGTGCAATCATTCGTCTCCTTATCCTGTGAGATACAGTAGACTAACCATCATCGTCTTCACCATCAACATCATCAGCCATCAGTCTTTCAACTTGTGGGAATTGATTGGGATCAAACTGGAATAAGACTTCGAGGAACTTCAACACTACAGGAGGTATAACAATGCTGTTCCATGACGTCTCCAGGTCGTTTGCATCACAAAATTTGTCTTTCAGGTGGAAATCTTCTGCCATCAATGCTTCCCGAATCATTTTGGCACAAGCAGTAGTGGGATCAATAGATCGTATTGTGTCCGCCATGTCCTCTACTGATATGGTATCCTTCAAGAACACCATACCAGACTTGTTTGGCTCTCTTGGAAATGAAATCGATAAGGTTCCCTTGTAATGATGACAAAGCAAGATGCGTAGTTCCCTATTACTAAAGGTGCATTGTACTTCACTACCAAGCACATTTGCCATGTCTCTAATGTCACAAAGAGGATACTCAACACCTTTAAGGAGATTAGCATCTACAGAAGCAATAAGTTCATGAAATACCTTCATTTTTGGAGAAACTTCTTGTTGGGGGTCACTACATTCTGTGTCTTTCTCATATCTACGGATGTATGACCTGAGACAGTTTTTGTGACACAGCAAATCAGCTCCAAATGCGATTCCACCAACCAGAGCTGCCTTGAGGGAGCACGCTAAGCGTGCGGCCTACCAGGGTGGAGTCATATGGGGTCAGGCGACTGCCTCAAATCCAGAAACCAGTACCCCTGCTGACTGGGGTTGGATTCAAAGTGAAGAGGTGTGGAAATACATTGGACAACCCTTCCATCAATAGCTGCATGCTACCAGGAATTAGCCAAATGCTGTTGCAAGAAAGACTGCCTCAAGAGGTGCAAATGTTTCCGCGCGGACTTTCTTGTACCGCACTGTGCAGCTATGTTTGTGACCAGTAATGTTGTAGTGAACCGAGGTCAATTCTCGAACATTTGACAGAAGATTTTGAATAATTTGTGCATTATTGTTTCAGCGTTAATGTCATGTTCATGTTTAACTAAGTCAGTTTTTGATTTAGACTCTATAATCATTCAGTCCATTAATTAAGTATATGATATGTCGTTAATAAAATGTGTTTTGATGTAATTTTTGGTTTATTTTATTAATAGTCATGTAAGTGGCGCTAAAATGTTTTCAAGCGTATCATAAATGAGTTCAGCATACCCAAAAACATACCATTTGATACCAAGATCACTAAAATCGGTTGAATAGATACCAATCTATGAGGAATATCGTCATCGCGAGCTCCTGATGGCGGCCATCTTGAAAAATGGCCGCCATCTTGGATTTTTAGGTGGCTAGTCGGACAGATCTGTTTAGTATACCTTATGGAGTCATCAAGCCAATTTTGGTGCTTGTATCATCAAATGCATGATTTTTCCACTAGCCGCCCCACTAAAATACTGAGTGAATGTCTTGAAGATCACATGTTCTTGTGTAAACGTCATCTTGATAAAAAAAAACTGTTGCTTTAAGGAATACTTCTGCTCTGTTGCTTTCTGCAATGCGGAACTTTTCACATACACCTTTGTGCTTGATCTGACCACATAAGACACATGCTGTTGAATAAATGTCTGCAGGATTAGGGGACTCGCGTGGTTTTATCTTGGATCGTGTGGAGAACCTTTTGCTCTGGTCACCAGTAGTCTCTACACTGCCAGGCGAAGAGCCCTGTGATAGTTTTTTGTCACTAATTCTATCTAAGGTCTTTTTCAATGTGTATTTTTTGTAGCAATCATTGTTCATGTGATAAACAAAGTGTGAAGTGTTTCCTTGCAGCAGCCGCTCATGAACAATATCTTGTCTGATATTTGCCGCTTGAAGAATACGCTCTCGGCCATTTTCAGTGCTGGTCACCGCACAGTTTGTGATTTGCTGGCATATAATGCACCTCTGAAAGTCTGTTTCTGACGGTCTTCTCCTCTTTAGTGGAACGCCCTCCATGATGTTAGTTATTTACCCGAAATAGAAAATAATTCAATAACTAACATGCATCTACTCTTCATGTGTCAAAAAATGTGAAAAAGCGATAATGTAATGAACAAAATTGTTGCTTTTTCACTACCCTGCTGAAAAATTAAGAAAGTGTTATTTAAGAGATCTCAAGATATAATCATTCCTACGCACAAAAACATGCGTATTGACATTTAAATCTAACATATTCACAGTAAAATAGTGACGGAAATTTCATACAAGGTAGCCGTTTTTGACGTATACTAAATCGTGATTTCCAGAGTTGCTACCATGATTCAGAATGTCTACCCAAGTTTTTTTTACACCTGAAGTGGTCCCTAACATGAAACTATTAAGTAATTTAGGGGACCTTGTACAGTAGTGCACACAGGACCCCCCTTAGCCACTGGACTAATATTCTTTACATTCAATTCTGCTTTTATGTCCATGTTTCTCGATCGGTCCAGTCCAGACACTCTTTTGATTTTCCTCAGAACTTTCATTTCTGCAGCAACGATTTTACTCTTTGTTTTGCTTGTCATTGTCCATGTTTCTGATCCATAAAGCATAATTGGTCTTAATACTGTTGTATACATCAGCACCTTACATTTTCTAGGGACATTGCGGTCTCTGAACAACACCGAAAGCATACCAAAGTTCTTATTAAATTGATTAATTCTGTTATTTATTTCGATTTCCTGATTATTCTGTTCATTAACTTTCACCCCAAGATATTCCAATTTGCTTACTTGTTTCAACTGGGCCCCTCCTATTCTTATTTATATGTTCCTCTCATTCCTCGTGATACTCATGACTTCCGTTTTATTAATGTTAATTTTCATACCATTATCATTCATAACTTTATTCCATCTTCCTGTCATTTCTTGTAGTTACTCTTCGCTGCTGCATATCACGGCAACATCATCTGCATATGCCAGCGTTATCGTGTTGTTGCCATGGTTTATTTCTTTCATACATTTGTCCATGAAAATTATAAACAGCAGTGGGGAAATCACTCCTCCTTGTCTTACCCCTGTCCTGACCTGGAACCATGGTGTATCTCCATCCCTTAGCTTCACTTTATTTTCACATTTCCTATATATACTCTTAATTGCCCTTTTCAGGTTTGCTGGAACATCGTATTCTTGATGCTCCAGTGCTCTCCAGATTTCTTCCCTAGGTACCTTATCAAATGCTTTCTCCATATCTATGAAGATAGCAAACTTGTCGAAGTTCCACTCCCTGTTCTTTTAAAAAAAAAAAATTCAATGTAAAAATTATATCCACTGTGCTTCTTTGTGGTCTAAAACCATGCTGCCATTCCCCAAATCTTTCCTCTACAGTCATTCTCAGTCTTCTCTCTATGACTCTCTCATATACTTTGCCCACATGCGATGGCAACGATATGCTTCTGTAATTATTGTAATTTGTGCGGTCATCTTTTTTGAAAATTGGGCATACGACCGCTTTACTCCAGTCATCTGGTATTTCAGCATTTTTCCACGCGACATTCATAATTCTGGTCAACCAGTTCGCACCCAACTCACCCATTGCTTTAATGAATTCTATATGTATCTCATCCTCACCAAATGCTTTTCCATTGTTCATTCTTTGGATAGCCGCCTGAACCTTCGCAACTGTAATTTAATCATTTTCACCTTCTAAGAACTCCATCTGATTTTCTTCTTGCGTTTCCATATTTTCTTGCCCAGCATTGAGTAGGTTCTCAAAATATTTTTTTCCATCTTTCTGTAATTTGATTTGTTTCCACCAACATCACTCCATTTTCATCCTTTACTGCATAGGGACCTTCGTTTTTCTCTTTTCTTTAGTTTCTTGCCATATTGTAGAGCAGCTTTCTTGTTCCTTCCATATCCTCTCTCAAATCATTACCAACTTTCTGCCAGACTTCTGCTTTTGATTCCTTTTTAACTCTATTACACTTATTCCGTGCTTATACATATTTTTCTCTGTTTTCAGCTGTTCTGTATTTCATCCATTTTCTGATTTTTTTTTTATTTTTTCTTTAACTGCATCCGCCATCTCCTCTGTCCACCAGGGCGTTCTTTTTTTTCTTTGTTTTTCCCACATACTTCATTTCAACCACCTCCTCTGCCACTTCCTTAATTAACTACTGTTTTCATCTGCTCCCATTCCTCATTTATATTTTCTCCTGTTTGCAGGTTTGTCACCTTTCCTCTGATTTTTTCTTTAAAACTTTCTTTCTTTTCAGGATTTTTTAAAGCCTCCACCTTGAATCTCCTCCTTATTTCCCTGGCACAACTCTCCACTTTCTCACGTTTATTTTTGCAACCACCAGTCTATGATCTGAGTCTAGTGACACTGATGGTATAGCTTTAACATCACGAAAGATCTTTTTATTATTTGTAATGACAAGGTCAATTTAGGCTTTGTCATTATAGCTTTGTAGGTTGTCGTTCCATCGATACCAAGTCCATTGATGACTTTGTCTATGTTTATAGAAAGTGTTCATAATTGACAGATTATTCATAGTACAAAAGTCAATTACTCTTTCACCCTCACGATTTCGATTTCCTATTCCATGCGCTCCTATAATATTTTCCACACCTCCACGATCACTTCCAACATGACCATTCACACCTCCAATGTTTTCTGCATTACCTCTAGACTTATAGCTACCAAATCCCTGGGTCCAGACGAAAAATTTCCGAGAGTGCTTAAAGAGTGTATATTTGAAAACTGCAACCAGTGAACGGAAATGTTTAATAAGTCGGTAGACACTGGTTTTATGGCTATTGCTTGGGGGCAAGCAAACGTTGTTCCTGTTTTCGAAAAGAGATAAATCGTCTGTATGCAACTGCTGACCAATCATTTGACATCAGTTATAGATCATTTTTAATCAATAATAGCTAATAGAATCAGAGATCACATCGAAAGACATAATTTGATTCGTGACTCACAGCATAGGATCTCCAAGGGTAAATAATGTGTAACTAATTTACTATTGTAATGCCCCCCCCCAAAAAAAAAAATTCCCATTCATTAATATTGTTCAAAATTATTTTAATGCAAGATATCCGGAGGGGGGGGGTAATTTCAGTATATTAATTTTAACTACCCATAAATCATGGGGCATACCCCCCCATCTTTTTCTGTGCCTACTTGACCGACGCATATATATTCTTCAGTAACAGCACCCCCTTGTAGTGCTGGGCAAATACCGCTAATTTCAATATCGAAATTATTGGTGAACAACAATACAGTTACCGAAATTACCGACAGTTTACCGGTAAAAGACTCGTGAGGTAGTAGTGACGTCACAAGTTCGAGTCGAGTTCGAAAAATCAATGTTTTTGTCCTTTAATAAGCTATATCTCTGGTTCTATTTTACATATTGTTTTTATTGTTATGTCATTGTAAAGGGAAAAGGTCATACTTTAATTGGTGCTACTATAGTATGCTATCTAGTATCTACCGAAGTTACCGCTCTCTGAGTGTTATGGTATAGCTTATCGAGTTAGATAGATAGATAGATAGATAGACTTTATTTAGCAATGAATCAATATACATGAAGTGCAAATAATGACAAGAATACATAGTTCGGAATAATAAATGCAAATTGCCGGGGATAACACAAAAAGCATGTACGCTTATTTCCATTGTGGTCCTCATCAGATTGTTATTCTACACTAAGTCACACTGACAACATACGCAGGGGGTTAAGGCTTGATTCACACTATCGGTCCGGTCGCGCTCCACTCCCGTTCCGCTCTCGGTCCGGTCCAATATTGTCTCATTAATTTCAATGGAAGCATTCACACTGGCGCTCTCGCTCCAGTCTTGCTCCGGTCACGGTCACGAGGATATTCATAAGCACCAACTGAATACAATATAACCTACAAAACTTACTTTAATTTTGTGGATTTAGATGAAATGCTAATAGAATTAGTCAAAAGGTAAACCAGAGCTGTATGACCTGACTTCGCTGCACTACAGTGATAATGTTTGCATACTTATCATATTGCCAAGGTACTGAGAGAAAAAAATACACATTATTAACCGAAGAAAGAAATTCCATATGTATAATAACAACCTATTATCCACTGCGGAAATGCATCTCCTTAGCTCACTCAACAAATATTCCTACACAAGTTTGTTTGTCTACTTATATTTTATCATTTTGCCAAGGCATTGAACCAGCTGGGGAGCTGAAATAATCTTTCAGTGTTTCTCTCGCGCCAAAAGCCTCCTTTGTAGCATTTCCCCCTCTTCCTCTCATTGGACGTACTGTGTTTGATGGAGGCATGACAACAGTATCTGGTAATGCAACAGCATTTGGGTGTATCAGATTGTGAAGTATGCATGTTGTTGTAATGATTGCATTAGCGTTAGAAGGCATAGCTTTAAGTTTCCTTAAATATATTCTGAAGGTTTGCACTAGAATACCAAATGTGCACTCAACTATCCTCCTGGCTCTAGATAATCTATAATTAAAAATCCTCTTCTCTATCTTATGTTCAGTCTGTGAACCTGGGTAGGGCCTCATCAAATTTCTCTTCAGCGGGAAAGCCTCATCTCCCACTATAACGTATGGTGCAAGCACATCAGTGCCAGGAAGTGCAGCATCTTCTTGTACATTTCAAGTCATCCTCAATTTTGGATAGTATTTTCTCAAATGTTCCTTTGTTCATTCTGAAATAGCTGTGGAATTTACTCTCATCATCAATAAGACGAGGATACAGAGTATGAAATTCTCCTTCAGTCTTCCTATCTTGCAACATAGGATGAACCCACAATCTCTTTCTTTTTCTATTTTGTTTTCCTTCTTCTTCATCAAGTGCAATAGCGAATATTGCCAACTCTGCGTCAGAAAAGTCACACTTCCTTCGTAACTGATGGTAAGACTTCTACTGGTATCGAGGGAGGGGCGATGACGGGAGCGAGAGCGGACCGTACGTGTGAATGCCTCAGAACCGAGAGCAGACCGAGAGTGGAGCGCGACCGGACCGATAGTGTGAATCAACCCTAAGGGGACCAGAGACAATCATGAGTAATACCAGTCAGAACACATATGACACATAAACATTGTTATAGTTTTGCTAATCGGTTTTTGCTTTATCGGTTAACGAAGCTTTACCGGTAGCAGAATTTTTGTCGGTAAGCTATCATTAAGTTTGTTGCCGATAAAACCGGTAATTTCACCGGTAGCTGCCCACCACTACCCCCTTCCTCTTTCTACCCCTTCCACATCCTCCGTATTCGCGTCAAAATTTGCCCAAGCGCGTGGTTGGCATAATTGTCTGAAACCCGGGGAGTCACAGTTCCACGCCGTAGGTTATCTACAAAAAAATCCGCATCCAAAAGAAAGAAAACTATGTGGTTTCCATAACACCGAAATTATATAAACCACTATAAACAACCCAACTAAATTAAATCGGCCTAGATACAAAATTGTAAACGGGTTAGGAATATTAAGTCCAAAGTCCAAAGTCCAAAGAATGTAATCGGATATCGGTCAAGGCTCAGGGCATTACGAGTGGCTAATGGGCGTCATTCTACTGAAGGGATGCCGCTCGTCAGATTGTTGTTTTTCACCTTCCTTCTCCCTTTTTGTAATGAGATAAAATGTTTATATTGGAATATAGATGTAGAAATATATATGTGAATTGGATTCTACTGAAGGGATCACTCGGCAGATTCCCCAAGAAAATATCGTTGCCAACCGGACTTGGAAATTATAACACACATTTTATACTGATGTATTTGTTTTGAATGGTTACCCAGTGAATTGTGTGCAGAACGACTGACAAGCTTTAATACTTATACAGGAGACCGGTAAAAAAAAAAGTAAGACCAAGTGAATTATGCGCACTGCTAATAATTAGGTTAGGGAAGGTGTGTGGATAATGTTCCATGATAAATGCTACATTGTAGAAGTGGGTTGGAGGATAATTGTAGAGAATCATCAATTTTGGGGGGAATATATGACTTGCGGATTTCCTAGGTCGGTAGACTACGCGCCTCATCCGAAGGTTCGATCGTGTGGTCAGAGCCATTTTATGAACCCTAATATCACGCTAACAAATGGATTTTCTTGTAGCTTGGTTTAATAATAATAATTGTGTTCTGGTCCAAGGTGATTGTTGTAATTAAATCCATATAAAATAACTAAGTGAAATAAAGAAATTGTTGATATAAAAAATGGAAAATTGCTTTGTTTAAATAACCATCATTGCATTATCTTTGTACTCTAAAGTCTACAAGGCGTCAGATAACAATGATGGTTACGATGTTTTTACTTGGAATTTAGCAAAACGTTCGACAATTAAGGTGTCCCACCTGAGACTATTAAATTAAGTCAAAACCCATGACATAGGAGGAAAAGTGTTTGAATGTACTAGAGCTTGGATCAGTGACAGAAAATACCGGGTCTCCATAAACGGTGTAAAATCCATATGGGGGAGTGTTTCTAGCGGAGTTCCCTAGGGCTCGGTTTTTTGGTCCCTTATTGTTCATTATGTATATAAACGACTTGGACAATGGGATTAATCGTGAAGTTGGTAAATTTGCGGACGACACCAAAATAGGACGTCTAATTAGGTCAAAAGACGCCGAATTTTACAGCATCCTGACAAATTGTTCACATGGTCGGTGAAATGGCAAATGAACTTCATTATCTCAAAGTGCAGCGTGTTAAACGTAGGTTTACATAACCCAGAAGGAAGATATATCTTAGATAACACTTTCTGAGAGAAAACTACTTGGCGTTATAGTTAGACCCATCCTTGACTATGCGGTACAGTTTTAGCCTCCGTCCTGTAGAATGGATATCGGTTCAGTATAGTGGTGGGCAGCTACCGGTAAAGTTACCGGTTTTATCGGTAACAGCCTTGACGGTAGCTTACCGGCAATAATTCTGCTACCGTTAAGGTTCCGTTAACCGATAAGCTATACCAAACACTCGTGGAGCGGTAAGCACGTCTCGGCTTGGTGGTACTGAGTGACGGTAGTGGTGGGCAGCTACCGGTAGTTACGGGTTTTATCGGTAACAACCTTGACGGTAGCTTACCAGCAAAAAATCTGCTACCGTTTAGGCTCCGTTAACCGATAAGCTATCCCATAATACTCAGCGGTAAGCACGTTTCGGCTTGGTGGTACTGAGTGACAGTACTGACGGCCCTACGTAGGATGAAAATTAACAGGAACGTATTCAACGTGCTAGATCGTCCTGCTCCCTTCTCGGCCCACAGATGCACAGTACGAAATGTACGTATTCGAATATGAAAATTAACAGACGTGCTAGATCGTTTTGTTCGCATCTCGGCCCGCAGAGGTTCAGTGCAAAATGTACGTATTCGATTAGTCAGCCTATGTGATCTAGAAATGAAGAGGTGGTCAAACTACTCGAAAACTTTTCAGTCTGCCTGGTTAAAGGATCCCCTGTTTAAAAAATGGTTAGCGGAAGTGAAAGAGGATGGAAATAAGGCACGTTGTAAAGTTTGTAGAACGGACATGAAAGCTCACAGAACGGGGAGATTGGAGAGACACTGTTTCCACACTTACCAGATCTTCATATTTAACTTTATATTTAATGACTAGATAAACACCATATGAGGACGGAGCCTTTATTTGTACGACGTTTCGCTTATTACAGCTTTTTCAAGTACAAGTTGAGATACAAATGCTTGAGATTAAATAAGGGGAAAGGAGGGAACGGGGAGAGAAAAAGGGGGGAGGAAGGAAGAGGAGGAGGAGGAGGAGGAGGAGGGTGGGGGGATTGGACACTGGGAAAGGATGAGAATGCTGGCCCAAACGTCCGTGAGCGAAATGTCCACAAAGGGTGGTTTAAGTATTTAATATTTTGCTGGCCATGGGTATTAGGGGAATAATGTGAGGAGATATGTTAAACATGCCCCTGTTTTGTTCAATAGTGTTCGTTCCTTGAATGATTGCTGCTTCTAAACACTTCCTGCGGATTTTGTCTGGTTCCCGCATCAGCAGCTCTGCATTCTTCCAGTCCATAAGATGGTTTTCCTTGTTTCTATGTGTCACACATGCATTGGTGGTGACATCATGCCTGACGTCGTAACGGTGTTCACGTATTCGTGTATTCAGGTCTTTATTAATATATGCATATTTACATAAATGTACGCAGTTGCTCATGAAAGACACCATCTGCATGTTACAATCTATTTGTACTGTACTTGTATTGGAGTTAATCACAAACAAGTTCACAAATACACTTATCAGACTCGCACGAGTGATGACTGACAAGGATATATATATAAGCTATGGGTTGGGGCAGGGAATACAGTATACCACAACAGACTCACGGAAAGCAGAGACAAGAATAAGCGGGCAGAGACGATCAAAGATTCTGGTGGATTAACACTGTGCCCATTGAAGTGGCCTCTACGACGCAAGGTAACGTGTTATTAAAAAATCCTATTTTGTTAGTGATACGCATGTAATTATTATTCGCGTAGTCTTAGGTAACTAATATTTGCGAGCCTTACCCTAGATTGGTGGAGGTGGCGCGCGCTGGCGATTCCGGTGGGCATGTATCCAAATGGATACACAGAATAAAAAATTAAAATAAAATATATGCGTGTGTTTTTTGTCCATTTAAAGGTACTATAATATAAATATAGGGATCGTAGAGTCCTGCTAATACAAAATTAACGTAATTCCAATATAAGAAATGACAACTATGAACAATTGAAAAAAACTTTGACAGAAATTCAAAGGGTTGAGATTGTGTTCCTGAGCCTAATATAAGAGGAACTTGGTAAAAAAAAAACATTATGAAAATGACCTACATATGTCAATTCATCTCGCACAAAACCTTTAAAACCTCAATTGTACAAAAAAACTTTGTCCTGACTAAATGAAAAATGGGTGATTTTGGAAATTAATTTTTATGTGTAATGTGTAAAAATGATGCATGTAATTATTTTTCTTTTATGAAATTCTGTTTCTATGTGAAAAATATATTCTTTGTATGAAATTGCACTTACATAGAGACGGAAGTGGAGTGTGAGAGGGGGAGGGGGGTATTGGTGCGTAGGCCTATGCACTGAGGGAGAGGAGGTAATGCTGTGACCTTACACGCACCCTCTCCCTACTCCCCGCCCACGAGAGTTGGAGTAACGACTCGGAGCGCAGGATTTTTATAGTGACGACGTTACAAAACTTGAGTTGTGACTACACACCATAGTAGGATGAAATTTGTTAAGATTTAAGTCATAAAGGCGACTCGAACTTGGGACGTCACTACTACCTCACGAGTCTTTTACCGGTAAATTACCGGTAATTCCGGTAACGGCATTGTTGTTTACCGGTAATTCCGGTATTGAAATTAGCGGTATTTGCCCAGCACTAGAACTTCAGTAGAATCAGTACAGAGGAGGATGGCCAAAATGATACATGGGCTCAGAAAATTACCTTACAAAGACAGGCACACTAGTTTAGACTCTAAAAAAGACGCAGAGTGCGAAGTGATCTAATAGAGGTGTTCAAATAGATCAAAGGTTTACAAGGGTGACGCAAACAAGGTAATCATATTAAGACAACAGGGCAGGACTCACAGTAATGGATTTAAATTGGACAACGGTGAACGCTGAAATCATCGGTTGTTTTAAGAAAAGGCAAGACAACTTTAGGGATGGGGATGACAGGTGGTAATAGACATGGAACTGCTTAGTGTAGGCCTTATGGCCTCTTGCAGTCTCATTCTTACATTGTTATACTTGGAATAACTTCGGTAATATCGCCCAAGCTGGAACAATACATTATTTCAAATCTGAATATAATAATTGGATAATAAGTATATAGACTAACTTGGATAATAGGAGACAGGACTCCACGAATGTTGTTGCTCTTCTGTACACTAAAATTTAATAGATACATGTTTTTCTTTAACATTCAAGGAACAGGACCCAGGGGCGTCGAGATCAGGGGGACTAAATAAAGTAAAAGAATCGAGAAGCATGGCAATGTTTACATATGCAATCGCAGTCGCAGTGGTGTGTGTGGTGACTGTATTCGAGAAGACAGTACTGTTACGATAAACGTTGTGAATTTTATAATATAGATTTAATGATGAAGGGAAAGAATGTGAATGAGTTAAGGGCAATAGTCAAATCTTTCAAGAAGGAGAAAGTAAAAAACTCAAATGTGATAATTGACATAATGGAAATGTTACACGTAAGTAGAGTGTTACCTGAAATGTAGCTGTATTTACATCGGTGTATTGATATTATTACATGAATATATATATATATATATATATGTATATATATATATATATATATATATATATATATATATATATATATATATATATATGATATAAAGTAGTTATAGTATAAGCGAAAGGAGCAACGCTGGAAGGGTCCTGCTTCATACTCACCAATTATTATTATAATTATACCTACCTTCAAATTCATGCATGATTCCAACTTTAGTTATATTTCCTAAACCTAAAAGCTAACTCTTCAATCAATTACCTGAATGATTTTCATGTTATGATGTATGGTATAGCTAGGTCAACATGAAAATGAAATTCCTGATATTTGAGCTGAAGTAGTTCTCATGGGATGCAAAAAGTCGCTATGAGTATAATGCAATTTGAATTATTCATCTAGCTGTCCTAGTTCTCGAGATATTGCATTTTGAATGGAATTAAATCGGGCCTATTTTTTCCCAGGAAATCGGGCCGAAACGTGCGGTCTGACTAATCGCCGATCAAACGTAAACAATGACGGTTTTTACTGACAGGCACAATTTTATATAAAAATTTAGTATATGGTTGCATTATTTGACCTATTTTCTATAAGATGTGTGATTTCCATGTAATTTGATCATAGAATTACGTTTCTATCCTTTGCAAAATCACCCACCACAGCTACGAATGCCGTCAAATTACATTAAAATCATACATTTTAAAGAAAATAGTTTGAATAATTCAACTATATGCAAGCTATTACACTAATAGCACAATAGTAACAAACTTAATAGTGTAGTTTGATCCATACCACCAGTGATCATAGATAGCGGGCAGGACGAGTCGTAGCTTTGGTCCGTAATATTACAGAGGATAAAAACGTAACTTCTCTTTGATCATATTACATGAAAATCACACATTTTAAAGAAAATAGTTCAAATAATTTAACTATAAGTCTATTACACTAATAACATAATAGTAAGAAACTTAATAGAGTGAAGTTTGATAAGATGGCGGGATGAATGTTGATGTTGTTATCCGATAATACGACCCGATAGAAAAAAAAACTAATTAGTACCACCGATTTCTCAGCTCTACCATAACACGCTGCCTTTATTTTGGTATAAAAATAATCCGCGAGACTAGTAGTTTTCGTTATTTTTAGTTGTCCGCACTCTGAATTCATTTAGCTCATTTTTTACGCTGAAACATGAACCAATTTTCGATTTACTGCTGAAAGCAAGCCGCCATGTTTATCTTATGTTTTTATGTACCGACATGTAACTGATGATGTAATTGTTTGAAATTTACTACGATCGTAGTAAATACACTCGCATAACATATGTATGAATGAAATATCCGGCGGTATGTAAATTTGGCCGTTTGCATGGCGTGCGCATAAAATGACGCGCTATTGTGCTCCTCATCGACGGTGGCGCCTCTGGTGGTGTTTGACCTACCTATATGGTACCAACTTGGGCTATTTTATAATTTTGGGGTCTCACTAAACCCCGACCAAAGTCGACCAACGCCGACCAAAGCCGACCAAAACCACACAATGATGGTTTTTTATCAAATGCATAATTTATATATAAAAAATAGCATATTGTTGCATTATTTGACCTATTTTCTTTAAAATGTGTGATTTCCATGTAAAATCATCAAAGAGAAGTTACGTTTTTATCCTCTGCAAAATTACCAACCGGCAATTAACGCCGACCAAACCCAAACAATGACGGCTTTTGCTCAAATGACAAAAACGTATTCTCTTTGATGATTTTACATGGAAGTCACACATTTTAAAGAAAATAGGTCAAATAATGCAACCATATGCTATTTTTTATATATAAATTATGCATTTGGGCAAAAACCGTCATTGTGTGGTTTTGGTCGACGTTGGTCGGCGGTTGGTAATTTTGCAGAGGATAAAAACGTAACTTCTATGATTTTACATGGAAATCACACATTTTAAAGAAAATAGGTCAAATAATGCAACCATATGCTAATTTTTATTCAATATTATACATTTGAGCAAAAGCCGTCATTGTTTGGGTTTGGTCGGCGTTGGTTGCTGGTTGGTAATTTTGCAGAGGATAAAAACGTAAATTCTCTTGGATAATTTTACATGGAAATCACACATTTTAAAGAAAATAGGTCAAATAATGCAACCATATGCTATTTTTTATATATAAATTATGCATTTGAGCAAAAACCATCATTGTGTGGTTTTGGTCGGCGTTGGTCGACTTTGGTCGGCGTTTAGCGAGACCGATAATTTTGCATTCTAAGCTATTTCAAGTATTTATTATTTATACATCAAGTTGTACATTTCCACAACTCCACTAGAACTTTGTAAGACTTCTTTATAATCTTAAGAACTTCAACATTTTGATTTTAGTTTTAGGTAACCATCAGGAATTCATAGTGAGAAACCTTGTAATTAAGAGTTACCCTAGAAACAAGGAAGAATGTGTATATTTAATACCATGCAAACACTGTGATAAATGGTGTATTGGCTGACCACAAGCCAAGGTTCATAAGAAATTGTTTTAAGTAAGTCTTAGTCAAATTGATAGGACATATAATCCAGTTTGATTAAAATTAAAGTTATGATGAA
Source organism: Oratosquilla oratoria (assembly GCF_046742065.1). Classification (NCBI taxonomy): domain Eukaryota; kingdom Metazoa; phylum Arthropoda; class Malacostraca; order Stomatopoda; family Squillidae; genus Oratosquilla; species Oratosquilla oratoria. Next base: position 84,857,433 of record NC_134782.1, read on the forward strand.
TTCCAGGAACATTTAAGCAGTGATATTTAACATGAAACTTGGTTGTCCAATAGCTCTTAACCTAACCATTCCATAAGAAAAGGTATTTTTTAGAAATGCATACCTACACAATATAGCAATAGATAATTTGATATTGATTTTATAAATTATAATACATCAACATGATATACGCTTTTCTTGGTGGAAATCACTAACAAAAACTTGCTAAAAAGCAAATACCATAGATACGCGCGAAAACAAACGTGGCGCCACCATCGTACTGGTACTGTTTACAATGACATATTTTGCGACCCGTTGGATTTTGTTTGGCTTAGTTTGAATGCTTTGAGCGTTCAGTGCATGTGCAGGATATTCAAATTATCTTGTTGTGCAAGTGTAAGCCCATTCTTTCAAAAGCAAACAAATATTCACTGATTCAAACATAAATTTGGTTATCAACCTTGGCAAGTTAGTTTCCTGAGTAAAAATATTAAGGTAAGACATCGGTAACAAAATATTTTAATGCAAGAAAACTGTTTTTTAACCTATTTCCTCCTGGATATGAACAGCTCAAGATTGTTGGGTATTATACACTTGGTGATTTGTTGACCCAAAAACCTTCACATACCAAGTTGCATGTGCGCCGAATGGCCTACCGGCTCCAGCACTTGGCCTTCAAGCCTAAAATTCCATAAATCAATCAATCAACCAAGTTGCATGTCAATTGGGCCAGTGGTTTGGATTTTATTGATTATTTCTAAATTGACAACAGTTGACATGACAACATGATAGGTTTTAGTAAGAGTGGTACCATTCTTACTAACACCTACCAAGTTGCACGTCAATTGGGCCAGTGGTTTGGATTTTATTGAATATTTCTAAATTGACAACAGTTGCCATGACAACATGATAGGTGTTAGTAAGAATGGTACCATTCTTACTAACACCTATCATGTTGCCATGGTAACTGTTGTCAATTTAGAAATAATCAATAAAATCCAAACCACTGGCCCAATTGACATGCAACTTGGCATGTGAAGGTTTTTGGGTCAACAAATCACCAAGTGTATAATACCCAATGATCTTGAGCTGCTCATATCCGGGAGAAAATAGGTTAAAAAACAGTTTTCTTACATTCAAATATTGGTTTCTTGGTGCCTTACCTTAATATTTTTACTCAGAAAACTAATTTGCCGAGGTTGATAACCAAATTTGCGTTTGAATCGGTGAATATTTGTTTGCTATTGAAGTATCAGGCTTTATGATCAAACCTTCACATGCCAAGTTGCATGTCAATTGGGCCAGAGGTTTGGATTTTATTGATTATTTCTAAATTGACTACAGTTGCCATGGCAACATGATATGTGTTTGTAAGAATGGTATAAGAAGAAGGCCCTGCTATGTTATTGACATGCTCAAGTGATTTATTGACCCATAAAATTGAATTGGGCCAGTGGTTTGGATTTTATTGATTATTTCTAAATTGACAACAGTTGCCATGGCAACATGATAGGTGTTAGTAAGAATGGTATAAGAAGAAGGTCCTTCAATGTTAATTACATGCTCAGGTGATTTATTGACCCATAAAACCTTCACATGCCAAGTTGCATGTCAATTGGGCCAGCAGTTTGGATTTTATTGATTATTTCTAAATTGACAACAGTTGCCATGGGAACATGATAGGTGTTAGTAAGAATGGTATAAGAAGAAGGTCCTGCAATGTGAATGACATGCTCAGGTGATTTGTTGACCCATAAACCTTCACATGCCAAGTTGCATGTCAATTGGGCCAGTGGTTTGGATTTTATTGATTATTTCTAAATTGACAACAGTTGCCATGGGAACATGATAGGTGTTAGTAAGAATGGTATAAGAAGAAGGTCCTGCAATGTTAATGACATGCTCAGGTGATTTGTTGACCCATAAAACCTTCACATGCCAAGTTGCATGTCAATTGGGCCAGCAGTTTGGATTTTATTGATTATTTCTTACCGTATTTTCCGGCGTATAGTGCGCGACTTTTTTCCGTTGGAAGGGCCTAAAAATGTGGGGTGCGCGTTATCCGGTGGTGCGCATTATCTACGGCCTACAATAAAAATTCTGCGGCTGTGTGTGTAATTTTTTTCACAACGTGACGATGTTGGCCGTCACAAAGTCGGGACGGCACACTTCTCCGTGACGTTCCGTGAGAACAAGAAGAACAGCCATGGTGACATGAAAGAATACGCCAGCATGGGCTATATAAATATTTGGTATAGGTAGGTATCTATCGAATCTTATTTTTCATGTTTAAATAGGCTTAAAGGTCAGATATCAACAGATATACCATTCGCTAAAAATCATCGTATTGCTCGAAAAAGTACTTTTTAAAAGCATACAAATAAAGTTTTTACCTATTACAGAAGAATTGATTCAGAAAATTCACTTTTAATTGCGCCTCGCATACCACTTTTCCGAAGTCTAGTTATTCAGAATAACAATATTGTTTGTTTGGCAACTGTGACGTCACGAATGCAGAATTCCCCGAACCTTTCCCGAAGCGCAAGGGCGGAATGTTTCGAATAGCAGACGACGCAGTGAAATGAAGACAAAACTGTTTTTTGCCAAATTTGATAAGATGTAGATGGTGGAATTATATAGAATACTGTCAGTATGTTTTTTTTTTGTACATTAAACTGTAAATACAAAAAGTTATTGAAGTCTTGATATCTGACCTTTAAAGGTCAGATATCAAGACTTCAATAACATCTTATCAAATTTGGCAAAAATCAGTTTTGTCTTCATTTCATTGCGTCGTCTGCTATTCGAAACATTCCGCCCGTGCGCTTCGGGAAAGGTTCGGGGAATTCCGCGTTCGTGACGTCACAGTTGCCAAACAAACAATATTGTTATTCTGAATATCTAGACTTCGGAAAAGTGGTATGCGAGGCGCAATTAAAAGTGAATTTTCTGAATAAATTCTTCTGTAATAGGTAAAAACTTTATTTGTATGCTTTTAAAAAGTACTTTTTCGATGATTTTTAGTGAATGGTATATCTGTTGATATCTGACCTTTAAACACCATGAAACATGATCAATATTCATGATATTTGCCCATGTTCACAGCATCCTAGTTTGAATTTTTATGTTAGCTTTGTTGCTTCACTTTAGGTATGGTACAAATTCCGTTGTGGCCGTTCATAAACTCGTGTCAAACACCTGACTACAACACCCTCTTTCAGGAGTTATATTAACTAAACGTCACCTCGATGAGAGACTGTCCTATTTCACCACTGTCATTGTAGGTTCAAAGCTAAAACGAAACAGTCTGTAGTTTCAGTATTAAATAAAAATTGGTAAAGACGAATTATTTCCTCAAGATATAAAATGAAATTTTTCTGTATATTTTACTTTCAATAAACTTTTTTTGGAGAAAAGGGGGGGGGTAAAAAATCAGGTTTAACAGATACAAATTTAGAAGTGAGTTAAGTGCTCAACCTCCTGGGATCATTGATGTGACAAAAGCTTTAGGATTTGATGGGATCTCAGACTGGATACTTAAGAATGTAGGGAACAACTAACAGACAAGATCCACAGTCCTATTACATGTTCAGTGAAGTAAGGCATTGTTTCACTTGATTGGAAAAGGGTAAACATGGTGCCAGTTCACAAAGGTGGAAACAAGGAAACACTAGTAAATTATAGGCTAGTATCACTTACTAGCACAATCGTGAAATTATGTGAAAGGTTTGTGATGTATTGATGGACTAAATATCATAAAAAGGTGAACATTCTGATAGACAATCGGTTTGGCTTCAGATCTGGAAGGTCATGTGTGTTGAACCTTTTTAGCTTTAACTTGAGAGTGATTGATGTGCTGCAAGAGAGAGAGGAGCGGATGGACTATGTGTACCTGGACCTAGAGAAGGCATTTGATAAAGTACCTCACAGTTGACTTATGTGGAATTTGGAGCATGTTGGAAGTCTGAGAGGCAAACTACTAAAATGGATTAAAGACTTTTTGAAGGAAATATACATGAGGACAGTAGTAAAGGACAAGATGCCAAGCTGGAGAGCAGTAACAAGCAGAGTTCCACAAGGTTCAGTGCTTACACCAATATTGTTTCATATCGTATGTTAATGACATAATGGAAGGAACAACAAACTATGCCAACATGTCTGCACATGTCAAAAGTATGTGAAGAAATACAGTTTTCCATATAGATGTATAGATATGTGGAATAGCTTAGAAGGTGATATAGACCAAGCTCAAACAATACATGACCTCAAATCTAAATATGATAATTGGAAACCAAAGATATAGATTAAGTTGGGATCGTATATGAACTTGAGCCTAGGCATGTTAGAAAATTAGAGAATAGGAGACAGGACCCAATGAGCTTTGCTCCTTTCCTGTATACTACAGTTAGATAAAATTAGGTAACACACACACACACAATCGTCGGATTGACGGCGAAGATTGGAACTCCGGAAAAAAAACGCAATTTCCGTGGATTTCAACTACGAGGAAGTACATTTTTGTATTAGTATGGAAGGGGAAAGCTTGTGGTGTAGTAGAAAGGTAATGAAAGGGGAGAAGGGGAGGGATTACTGAGGGAAATGGAAGGAAATGAGGAGGGAGACAAACGGGCGCCCCCTGACAGCAGAAAAAATGTAAACAAGAGGTCTGCTGACGACACGGTAAATTGAAAATATCAGTAAAAGCATTAAGGTTAGAAATATAGGTAAGAACAACACAATGGAAAGTGAAAATGATAATTTCCATGGATTTAATGAGGGGGGGGGGATGCCAACCTCCCCCGATTAGCAAGTCTAGAAGAAAAACTAGAGAAAATGACCGAACATTGGGAGAGTAGGTTCGGTCAACTTACAAAGATAGCACAGAGAGTTGATAAATTGGAAGAGTTGAAGAAGGAGAACCAAACCCTAAGGAAATAGAAGAATTAAAAAGACAGTTAAAAGAAGTAAAAGATGAGAATGAAGAATTAAAGAGGAATAATAAGGAGAATAAAGAATCCATAGCAAAAGAAGTACAGGGTTGGAAAAAAGTCCAAGATAATAACAAAATTGTATTTAATGATATAGTAGCGCAACAGATGAAAGATCAAACTAAAGACACAATTATTAAAGTGATGAGGGAGGAAGAGAATATAGTAAGAGACTTGGTGGATAAAAAGAAACGTATAATGATATTGGGAATGGAAGAGAAATATAATACAAATTGGACTACAAGATAAAGGAGTAGAAGGAGAAAGTAAATAAGATATTGGAAGTAGTTCAAGAAGATGGAGCAGAGACAGGGAAAGAAATAGAAGAAATATATAGACTAGGGAAATGCAATACAGCTAAGACCAGACCAATTATGATCAAATTCAGGTCACAAACAACAGCAGAGATTATCTTAGCAAAAAAAGGGAAACTAGCAAACAGTGAACAATTTAAACAGATATGGATAAAAAGAGAAATGAACAAATAGGAAAGAGAGGATGAGAAAGCAAAAATACAAGAAGCTAAGGAAAAAAATGAGAACAGAACAGAGACAGAAAAAGAGAAATTCTATTGGAAAGTAGTGAATATGAAAGTGAGAAAATGGTACATAACAAAGAAAAGCGGAAGGGGAACAGAAAACACGATGGAAGTAGCAGAAAATTGAAAATGTCTTACACAAATATAGATGGCTTAATAACAGGCTTGAACAAACTGAATGATTACCTGAAAGAAAAAGAACCGGACATAATGGGAATTGTAGAGACAAAATTGAAAGGTCCACTACCACCCAACAGTGTAGGACATGGTGCATATAATTGTTGGATTAGAAACAGAGAGGTAAAACAAGTGGGTGGAGTTATGTTCCTGACTAAGAAGGATATAAATGTGAAGAATGTCACATATGGAAAAAATAGAGTAGAGATGATTATGATGGAAGTGGAAGACAAAGATAGGAGGAGCAGAAAGTATGTAATAAATTATGTGCCTCCTAAAACAGCCTCATGGGATGAGGGAGAACATAAAAGTATGTTAGAAGACATAAGGATAACATTAACCTCTTCACTCCGGGGCACATCGCACGTCAGGCAGCAGTAGCTGCCCAACGTGCGATGTTGCATCATAATTGCATTATAAAAAATAAAATCAGTGCTCAATCGTTCGTTCTCTTTCACCCGTGAATTTTGATAACCATAGAAAATATGATGAAGCCAGTTTAGAGAGAATGGAGGTTACGTAGGTACGACTACAATAAATATAATCAAGATGCTGACGTCGGTATCATCGCGTACCCACTTGCTCCTCATGCCACCTATGTAGGCGTCACCGTATGGAAGTGGTTAAATAAGATAATGGAAGAATAGTTATAATGGGTGACTTTAATTGTAAAGAAGTCTGCTGGGAAGAGATGACAATAAAGGGCAGAGAAGACTCATGGGGAAATGTACTACCGTATTTTACGGCTTATAAGACACACTTTTTTTTCCTAAAAAATACCCTGAAAAATACTAGTGCGTCTTCCAAGACGAATGTTGTATTGTAAGGCAACACCCAGGCTCAAGTGAGCTTTGACACTTGACCGATAGCGACCTGGATTTGTATGTTGAGTCATTACACTATGGTGTTAGCTTAAGTACTATTTAATTCAGTCTTTTATATGATGTAAACTCAGTACTTAGCTGTTACAAGTATTTCCAATACCATAATCCTTCCTGGAGCCTACTCGGCATGTGGAGAAAATGTGCCGCTCCCTCGTCTTATAGCAACACATACACACGAATGCACACACATGCCCCTGTGCCTTTATACCTTTATTAATAGAACATCCAAATAGCTTACTCGTACAAGCAAAAGTCAAAACTGCACTTGTGAATTATATTCACATTGATAAAGCCTGTGAAACACGATTGCAAAATAAAATACGAACTGCAGCACTGACGCGTTTGGTTTTTATGATTGGCGGATTCAGCTATTTTAATAACCTAAGTTATTCAGCCTCCCAAATTTCCGAATGACAAACCTCCGAAATTGAGGACTTTTACTGTATAAAAGGTTTGCCCACACTCTTATGTCGTGAAATATATCAGTTACCACCAGGCTGTCACACATATCACAACCTTTTTTGTCCTGGAAATTATCACCCATGGCTAGTTCATCGAAACGGTTTAGTTATACTATCGCATACAAGCTACAAGTTGTACGATATGCCAAGAACATGGTAACAGAGCAGCAGAAAGACACTTTGGACCACCGCCTACCGAAAAAATGATTTGGCAGTGGAGGAAACAAGAAGAAGAATTGAGTGAAGTTGGAAATTTTTAGTTTATTTTTATGAAAATAAAACCACCCTTGGACAATGAAAAATGTATAGTATATTTACTAACCACCAACTAGTATCATCGCCATACAAACAAAATCGGACAAGTGATTACGGTACGTAATGTAAACAATACGTCCAATACGTGCCTTCGCCCGCCACTAAAACAAGAAGAAGAGATGGACTGCTTCACTGTGTGTATGTATTTACCTATGATATTTTTATTTACATAGTTGTAAATTTGTGGTTAGTGCTCCAGCAAATTTGTAACGAGTGCTGAGACAATAGTGTCTTGTAGACTCCTTGCTTCTTATGTGTTTGTGTTCAGTGGTCGGGTATATGGTGAATGTGTTCTTGTATGAGAATGACTTTCTTCTTGGAAATTTCTTTCAAATATTAGGGTGCGTCTTCCAAGATGCAGCGTCTTGCAAGCCGTAAAATACGGTACTTGATATGATTATTGACCACACAATGACACAATAGATTCAAGAGAACACTAGGTATAGAAATGAAGAAGAACCATTGAGACTGGACCTAATAATCACATCTGAACCCAAAATAGTGGAAAAGATTGAATATAAGACACAAATAAGTAAAAGTGACTACATATTGGTTGAAATGGAACTAAATGAGGAAAGATACATTAAAAGAAATGAACAATATAGAAAAGGAAGATTGATGTATGAAAAAACAAATTTTGATAAAATAAGAGAATTCTCTCAAAAAGAAGACTGGGAAAGAATATATAGAAGAAACAACAGTGGAAGAGAAATGGAATATTTTGACAAGAATTTATAAAGAAGGAGTGGAAAAGTATGTCCCAAGACAAAAGCAAGAAAAAGAATATGTAAAGTGCTGGTACAACAAAAGTTGTAGAGAGTTAAAAGACAAAAGAGACAAAGCTTGGACCAAATGTAAAAAATACAAGACCTGAAAAATTGAAAATATGTACTAGTTATAGAAATGAATATATACAAGTGTGCAGAGAAGAAAAAAGAAAATACGAAAAAGATGTCATAGAAAAATATAAAGACCAACCAAAACTATTTTACAGATTTGTAAATAACAAACTGAAAAACAAACAAGATTTAGAGAAACTACAACAAGGAGTTGAATACGCAGAGGAAATAGAAATGGCAGAAATTATGAACAAGCATTTTAAATCAGTGTTTACAAGGGAGAACAATCAACCTAGTGATATCGAATGGGAGGAGCAAGTCCCCCCTATGAAAGAAATAGAAATAACAAGGAATGAAATAATGAAACACTTGAATAATTTTGATGTCAGAAAATTGCATGGACCAGATGAAATAGCAAACTGGATTTTGAGAGAATGCAGAAATGAACTGGCAGACAAAATACATAGCATAATAAACAGTTCATTGAAAGAAGGAAAAGTTCCAAAAGATTGGAAAAAAGCAAATATAGTACCTATATATAAAGGAGGAAATAAAGAAGACCCTATCAACTATAGACTAGTCTCTCTAACAAGCACGATAGCAAAAATTTGTGAAAGAATTATCAAAAGTAGATAGGTAAGGCATTTAGAAAAAACAACATACTAAACCCAAGACAATTTGGATTCAGACAAGGATGATCATGCGTCACAAACCTAATATGTATCTATTCAAGGCTAATAGATATAATACTAGAAAGAGATAGATGGGCTGATTGTGCATTTCTAGACCTAAGAAAAGCTTTTGACAAGGTGCCACATAAGAAGTTGCTTAAGAAATTAGAAACTACAGGTGCAATACAGGGCAAACTGCTGAAATGGATGGAAGACTATTTGCAAGAAAGAAAAATGAGAGTGGTGATAAGAGACAAACACTCTAATTGGGATGAAGTGATAAGTGGTGTTCCACAAGGAACAGTTTTGGCCCCAATAATGTTTGCTATATATATTAATGATATGGATGAAGGAATTGAAAGTTATATGAGCTTTGCAGATGATGCAAAACTATTGAAAAAAGTGAACACTGAAGAAGATTGTGAGTCACTACAGAATTTGCACCCAAGTATCTAAAACTATCCACTTCCAGTCGCTCTCCCTTAATGCTCACTTCCAGTCTACTGCCACTTTCACCCCTTGTACATCTCATCACCTTACTTTTACATCTCATCACCTTACTTTTACCCACATTTATCTTTAGCTTTCTTCTATCACATACTCTCCCAAACTCTGCCACCAACTTCCTCAATCCCTCCTCCGATCATTGTAACCAACCCCCCTGGGGTTAGAAATCAATGTTCAGTTTCTTCGTAGAATGTAACCAACCCCCCTGGGGTTACAAATCACAATGTTCAGTTTCTACACTTTATTTACACAGTTCACGCACAGTTCTCTATACTATGGTTCACAGGGCACGTCAGACACCGACCGCTCCTGGAGCTCTCCACTCCGTTTTTGTGGGGCGGAAGTGCTGTGTCTGTAGAATTCTGAGGTGCTCTTTAGTCACCTTGAAAACAATTTTAATAGGAAAATCCGGCCCTTTACATGGTTGTTAGTTCATAAATTATTTCTTATATCCCTTTTTATAATGTATAATATATCCAGGGGGCAAGGGTTGATTACTACTGTGTTGTCGTGTGTTATTCGGAATTGGCGATTGACCGCATTTATGTGTGCGTTCGTATGTCTGTGTGTGTATCTTGGTTCCGAGTACTCGATAACTGCTGGGTCAGCTTTCCTGCGATAAGTGCTGGGTCAGCTTGTCAGGGCGGATGTGTCTGGCGACAGAATGTCTGGGTGATGATTGTGACACCGCTCACATGATTTGTGGGAATGGTGATGTGGTTATAGTGATGTATACATATCGCCCTCCCCCTGGGGGTTAGGTGGCACCCGGCACCTAATGGTACATGGTTAACAAATATAATATTGATATATATATATATATAGTTATATAGTCAGAGACACAAAATCTTTGGGTGGTTATACGTGGAGAAGGGGGGGTGTGACGTTGAATTGATTATAAGGGTTCCAAGAGGACATGTTAAACAAGAAATAATGGGTATGTGATGTTGTGTCTCTGAATGGGGAATAAGGTTGTGTTTCACCAGTATTTATATATATTTTCAACTTTTATCTATGAGTTTGTGTGACACTTTTATATTATTTCTGAGAACTCTTATCTGTGCATCTCATCACCTTACTTTTACCCACATTTATCTTTAGCATTCTTCTATCACATACTCTCCCAAACTCTGTCACCAACTTCCTCAATCCCTCCTCCGATCCTGCCACAAGCGCAGTGTCGTCCGCAAACAACAGCTGGCTCACCTCCCACTTTTCTCCATTTTCTTTAACCATCTCCAATCCCTTGCCCACTACCCTTGCATTTACCTCTTGCACCACCCCATCCATGTATAAGTTGAACAGCCAGGGCGACATAACGCATCCTTGACGAAGTCCCACCTTTACCTCGAACCACTCACTCTCTCCATTTCCAATCCTGACACAAGCTCTACTACTCTCATAAATACTCTTGACAGCTCCCAGAAGCTTTCCTCCTATCCCGTATATCTGCATAACCTCCCACAGTGCCTTTCTGTCTACCCTATCATAAGCCATTTACTTTTGATAATTCTTTCACAAATTTTTGCTATTGTACTTGTTAGAGAGACTGGTCTATAGTTGGTAGGGTCTTCTTTATTTCCTCCTTTATATATAGGTACTATATTTGCTTTTTTCCAATCTTCTGGAACTTTTCCTTCTTTCAAGGAACTATTTATTATGCTATGTATTTTGTCTGCCAGTTCATTTCTGCATTCTTTCAAAATCCAGTTTGCTATTTCATCTGGTCCATGCAATTTTCTGACATCAAGATTACTCAAGTGTTTCATTATTTCATTCCTTGTTACTTCTATTTCTTTCATAGGGGGGACTTTCTCTTTCCATTCGATCTCTTCGGGTTGTATATTCTCCCTTGTAAATACTGATTTAAAATGCTTGTTCATAATTTATGCCATTTCTATTTCCTCTGTGTATTCAACTCCTCCTTGTCTTAATTTCTCCAAATCTTGTTTGTTTTTCAGTTTGTTGTTTACAAATCTGTAGAATAGATTTGGTTGGTCTTTATATTTTTCTATGACATCTTTTTCATATTTTCTCTTTTCCTCTCTGCACGCTTGTTCATATTCATTTCTATAACAAGTATATATTTTCCATTTATCAGGTCTTTTGTCTTTCTTCCATTCAGTCAAAGCTTTGTCTCTTTTGTCTTTTAACTCTCTACAACTTTTGTTGTACCAGCACTTTACATATTCTTTTTCTTGCTTTTGTCTTGGGACATACTTTTCCACTCCTTTTTTTTTTTTTTTTTTTTTTTTTTTTTTTTTTTTTTTTTTTTTATAAATTTTTGTCAAAATATTCCATTTCTCTTCTACTGTTGTATCTTCTTTGTGTATTCTTTCCCAGTTTTCATTTTGAAAGAATTCTCATATTTTATCAAAATTTGTTTTTTCATACATCAATCTTCCTTTTCTATATTGTTCATTTCTTTTCATGTATTTTTTCTCATTTAGTTCTAGTTCTATCAATATGTGGTCACTTTTACTTTTTGGTGCCTGGTATTCTATCTTTTCACTCTCTTAGGTTCAGATGTGATTATTAGGTCTAGTCTCGATGGATCTTCTTCATTTCTATACCTAGTGTTCTCTTGTATCCATTGTGTCATTGTGTGGTCAATAATCATCTCAAGTAGAACATTTCCCCATGAGTCTTCTCCACCCTTTAAGGTCATGTCTTTCCAGCAGATTTCTTTGCAATTAAAGTCGCCCATCATAACTATTCTTCCTCCATCTTCCATTATCTTGTTTAATGTTATTCTTGTGTCTTCTAATATACTTTTATGTTCACTCTCTTCCGACGAGGCTGTTTTTGGGGGCACATAGTTTATTACAAACTTTCTGCTCTTCTTATCTCTGTCTTCTACTTCTATCATAATCATCTCTATTCTTTCCATATGTGACACTCTTCACGTTTATATCCTTCTTAGTCAGAAACATAACTCCACCCCTTTGTTTTATCTCTCTGTTTCTAATCCAATAATTATATGCTTTGTGTCCTATGCTGTTGGGTGGTAGTGGACCTTTTAATTTTGTCTCTACAATTCCCATTATGTCCGGTTCTTTTTCCTTCAGATACTCGTTCAGTTCATTCAGTCCTGTTATTAATCCATCTATATTTGTGTAGGACACTCTTAACTTTCTGTTATTTCCATTGTATTCTCTGTTTCTTTTTTGTTTCTGTTATGGTCCATTTCCTCAATTTCATATTCACTACTCTCCAGTAGAATTCTTGTTTTCCTGACTCCGTTCTGGTCTCATTTTTTTCTTTAGCTTCTTACCTTTTCTTTTTTTCTTCCTCTCTTTCCTCTTTATTCATTTATCTTTTTATCCATACCTTTTTATATTGTTCACTTGCTGCTAGCTTCCCTGTTTTTGCTAAGATATTCTCTGCTGTTGTTTGTGACCTGAATTTAATCTTAATTGGTCTGGTCTTATCTGTACTATATTTTCCGAGCCTAAACATGTCTTTGATTTGTTTTATTATTTTAGGTTCATCTTCCTGAAGTAATTCTAGTAAACTGCTTACTTTTTCTTTTTCCTCACTGATTCATGAAGTTCTATCTAAGTTATGTTTCTCTTCCATTCCTAATATAATTATACATTTCTTTTTATCTGCTAAGTCTCTTATTATATTCTCCTTCTGTCTCATCACTTTGATAACTGAGTCTTCAGTTTGTTCTTTTCATTTGCTGTTTAATTATGTCAGTTAATGCAACTTTACTGTTTTCCTGGATTTTTTTGCAACCCTGTGCTTTGTTATGGCCTCTTTATTGTCTTTATTATTCCTCTTTAATTCTTCATTCTCCTCTTTTACTTCTTTTAACTGTCTTTTTAATTCTATTTCATTAGTTAATTTTTTGTTCGCCTTCTCTAGTTCTTCCAACTTTTTCAACTCTGCGCAATGTTGGTTACGTTACCGAACCTGTCTTCCCAATGTTCGATCATCCTATCAAGTTTCTCTAGTTTTGTCAATTGGGGGAGGTTGGTATCCCCCCCCACCCTCCTTAAATCCCTGGAAATTATTATCCTCACCTTCCATTGTGCTGCTCTTATCTATATTTCTAATCTTTACATTTTTGTTAATCCCATCACCAAAATCATCGGTCCTCCATTTGTTTACAAGACGTCTGGCCTCTTGGACCAAGTCTTCCCCTTCCTCATTTCCTTCCATTTCCCTCAGTAATCCCTCCACTTCTCCTTTTTCCTCACTTTCCCACGACACCACGAGTTATCCCCTTCAATGTAAATACAATAGGTACTTCCTTTGCATTGAGGTCCACGAAAATTTCACTTTTTCCTCAGAACTCTAATCCTCGCCGTCCATCCAACAAAAGTGTGTGTGTGAATGGGGGACTTTTTTTTTTGTCTTTATTAAGGCTCCCAAGTGTAAGGCAGAGTCTTCTGATGGCAGTACATTGAAAAAGAAAGAAGCCAATCACCATGGGAGGTGTTTACTTAAGCTGGTTCTGACATACTTTGAAAAATGGCTTACGACATTGCATAGGAATGAAACTGTTATAATTTGAGGACCCCCTGCATTATACAAAGTATTTTGGGGGAGGCACTAGCCTTGTAAATAGCTTGAAAAAGCATTATAAATTGATAGCTCGCAAACACCTCTTCTCAAAAATATTACACAGTGGATTGCAACAAATTGCATTCAGAATTATGGATTAGTGTGTCAAATTTTATATCTTAACCTCTCCAATATGAATTGAATTCTCATGTGCAGCATTGGCTGCTTGATGTACAGTGATTTGATGATGCCTTACAATACACACATTTTAAAATAAGTTACAGCTGTAGTACTTATTTTCTTTCCCCTGAATGTTTATAAACAGAAAATGCAATCAAGCCAGTTCACAAAATACAGGGATCTCTCAGCTCAACTAGAAAATAAACATAATCAAGATGCCAATGCTGGCATCCTTGTACAGTAAAAGCTCTCTTATCCAGCATTCAGGTATCCAGCAACTTCAAGTATCCAGCATATTGTAAATTATGATGACGGTACAATCCCTGAGTTCCAAAAAAAATTTAATGTAAAAGACTATATCTTCATGGCTTCGTTAGCTTGGCATGATGTCAAAAAAAAAAACTTTATGCAATATTGGAATAAATTGTATCCCTTGATCATGTTTGAAGAGGTGGATGATTCTGACATTGAAGGGTTTGGTGGCAAGAGAAATTCAGTGGTGAGTGAGTTGAGGGAGATGGGTGGTGGTGCTAAACTTAGCATAACAGATGAGGCACTAAAAGAGTGGGTAGATGTGGACAAAGACAAAGCGATAACATTCACTCTAGCTGATGAGGAACTTATCAATGTGGAAATTGAAGATAATCTTGAGAAGATGACAGAGGCAGATAGTGAGGAAGAAGATGACCCTGAGCCTAAGGTGGTGTGGAAAGATGCTGCAAATGGTTTAGCTGTCTTTGTTAAGTTTGCAGAGCAGTGCAGCTATATGTCCACCCGAGATGTTATGTCTCTTCACTGCATTCAGAATGAGTTTTTATTGCAAAGAGGAAAGAGCTGCAAACAAGCTGACATAAGAAACTATTTTAAAGTAGGTTGTAAGGGAAAGAAAGAGTGGCAAACAAATACAGAGGATAGTGATAAACTGGAGTGATGAACTGGATGTTGGCGAGTGATATGGTTTTATTTGTTTATCTGCTTTTTTATGTTAAGTTAAATGTTTATGTTATGTTAAATGTTGTTAAAAGTGAATAAAATGAGTTGATTGTAGACAATGTTTTTGTAACCCTTCACTCATTTTAGTAACCCCTTCAGAAGAGTACAGAGAAGGTTAGTGTCTAGTGATGAACTGTATGTTGGCAAGTGAGGTGGTGACGCCGCAATCATGTGATGCTTTGTTTATGTTACGATATGTGATACTATATGTTAACTGACATTAATAGTGAGTAAAGGGGGTGATTGTAGACATATTTCTGTACCCCTTCACTTACTTTAGCAACCCTTTCAAGTATCCGGAATTTTCGAGTATCCAGCATGCCTTTGGTCCCAGTGATGCCGGATAAGAGAGCTTTTACTGTATACTCATTCATGCCTCATGATGCCAACATTGGCTTCATTGTATGGAAGGGGTTAATAAAATTGTAAGTAGCATAGAACAGGTTATAGAAGCTATTTTATGCAACTCACTAAATTTATATTTATGGTTCTCTCCAGGATGATAAGGAAGAAACATTGTCTGGGGCCATCACATCACTGCATGCCATCTTCATCTTCCTTTTTCAAGAGGGAGACCTAGTGCAACCTAAGATTATGCCCGGTAATACTGTGAGTTTGATTTCTCTTGATATTATTTGAGTTGACCAGACATCTCATGCCTTTGTCAATCAATCTATTGTCCCAGGTCTCTTTTGTAAGAGGCCCATGGCTCCCAGGTAGCTGGCAGTAACCACTGGATTGATCCTCAGTTCACTCAAGGAAGAGATAGAGTGGACCCCCCTGAATTGCCAAGGGTTAGACTTCAACCTCCTTGCTAATTCCTAAAATTAGCTAGTTCTTGAAACCCCTCTTGAAAACAACATTTACCATTAATTGCAAACCTTACAAACCACTAATGGTGTAATACATAGCCAATTAATACATTTAAACTATAGAATGACTTTATTAACAAGGACAGTGCTTACTTTACCTATAGGATGATGATAATAGGAAGCCATGATGACAATGAGTGGTGAAGGTAATGTATTGCTAGTGTTATATAGTACTGTACAGTACAGTTGCACACCATTTATAAACTAAGCATTGTACTTTTTCTTGTACCATTATATACTGGTGTATTTATATTTCACAGGAAAAATTCATTAAATAGTCCAGCAATTTCAAGGTTGGCAATTCAGGGGGTCTGTATTGTGTTCTGTGAACAAGGCTAGAGTAGGGCAATGTTGTTGTTGTTGTTCCCTAGACTGTCTGTCCGAGCAGTCCTGTCTCCCCAAGGAATGCCATGGCCAAAATGGGGTTTTCCCACAAATCCTTTATGGAGTGTAATAGTGTATGTTATGTTGTTTGCATGCGTGATTGTATATAATGCAGTCTTCCGTGACGTGTTGAATAGTGTGTGGTGAAGTGTTACATCCTGGGCATTTGTCCATAATGCAGTCATCCAGTCTCTTCTGGTTGTTGTTGTTGTTGTTGTTCCCTAGACTGTCTGTCCGAGCAGTCCCGTCTCCCCAAGGAATGCCACAGCCGAAACTGGGTTTTCCCACAAATCCTTTATAGAGTGTATGTTGTGTCGTTTGCGTGCATGATTGTGAATAATGCAGTCTTCCATTATGTGTTGTATGGTATGGGGTGAAGTGTTACATCCTGGGCAGCTGTTCACAATGGTAGCTTAGAAGTGGTGGCCGCACCGCAGTCTGGCCAAGTGGACTCTGTCCTTTTGTGGGAGAGAGGATTCAGAAGGGTGGATATCAGGGGGTCTGGCATGCAGCAGTGTGTTATCTTTCAGTGTGTTAATGGAGCGGTGAGTGATATAATTATGAATATGTTTCCGGAGGCTGGTATTTGGTGGTTGTGGAGGAAGAGAAGAGAGTATGTGTGTGTGATACAGGTCTTTGGGTGTTGTTTTAACCCCTTCCATACGGAGCAGCACACGTAGGCGTCATGAGGAGCAAGTGGATTCGCGACGCTGCCATATCGGCGTCTTGATTATATTTATTGTAGTCGCCCCTGTGTTTTTACATTCTCTCTAATCTGCTCTTAATCCCATTCTCTGTGGTTTTCAAAATTCACGGGTGAAAGAGAGAATGATCGATATAAGCCGTGACTATATTTTATGATACGAGTATTATTACGACATGTCGTACGGCTGGCATTGGCTGCTGCCCGCGAGATTTAAGTCCCGTAGTGAAGTGGTTAAGGTTTCTTGGTGTGTGTGGGTGTTCTGCTATGTAGTGTAGCAGGTGTGATGTGTTTGTGGTGGCTGCAGCAAGTGTTTGTGTGCCTCTCATGTCGAGGTGGTCCTTGACTTTGAGGATTTTTGTTTCATGATGTAAATGGTCTGTAGGTGTTGTATTTGTGCAGCCTGTAATTGTTTTTAGGGCTTTGTTTTGTATGATTTGAAGGGTGTTGTGGTGTGTCTCACTGAGATTAGGAGCCCATGCAGGACTCGCATAATTCATCACTGAGTGTATGCATTGTTTGTATATTGTTGTATTAGTTTCTTTGTTTTGTCCAAATGTTGTTCCAGTGGTTGACTTAAGTGCGTTAAGTCTGGGTGTGCATTTTTTTTTTATGTTTGTGATGTATTGTTTGAAAGACATGGATGTATCGTATGTTACACCAAGAATTTTCGGTGTGTTTGTGTGTGGTATTAGAGTGTTGTTGATGTAGAGATGAGGTATGTATTTGTGTTCGTGGGACCACCCCCCAACCCCAAGAGTTGGGGGCCAAACAGTGGCAACCAGCCCTGGCCACCGGCTCTACGCAGGTGGCACCGATCCCCAAGTCTCTTCTGGTAGCTTAGAAGGACTGGGGGGTGGTCACATCACGGTCTGGCCAGGTGGACTCTGTCCTTTCATGGGAGAGAGGATTCAGAGGGATAGATATCAGGGGGTCTGGCATGCAGTAATGTGTTGTCTTTTAGTGTGTTAATGGAGCAGTGAGTGATGTGATTATGAATATGTTTCCGGAGGCTGGTATTTGGTGGTTTTGGAGGAAGAGAAGAGAGTATTTGTGTGTGATATATATATATATACTTTTTTCTTCTTCTTCTTCTTGGTGTGTGTGGGTGTTCTGCTATGTAGTGTAGTAGGTGTGCTGTGTTTGTGGAGGCTGCAGCAAATGTTTGTGTGCCTTTCATGTCAAGGTGATCTTTGAGTTTGAGGACTTTTGTTTCATAGTGTTGGTGGTCTGTAGGTGTTGTATATGTGCAGCCTGTAATTGTTTTTAATGCTTTGTTTTGTTATGGTCTGAAGGATGTTGAGGTGTGTCTCAGTGAGATTAGGTGCTCATGCTGGACTCGCATAATTCATCTTTGAGCATATGCATTGTTTGTATATTGTAGTATTAGTTTCTTTGTTTTGTCCAAATGTTGTTCTTGTGATTGATTTAAGTGCATTGAGTCTAGGTGTGCATTTATTTTTTATGTTTGTGATGTGTTGTTTAAATGACATGGATGTATTCAGTAGTGGGATTCAAATTTTTCGTCAGCCGGTTCTGTTACAAAAAAAATTATTATTATTGTTATAGTCGGTGTATTTCCATCTGACACTAATTTGCAACCACTTCTTAGCCACATTTTCTTTATATTATTGTTATCAATTAAATATTCTAACTAGAAATATGGAAAACTAACAATATTATATTTAAAATGCATCTCTGGCTGCCAAACGTAAAAAATATTCAAATATTTACATACGAAAAACCTGAAAAATTGTCAGGTGGAAAAAAAAAATGGGGTATAGACCTGGGTGCCAACCTATAGTTAGTCTCGTGATCAAAAAATTCGATTTGGGCAACCTAGTGCAGGTGTATTTATTTTTTTACGGACGCATGTTTGTGTGGGGGTAGTGTGTGCATGTGTAGGCTATGTATGTGCTTACACGTGTGCATATGTGTACATGTACATGAGTATGTGTGTGCATGTGTGCAATGCATTTGTGTTATTTATAAACAAACATGTTTGTGTGGGTAGGCCTAAGGAGTGTGTATGAGAGTGCGTGTATGTATGTATGTCCATAATTATAATAAAATGTAGTTTAATAACACAAATATACAGAGAAACCAAGCACTATATACATGAAAAAAACTGGTAACCACTTGTGTAAATAAACTATGCAATAAATCACTAACGAAAGTTACGAAACATACCGTCCCGGTACTTATCGGATGAGATGCAGAAGACCACTGACCAGCTGAGCAACTAGTTGGTTCGCCAGTTAGCCGGTTCGCCGAACTGACAAATTTGCGTGAGCCGGTTCTAGCGAATAGGTAAGAACCGGCTGAATCCCACTACTGAATGTATTGTATGTTACACCAAGAATTTTTGGGGTGTGTGTGTTGTTGATATAAAGTTGAGAAATGTATTTGTGTTCTTTTGTCCAGTTGGTGAGAAGTGTTGCTGTAGATTTGACTGGGGCCATTTTGAGTATGTATGTAATAAACCATGTGTTGAGTGTATCGAGGTATGGCTGGGTTATTTCTGCAGCTTTGTCTGTGTTACGATGTGTACATGTAATTGTTATGGTGTGTGCATAGGAAGAGATTTGTATTTCTGAGGTGTCTGGTGTGGGTATATCATACATGTATAGATTAAAGAGTGGGGGGGATAGAACAGAGCCCTATGGTACTCAATTCTTAATGTTTCTGATGTGTGATGATTGACCATTATATGACACATAAGCATTTCTGCCTGCCAGATAATTGGCCAGCCATCTTTTGGTGTTATTGTGCACGTATTTACCTAGTTGTATTTTACGGGACAAGAGCTATGCTTGTTGTGACCCGTTTTCGTATCTCTCCACATCCAATTTATTTTTGAACTCATGTATAGTTTTGGTATTCACTGTTTCACTGTTTAGTTTGTTCCAGACATCGATCACACTGTGCGGGAAACTGTTCTTTTTCAGCTCTCTTCTGTAACTGGCCTTCTTTAACTTTTTATCGTGTCCTCTTGCTTCTCTCTTGTCCCATTTCAATAGGTCATCTCTATTGAGAACTTCCATCCCTTTCATAATTCTGAAGATGGTCAACAGGTCGTCTCTTTCCCTTCTCTGCTCCAATGTTGACAGCTGTAATTTCTCCAATCTTTGTTCATATGTCAAATTTGATAGTGTGGGTGCCATCTTTGTCGCCACTCTTTGGATTCTTTCTAATTTCTTTGTGTTTTACTTTGTGCTTGGTGTCCACATTGATATAGCATATTCTAGTTTTGGTCTTATCAATGTAATAATTATTTTCTTAACCATCTCTTCATCCATGTAGTCGAAGGCCACTTTCATTGATCTTAATAAGTTATAAGTCTCTCCGAATAGTTTACATGTTTGTCAGGTGTCAAGTCACTTGAGATGATTACTCCTAGGTCCCTCTCTGAGTTTACTTTCTTTACTTCTTTGTTTCCAATTGTATATTTTCCCAAAACTCTGTTTTTGTCTCTTCCAAATTCCATTATGCTACATTTCTTGATGTTAAAGTTCACAGGCATTAACTGTTTCACTGTTCAATTTGTTCCAGACATCAATTACCCTGTGTGGGAAACTGTTCTTTTTCAGGTCTCTTCTGTAACTGTCTTTCTTTAGTTTCTTTGCGTGTCCTCTTGTTTCTCTTTTGTCCCATTTTAATAGGTCATCTCTATCAAGAACTTCCATTCCTTTCATAATTCTAAAGATGGTCAACAAATCGCCTCTCTCCCTTCTCTGCTCTAGTGTTATCAGTTGTAATTTCTCCAATCTTTGTTCATATGTCAAATTTGATAGTGTAGGTGCCATCTTGGTCGCTGCTCTCTGGATTTTTTCTAATTTCTTTGTATTCTTCTTTGTGCTCGGTGCCCACAATGATATAGCATATTCTAGTTTCGGTCTTATCAATGCGACAATTAATTTCTTAACCATCTCTTCATCCATGTAGTTGAAAGCAACTTTCATAGATCTTAACAGATTGTACATCTACAAATATCTTGTTTACATGTTTGTCAGGAGTCAAGTCACTTGAGATGATTACTCCTAGGTCCCTCTCTGAGTTAACTTTTTTGACTTCTTTATCTCCAATCATATAGTTTCCTGAGACTCTATTTTTGCCTTTGCCGAACTCCATTATGCTACATTTCTTGATGTTAAAATTCATTTTGTGTTTCTGAATCCACTCCCATACTCTATGTAAGTCATCTTGTAACGATCTGCAATCTTCTTCTTTTTTCACTCTCTTGAGCAATTTAGCATTGTTGGCAAAGAAGTTCATGTAACAATTCACTCCTTCGTCCATATCATTTATGTATGTGGCAAACATTAAGGGGGACGCCACCTTTTACTTCTTCCCATTTCGAGTTTTTATCCCCAAGAACCAATCTCATCTTCCAATTAAAAAGCCCCTCATCCATTCCAACAGCCTGCCTTGAATTCCTCCTATTTTTTCAATTTTGTTTATCAATTTTTTATGTGGTCTATATGGGGCGCCCCTACGGACCAGAGCCACACATAATTTTGTCTACGAGTATGATAGAGGAAAACTCTGTTCATAGAGAAATTATGACACTTTTATACTACGACTGTCCCTCCGTTATGCTGTCCCCCAACCCCTTGTTTGCTGTCCTGTGCCATTTCTCTGAGTATTCATTTTTCTGTGGTGGGGGAAAAGAATACTGCCACCAAATATTTCCACTTGGCTCGTAAGAGGCGAGAAGAAAGGGATGGGGATTGGGACTAGGCATCCTTCTCCTTGTAGCCCCACAGGGGACATTCCTAAAAGAAAAAGTGAAGGCATAAGAGAGTCTGGGAGTTTTCTGACCAGCACCCAAAGGTTTGGGTATTTTAATATGCGTGGATGTGGTACAGATGAGAGTAAAAGGGAAGAGATAGGTAGTATGTTTGTGAGAAGAAAGATGGATGTGTTGGCTTTGAGTGAAACTAAGTTGAAAGGGAAGGGTGAGTGTAAGTTTGGGAGTGTAAGTTGGAGGTTATCAGGAGTGAAGAGAGGGCGAGGGAGGGAAGGGGAGGCTATTCTAGTAAGTGAAGAGATAGGTAAACGTGTAGTGGAGTGGAAGGAGGTTTCCTCAAGGATAATGTGGATGAAGGTGAAACTGGGAAAGGAGATATGGGTCTTTGTAAGTGCATATGGGCCTGGCAGTGAGAAGAGTGTAGAAGAAAGGGAGGCCTTTTGGATAGATTTAAATGAGTGCATAGAGAATTTAGGGAGAAATGTCAATGTAATAGTACTGGGAGACCTTAATGCTAGAGTAGGAAATGATCCAATTGATGGAGTGGTTGGGAAATGTGGAGTTCCAGGAAAGAATCGTAGTGGAGAGTTGATGGTGGAAATGTGTCTAGAAAGAGAGTTGATGATAGCAAATAGAGTGTTTCGGAAGAAAGTCAAGCATAAGTACACATGGGAGAGGGTGGTGGATGGAAGGGTGGTAGATAGAGCGTTGATGGATTATGTAGTGGTAAATAGGATTATGATAGGAAGAGTTAAGGATGTACATGTGCTAAGGGGAGAGGGCGGGGGAATATCAGACCATTTTTTGGTGGAAGGTAAGTTGAGAGTGGAGGATAGATGGAGAAAAAGGAAAGGGGCAAAAGGTAGGGAGGTGCTTAGAGTGAACTCTTTAAATGAAAATTAAAAGGAGGTGTACAAGAAGCTGAAGGAGGAGTGGGAGGGAGTGAAGGATAGAGTAGAGCTGGGTGTGGAGGAGGAATGGGGATGGTTCAAGGAGGGAGTCACAAAGTGAGCAAGAATGGTGTGTGGAACAAGAAGGTCAGGAGGAAATAGAAGGAAGGGTAGTGAGTGGTGGGATGAGGAAACAAAGAAGGTTGTAGAAGAGAAGAAGCGAGCTTTCACAGTTTGGTTACAAAATAGTATGAGGGAGTCATATGAGAGGTACAAAGAAGAGAAAAGAGAAGTAAAGTAAAAGGTAAAGGAGGCAAAGAGGAGAGCAGATATGAAATGGGGTAAGAGTATGACAGAAAATTTTGAAAGTAATAAAAAGATGTTTTGGAAAGATTAAGAGAGGAAGAGGAGGTGAATCAAGTAGAGAAGAAAAGGTAAAAGGTGCAGATGGAGAGATGATAATGGAGGAGAAGGCAGTAAGGGGAAGATGGGCAGAATATTTTAGGGAGTTGCTAAATGTGAAGGAGGATAGGGAGGGAAAGATAGCTGCAGTGGGAAATGCTAAGAAAATGACCGTGATGAGTGAGGAAAATGGAGGAGAAATAAGGAAGGATGAAGTGAAGACAGTTGTTAAGATGATGAAAGAAGGTAAGGCACCTGGTCTGGATGGATGCCATGCAGAATGTCTAAAAAAAGGAGGTACAGTGATGGTGGACTGGCTGGTGAGGTTATTTAATGTTTGCTGGAGAGAGGGTAGAGTGCCGGAGGACTGGAGGAGTGCCTGTATAGTTCCACTTTACAAGGGAAAAGGGGACAAGTGTGAATATAGTAGTTTCAGAGGGATTAGTTTGTTAAGTGTAGTTGGGAAGGCTTATGGAAGGATCTTGATTGAGAGGATTAGGAGAGGAACAGAGGGAGTAATTGGTGAGGAACAGTGTGGGTTTAGGACGGGTAGAGGTTGTGTAGATCAGATTTTTGTGGTAAGACAGATATGTGAGAAAGCTTTAGGAAAGGGGAAGGATGTTTTTTGGGCTTTTGATCATGAAAAGGCTTACGACATGGTAGACAAAAAGGCACTGTGGGAAGTTTTGCGGATATATGGGATAGGAGGAAAGCTCCTAGGAGCTGTCAAGAGTTTTTATAGGGTAGTAGAGCTTGTGTCAGGATTGGAAATGGAGAGAGTGAGTGGTTCGAGGTAAAGGTGGGACTTCGTCAAGGATGTGTTATGTCGCTCTGGCTGTTCAACTTATACATGGATGGGGTAGTGTGAGAAGTAAATGCAAGGGTAGTGGGTCAGGGATTGGAGATGGTTAAAGAAAATGGAGAAAAGTGGGAGGTGAGCCAGCTGTTGTTTGTGGACAACACGGCACTTGTGGCAGGATCGGAAGAGGGATTGAGGAAGTTGGTGACAGAGTTTGGGAGAGTATGTGATAGAAGAAAGCTAAAGATAAATGTGGGTAAAAGTAAGGTGATGAGATGTACAAGGGCTGAAAGTGGCAGTAGATTGGAAGTGAGCATAAAGGGAGAGAGACTGGAGGAAGTGGATAGTTTTAGATACTTGGTTGTAAATGTGGCAGGAAAAGGTGGAGTGAAGGTGGAGGTAGAATGTAGATTGAGAGAAGCAAGTAAATGCCTTGGTGGATTGAAGAGTGTAATGAGGATTAGACATTTGGGAATGGATGCTAAGAGGAGACTATATGAAGGAGTGATTGTGCCAACAGCACTGTATGGGCCAGAAACATGGAACATAAGAGAGGAAGAGAGAAGGAGTTTGAATGTGTTTGAGATGAGGTGTCTGAGAAATATGATGGGGGTTACTAGGCTAGATAGAGTGAGAAATGAGGAGTTGAGGAAGAGAACAGGGGTGGAAAGGAGTTGGGAGATAGGGTTGATGAAAGAGTATTAGGATGGTTTGGACACATGGAAAGAATGAGTGAAGAAAGACTAGTAAAAGAGGTATGGAAGGCAGATGTGGAGGGAGTGAACATGAGGGGATGTCCTAGGATGAGGTGGATGGATGGGGTGAAGGGTGCTTTGGGGAAGAGGGGAATGTCTGTTGAGGAAGGACGGGAGAGGACAGAAGACAGGGGTGAATGGAGAATGGTTGTATATGGATGATGTTGTGATTGCATGAGGTGGAATGGGTGGGGGGATGGGGGATGAGGTAGTATGTACGAGCAAAATTCGATGCAGCCCAAAGGGATTTCTCCCCGTCTTCTCCTTTTATGCATGGTGGGACGGAGAGGGGGGGGGTCGCCGATTTAATGAAGCGGCCTTGCTGTGGATGTGCTGTGTCTTGCAACACTGCTTCTGACCCAGGGCAGTGAACAAGGTGCAGAGACGACCCGTCATCCAGGAGGTGCTGAGATGAGAGGGAGGGTGGAGGGGGTGTGGAGTGTATTTAGGGTTGGAATGGGTGGGAATGACTTTATGCCTTTTTCTTTTTGGCTACCTCCCTTGTACATACATACATACATACATATACCAAGGCTCCCTTCCCCCTTACCAGGGGGGGTAGCCAAAAAGGACAAGGCACAAAAACATTCCCATCCATTTCTTCCCCGAAAACACTCCACACCCCTCCACCCTCCCTCCCATCTCAGCACCTCCTAGATGACGGGTCATCCCCGCACCCTGTCCACTGCCCTGGGTCAGAAGCAGTGTCGCAGGACACAGCACATCCACAGCAAGGATGCTTCATCAAACCGGCGACCCCCCCTCTCCGTCCCCCCATATAAAGGAGAGGACGGGGAGAAATCCCTTCGGGCTGGGTCAAAAATCTTTGCTCACACACACTAGCTCACCCCCAATTCCCCCGTCCAATCCACCTCATGCATCACAATATTTTCCATATACAACCATTCTCCATTCACCCCTGTCTTCTGTCCTCTCCCGTCCTTCCTCAACAGACATTCCCCTCTTCCCCAAAGCCCCCTTCACCCCATCCATCCATCTCATCCTAGGACGTCCCCTCATGTTCACTCCCTCCAGATCTGCCTTCCATACCTCCTTTGCTAGTTTTTCTTCACTCATTTTTTCCATGTGTCCAAACCATCCTAATACTCTTTCATCCACCCTATCTCCCAGCTCCCTTTCCACCCCTGTTCTCCTCCTCACTTCCTCATTTCTCACTCTATCCAGCCTAGTAACCCCCATCATACTTCTCAGAAACTTCCTCTCTCATGTTCCATGTTTCTGCTCCATACAGTGCTGTTGGCACAATCACTCCTTCATATAGTCTCCTCTTAGCATCCATTCCCAAATGTCTATTCCTCATTACACTATTTAAACCACCAAGGCATTTACTCGCTTCTCTCAATCTACATTCTACCTCCACCTTCACTCCACCCTTTCCTGCCACATTTGCACCCAAATATCTAAAACTATCCACTTCCTCCAGTTGCTCTCCCTTAATGCTCACTTCCAGATTACTGCCACCTTCACCCCTTGTACATCTCATCACCTTATCTTCAGTTTTCTTCTATCACACACTCTCCCAAACTCTGTCACCAACTTCCTCAATCCCTCTTCCGATCCTGCCACAAGCGCAGTGTCGTCCGCAAACAACAGCTGGCTCACCTCCCACTTTTCTCCATTTTCCTTAACCATCTCCAATCCCTGACCCACTACCCTTGCATTCACCTCTCGCACCACTCCATCCATGTATAAGTTGAACAGCCAGGGTGACATAATGCATCCCTGACGAAGTCCCACCTTTACCTCAAACCACTCACTCTCTCCATTTCTAATCCTGACACAAGCTCTACTACTCTCATAAAAACTCTTGACAGCTCCCAGAAGCTTTATTCCTATCCTGTATATCCGCATAACCTCCCACAGTGCCTTTCTGTCTACCCTGTCGTAAGCCTTTTCCAGATCCATAAAGGCCCAGAAAACATCCTTCCCCTTACCTATAGCTTTCTCACATATCTGTCTTACCACAAAAATCTGATCTACACAACCTCTACCTGTCCTAAACCCACACTGTTCCTCACCAATTACTCCCTCTGTTCCTCTCCTAATCCTCTCAATCAAGATCCTCCCATAAGCCTTCCCAACTACACTTAACAAGCTAATCCCTCTGAAACTACTACATTCACACTTGTCCCCCTTTCCTTTGTAAAGTGGAACTATACACGCACTCCTCCAGTCCTCTGGCACTCTACCTTCTCTCCAGCAAACATTAAATAACCTCACCAACCACTCCACCATCACTATACCTCCTTTTTTAAGACATTCTGCATGGCATCCATCCAGACCAGGTGCCTTACCTGCTTTCATCATCTTAACTGCTGCCTTCACTTCATCCTTCCTTATTTCTTCTCCATTTTCCTCACTCATCACTCTCATCTTCTTAGCATTTCCCACTGCAGCTATCTTTCCCTCCCCATCCTCCTTCACATTAAGCAACTCCCTAAAATATTCTGCCCATCTTCCCCTTACTGCCTTCTCCTCCATTATCATCTCTCCATCTGCACCTTTTACCTTTTCTTCTCTACTTGATTCACCTCCTCTTCCTCTCTTAATTTCTTTCCAAAACATCTTTTTATTACTTTCAAAATTTTCTGTCATACTCTTACCCCATTTCACATCTGCTCTCCTCTTTGCCTCCTTTACCTTTTTCTTTACTTCTCTTTTCTTTTCCCTGTACGTCTCGTATGACTCCCTCGTCCTACTTTGTAACCAATCTGTGAAAGCTCGCTTCTTCTCTTCTACAACCTTCTTCATTTCCTCATCCCACCATTCACTACCCTTCCTTCTATTTCCTCCTGACCTTCTTGTTCCACACACCATCCTTGCACACTTTGTGACTCCCTCCTTGAACCATCCCCATTCCTCCTCCACACCTACCTCCACTCTATCCTTCACTCCCTCCCACTCCTCCTTCAGCTTCCTCTTGCACTCCTTCTCCTTTTCCTCTTCGTTTAGAGAGTTCACTCTAAGCACCTCCCTACCTTTTGTCCCTTTCCTCTTCCTCCATCTGTCCTCCACTCTCAACTTACCTTCCACCAAAAAATGATCTGATATTCCCCCACCCTCTCCCCTTAGCACATGTACATCCCTAACTCTTCCCATCATAATGCTATTTACCACTACATAGTCCATTAAAGCTCTATCTACCACCCATCCCTCCACCACCCTCTCCCATGTTTACTTATGCTTGACTTTCTTCTGAAATACTGTATTTGCTATCATCAACTCTCTTTTTAGACACATTTCCACCATCAACTCTCCACTACGATTCTTTCCTGGAACTCCACATTTCCCAACCACTCCATCAATTGGCTCCTTTCCTACCCTAGCATTAAGGTCTCCCAGTGCTATTACATTTAATAGTAATAGTAATAGTACCTCCCTTGTAAGGGGAAAAAAGCCTTGGTATATGGATGTATGTTATGTGGTACCTTGTCAAAAGCCTTTTGCAAATCCAGGAAGGTGCAGTCCGCCCAACCATCTCTTTCTTGTATTATTTCAATCAGTCTCGAGTAAAAGCATATTAGGTTTGTGGTGCACGATCCTCCACTTCTAAAACCAAATTGTTTGGTATATATTATATTGTTCTCCTTCAAACGTTTGATCCATCTGCTTCTAATGATCTTTTCACATATTTTAGCTACTGTACTTGTGAGGGACACTGGTCTAAAGTTTGTAGGTTCTTCCCTGTTTCCTCCTTTGTGTATTGGGACTATGTTTGCATTTTTCCAGTCTTGTGGTACTTTTCCCTCTTTTAATGAGAAATCTATTATCTTGTGTATTTTATGTCAGTTCGTCTATGCACTCTTTTAATATCTAATTTGCGATTTCATGCTGTCCGTGCGACTTTCTGACATCTAGGCTTTTTATTTGTTCTCTTATTTCCTTCTGTGTTATTGTTATTTCCTTCATAATGGGTGAACTTTCTAACTGATCATTCTCTCAGGGTTGAGATTTCTCGATCGTAAATATAGATTTGAAATGTCTGATCATAACATCTGCCATCTCTGTATCATCTGTGTATTCCTTGTCTCCTTCACGTAGTTTTACTATGTCATGCTTGTCCTTTGTTTTGTCATTTACATATCTGTAAAAAAGTTTCAGTTGATCCTTACATTTGTCTATAATATCCCTTTCATATTCCCTTTTTTCCTTCCTGCATATGTTTACATATTCATTTCTAAGTACTTTGTATGTTTGCCATTTGGATGTTTTTCTATTTTTCTTCCATTTTTCCAGGCTTTATCTCTCCTAGCTTTAGCCTCACTACCTCTTTTGTTGAACCAACATTTTATATATTTCTCATTATGCTTCTTTATTGGTACATATTTGTTTACTCCCTCATTGTACTTCTCTTTAAACATGTTCCACTTGTCATCCATCTTTGTTTTGTCATTAGTGAACCCATCCCAATTTGCATTTTTGAATAATTTCCTTAGTTTTTCAAAGTCCGTTTTGTTGTACATAAATCTTCCTTCTCTATGTTTATCATTTCTGTCTATATTATAATGGTCTTTTAATTCAAAGTCTATTAGTATGTGGTTACTTTTTCCAATAGGTGTTTTGTACTCCATTTTGTTTATAATTTCCAGTTCAGATGTTAATATTAGGTCTAGTTTTGATGGTTCTTCATTATTTCTATATCTAGTGTGTTCCTTAACCCATTGTATTAGTGTGTACTCGATAGTCATATCCAGTATGGTGTTGCTCCAAAGTTCCTCTCCTCCTTTGACTGTCATTTCTTCCCAAATCATTTCTTTTGCATTAAAATTGCCCATGATCACTAAGTTTCCACCTTCTTTTAGCAACTCATTAAGCAACTCCATTGTTTCTCCTAATAAGTTGGAATGATCACCATCTGACCATGCATGGGTTTTTGGTGGTACATACACTACTACAAACTTTCTGCTTTTTGTCTTTTTATAATCAATTTTAATCATGATTATTTCTGTTTCCTTTTCCTTCAATAACCTTGGTTACATTTAATCCTTTTTTGGTTAGTATCATGACACCTCCTTTCTTTTCGTTTCTGTTTTTCGCCCATATGTTATATAGACCATGTCCCACAATGGTTGTTGTTGTTGTCATTTCCTAGACTGTCTGTCGGAGCAGTCCCGTCTCCCCGAGGAATGCTACAGCCAAAACTGGGTTTTCCCACATATCCTTTATAGAGTGTATGTTGTGTTGTTTGCGTGCATGATTGTGTATAATGCAGTCTTCCATTATGTGTTGTATGGTATGGGGTGAAGTGTTACATCCTGGGCAGCTGTTCACAATGCGGTCATCCAGCCTCTTCTGGTAGCTTAGAAGTGCTGACAATGGTTGTTAATAGTGGTTCTTTCAATTTCGTCTCCACTACGCCCATGATGTCAGGTTTATCAGTTTCCAAGTAGTCATTCAGTTCATTTAATCTAGAGATCATATTGTCAATGTTTGTATATGCCACTTTTAATTTTGCATTTTCTTTTCTATTTAGGTTTAGGTTTTCATTTTCTTGATATACCACTTTTTTAGTCTCAAGTCCAGCACTCTCCAAACAAACTCGTTTTTTTCCGCTTCTGTTCTCTTTTCATTCCTGTCATTTGCTTCAATTCTAAGTGCTTTGTCTTTCATTTCTTTTTGTATTCTTACATATTTGAACTTCTCGCTGTTTGCCAGTCTGACTGCTTTGGATAGTACTTCCTCTGCCATCATTTGTGTTCTTAGTTTTATTTTCATGGGTCTGTGGTGTTTATCTTATGCATATTTTCCTATCCTGTGGATTTCATCAATTTCTTTTACCAAGTTAATTTCATCATCCTGAATTTCTTTGAGAATTTCTTTAACCAGTTCCTTTTCCTCCTGTTCTTTTTTATATCTATGCATATCGTGTTTCATATATTTTGTTAGTTTGTGGCGGGGGAGAGCATCAAAATCTTTACTAATGTCTTATGTTATAAGAAGTGTTCTGTGATGGGGCATATCTGAGTTGATGCCATCTAATATTCTTTGCATAAGGTTTATTAGAAGAGTGTTTGTGGAGTGTAGTGGCCTAAAACCATGTTGTGATTCAGCAAGGGTAAATGGTGTGATGAGTTGAAGTATGAGGCATTCAGTGACTTTGGAGGGGGTGCAGAGAAGTGTGATGTTGGGGTTGTTGAGTCTTTATTGGGTTTTGGGATTGTATTACCTAGTTGTAATATACGGGAGGGGAGCTATGCTCGTGGTGACCTGTCTTTGTATCTCTCCGCATCAAGTTTTATCTTAAAATCTTGTATAGTGTTTGCACATACTGTTTTGTTGTCTAATTTGTTCCATGTATTTATCGCTCTATGTGGGAAACTGTTCCTTTTCAGGTTTTTTCTAACTGTCCTTTCTCAGTTTTTTCTGTGTCCTCTTGTTTTACCGTTGTCCCACACTAACAAGTCGTTCCTGTCTAAAACTTCCTTTCCTTTCATTATTCTGTAAATAGTCAGCAGATGTCGGGTATAGTGTTGTGTGAATAGCTGTAGTTTGCAATGTGTTTTCGGTGAATGTTACTTATGTTGTCAGGACCACAGGCAGATGAGTGCTTAAGGTTATGTATTATGTGTTTTGTCTTACTGTCTATGAAGGGTGTAGAGTCTGAGTCTGTGGGAAAGTCTTTCTTACATTGAATGGTGCATTGGTCGTCAGGGTGAGAAGTGAGATGGCTTGTCTGTGCAAAATGATTTATAAGTGTGTTTGTTGTCTGTTTGAGGGTAAATTATCTGTTGTTGTGGTTATTGCTGCATGAGAGTGTGTCGTGTTACTGTTGGATAGTGTAATGCTGTTGAGTGTTTTGTACAATTTGCTGGTGTTTGTTTTGTGATCAAGTGTATTAACAAATTTTTGCCAATTTTGTGTTTTTTGTATGTATTTTATTGGTAATATCTGTGTTTAGTGTTTGTATTTGGTCTGCTATGTTGTGAGGGATAGGACAGGTGTGGGGGTATTGTGTTTAAGTTATCTCGTTGTCTGATGAGGCCTTGGATTTCTGGCAATGTAGGATGAGATGTTTGGTGTCTCTTATGTAGTGATTGTATCTGAGGTAGTTTGAGTCTGTGGTCAGGCCTATTCTGTATTGGTATTTTTTTTAGTGATGGAGAGTTGCCTGAATGCAAATGTGCTAATGGGGTTCTAACGTCATGGAATTTTTTTTCTGAAGGGCTGATGTCTGGTGAGTATGGTGGAGTGTGGTTGTTGGTCGTGGACTCCTTGTTTTGTGATCTGAATGTTAAGTGTTTTTGTATGGTTGTTTTGTGCAGTTGATAGGTTGTTGCATATATTTGAGTAGTGTGGTGCTTTTTTGTGTTCAAATGTGAAACAAAGTATTTGAGGATTTAACTTCAGTAGGAATCAGTCATTTCATGCAACCATTGGATGCTTTCTAGATTAATGGTAGTCAGGGTAAGCAGTGTCACTGAAGACGTCTGAAGGAATGCAGATGTTCTATTTGTGTCAAGCATTGTTCTAGTTAATTTAGGGCCCAGTCACACCAAGCTTACGACCTGTTTCCAACCACTGGTGACCAGTTGCAGGTAGTCTTTGTAAGTTGCTGGTAGTTGGTAATAAGATAGATAAATAGATAGATACATATGTTACAACACACACTAGATAGTCCCCAGTACATAGATTTTCATCTTATCAACCACATTAATTTTTTTCCATTTCAATTCCTTGCATAAGTTTTGTGTCACCAACTGATCAGTTGATTTTCGGTTGAAGGTGGTCAGAAACAGGTCATAAGCTTGGTGTGACTGGAGCTTCAGGTAAAGTTTTTTTTGTTTTTTTTCTTTTTAATAGTTGAAGAGCTGGCCTTATTAGGTCATCTGTATATGTGAGAGCTTTGATATTTTGCTCTGAATTTGGGGTGGGGAGGTCAGATTGGTGATAGTACTGCTCCATAGGGGATCCCAATATGAGAAATAGTACAAGCACAGAATTGCCATTGGAACAGATTCCAGTTGTCTTAGATGCAACCATCACACAGAAGATACAGAACTCCTCATAGTTCACTGCTCTACACCTACTTTTAACAGACAGCAACACAGACTCTCTTCACTAAATGATTTATGAGCTGAATAGGTGGCCATGGCTAGGAACTTGGAAGTTGCAGTTCTCCTTCAAGGGAGAATTGGGGCAACAGATTGACTAATTGAATCTTAAACTAATTTCCTAAGATTTTCCTAGTTTACTAGATCTCTTGACTATAAATGATGTTTTCTTTTGCAGAGGATTTATTGAGTCCTTCTGATAAATACAAAAAATGGCTGATTGAGAGATTTAAGGAGACACATACTCAGCTGATCATACTTCTTACACATGAAGGTAAGTTTTGTTAGTTATTTTGGTACACAAGGAACACCAGGTTGTGCTGGATGTTTAACAGTATTTTCCTATGGTTGATTTGATGTAATTGTGTCATATCTTTGTAGTTTTGATTCCATTAATGATATGTGAAATATTATACTCTTTAGGTTATGATTGATTTGCAAGGCATCTTTATTGTCATATATATACACACATACGTACATATACCAATGACTTTTTTCCCCTTACAAGGGAAATAGACAAAGTCAAAGGCATAAATCTATTCCTATCCATTTCATCCCCACATACTCCACACCCATCCACCACCCCTCTATCCCTGATTTCTTGGCTCTTCCTGGATGATGGGTCATCCCTGCATCTTGCCCACTGTCCTGGGTATGAAGCATTGTAGCAAGACACAGCACATCCACACCAAGGCTACTTCATTTAATCACAACCCCCCCTGTGTTCCCTCATGCAGAAAAAGAGAAGATGGGGAGAGATCCCTTCAGGTTGCATCAAAATATCATTCACACATACTCCTTTATCCTCATCTCCCACCTACTCCCATGCAATCACAGCATCATCCATACACAACCATTCTCCACTCACCCCTTCCTTTCTCAATATACTCCCCACTTTCCCAATGCCCTTTTTACCCCATCCACCCATCTTATCCTTGGTCTCCCCCTCGTGTTCACTTCCCCCACCTCTGCCTTCCACATCTTTTACTGACCTTTCTTCACTCATTCTTTCCATGTGTCCAAACCATCCCAATACTCTTCATCTACCCTATCTCACAACTCCCTTTCCACCCCCGCTCTCCTCCTCACCTCTTCGTTTCTCACTCTATCCAGCCTAGTGACTCCTATCATACTTCTCAGGCATTTCATCTCAAACTCTTCTTCTCTTATGTTCCATGTTTTTGCCTCACGTAGTGCTGTTGACACAATCACCCCTACATACAATCACCTCTTAGCATCTATTCCCAAATGCCTTTGGGGATTAGAAAGTGTAATGAGAAATAGACATCTGGAAATATATACATACACACATTGTATATACAATGGGCACAAAAAAAAAGTTACATTTTGAGCGCAAATAAAAATGTTACACGTGAATCGACGTAACATTTTTATTCTCATTCCCACCATACGAGAAGTGGTGGAGCTAGTGCTGATGTAGGACG
Organism: Oratosquilla oratoria; assembly: GCF_046742065.1. Taxonomy (NCBI): domain Eukaryota; kingdom Metazoa; phylum Arthropoda; class Malacostraca; order Stomatopoda; family Squillidae; genus Oratosquilla; species Oratosquilla oratoria. Next base: position 84,891,549 of record NC_134782.1, read on the forward strand.
TTTGGTCTCTCCTTACTCCCTTCCACCCCCACGCACCACTCCTCAGTGAGCTACCAAAGCTTGACGAGAGAGGGTTACCTGCAGGCTGCTCCCGAGCGCCCCTTTTTTTACTCGAGGGCCACATTTCCCGCCCTGTATCTCCACTTCTACCAGGCACAATGGTAAAAAGTCAGCTTTCTTTGGTGCAGAAGAGTCGGGCCCTGGCTCTATTAGAACAAGGAATGTCTGTGATATGCGTGGCAGCTGAGCTGAGCTTATTCTTCCTACCCAAGAATGTCACTATGAAGTCAGACAACTACATCGATGTTCTGCGTGACCATATGATGAAGTTCTGGGAGATACACAACTGCAACTTTTTCATGCACGACGGCACACCAGCACACAGATCAAAAGCGGTCAAGAAATTCCTCGAGGACAACCATATTGACGTTCTAGAGTGGTCTGGTAACTCCCCTGACCTCAATCCAATCGAAAATGCTTGGAACAAAATAAAGAACACCCTGCAGAAAGAACGACACCAGCAGCATACCGGAGCTGAAGGAGACCCTGAAGAAGCAGTGGATTTCAATGTACCTGGAGTATTTCGCCACTCTTGCCGCTTCCATGCCTAGGAGGATCAAGAGGGTCATCAAGATGAAAGGAAATATGACAAAATACTAAAATGTAAACAATTTTGTACAAGTATTGTAATCATAAAAGGTGAACAAAACCCATTTAACTTGTACTTTTGTGTTTAACCAAAAATTCTTAGTGTAAATTTTTTTTTGTGGCCACTGTGTGTATATATATATATATATACATACATACATATACCAAGGCTTTTTCCCCCTTCCAAGGGAGGTAGCCAAAAAGGGAAAGGCATAAAAACACTCCCACCCATTTCATCCCTAAATACACTCCACACCCCTTCACCCTCCCTCTCATCTGAGCACCTCCTGGATGACGGGTCATCCCTGCACCCTGCCCACCGCCCTGGGTCAGAAGCAGTGTCGCATATATACTGTATATATATATATATATATATATATAAATGTATATATATATATATACATATATATATATATATATATATATACAGGTAAACGTCGACTTACGATGGCCGCGACTTACGATTGTTCGACTTTACGATGACGACGACGACGATATGATATATTTAACCCCTTCCATACGGTGCCGCACACGTAGGCGTCATGAGGAGCAAGTGGATTCGCGACGCTGCCATATCGGCGTCTTGATTATATTTATTGTAGTCGCCCCTGTGTTTTTACATTCTCTCAAATGTGCCCTGAATTCCATTCTCTGTGGTGGTTTTCAAAATTCGCGGGTAAAAGAGAGAACGATCGATATAAGCGGTGACTATATTATATGTTGCGAGTATTATTACGTCACGTCGTACGGCTGGCATTGGCTGCTGCCCGCGAGATTTAAGACCGTACTGAAAATACATATTATAGTGTTTGAATATGGTAAAAAGGATAAAAATAATTAAATAAACTACTGTACATGTTTAATAGGCTATATTCAGTATCTCTGGTGGTTAATATACAGGTAGGCTAGGTACAGTGACCACGGAACAGAGTGATACACAAATTGGGGATCGACTTACGATGAAATCGTCTTACGATGGCTCTATCGAAACCTAATGCCATCGTAAGTCGACGTTTACCTGTATATAAAATATATATATATATATATATATATATATATACATATATATATACAGCCACTATCCGAGTTACGACCTAGATAGGTTCCGACTTAGATAGGTTCCGACCAACCAGTCGTAAGTCGGATTGGTCGTAAGTCGGATCCTATTCAAAATGGCCGACACGAGGGTTCTACCCTAGGATACATGATATCAATCTGTTGCGTTTTTAAGTAACTTTTTCTATTGAATACTATTAAATACAAGCTGTTTACTGTTTATTTATCAATGCTTTTTAGTTTCATTTTTATAATTTTTTCTATTTTTAATGTTTTAATACTGTACTGTATTTCAGTATATATACGTATGCAGGCACTGTATGTATATACTATACCTGTATATACACACACACACACACATGTATTAAATATAACCTTGCTTACCATTTTTAAGTTTTTTAAATTCTAGTTTCCTTTTGATAATTTTTTCTTAATTCTTCAATTGTTGTATGTACTCTATATGTGAATTTTAAGATCTATTTTTCTCATCCATTTCAATCTATTCTAAGTGTGAGATATGGGTACAGCAACGACTGCAACAGCACTATAGGAGAGAAGCTAAATGCAGAGTATGGGATCCAATGTATTTAACGTTGCGCCCAGCAGGGCTTCTCCCGAAATGATATAGTGGACATTTTTAAGGCTATCGACCCATTTAACTTGTACTTTTGTGTTTAACCAAAAATTCTTAGTGTAAATTTTTTTTTGTGGCCACTGTGTGTATATATATATATATACAGGTAAACGTCGACTTACGATGGCATTAGGTTTCGATAGAGCCATCGTAAGACGATTTCATCGTAAGTCGATCCCCAATTTGTGTATCACTCTGTTCCGTGGTCACTGTACCTAGCCTACCTGTATATTAACCACCAGAGATACTGAATATAGCCTATTAAACATGTACAGTAGTTTATTTAATTATTTTTATCCTTTTTACCATATTCAAACACTATAATATGTATTTTCAGTACGGAACTTAAATCTCGCGGGCAGCAGCCAATGCCAGCCGTACGACATGACGTAATAATACTCGCATCATAAAATATAGTCACCGCTTATATCGATCGTTCTCTCTTTCACCCGCGAATTTTGAAAACCACAGAGAATGGGATTCAGGGCACATTTGAGAGAATGTAAAAACACAGGGGCGACTACAATAAATATAATCAAGACGCCGATATGGCAGCATCGCGAATCCACTTGCTCCTCATGACGCCTACGTGTGCGGCACCGTATGGAAGGGGTTAAATTATCATATCGTCGTCGTCGTCGTCATCGTAAAGTCGAACAATCGTAAGTCGCGGCCATCGTAAGTCGACGTTTACCTGTATATAGGTTTATCCTACATACATACATACATACATATACCAAGGCTTTTTCCCCCTTTCAAGGGAGTTAGCCAAAAAGGGAAAGGCATAAAAACACTCCCACCCATTTCATCCCTAAATACACTCCACACCCCTTCACCCTCCCTCTCATCTGAGCACCTCCTGGATGACGGGTCATCCCTGCACCCTGCCCCGCCCTGGGTCAGAAGCAGTGTCGCATATATATATATATATATATATATATATATATATATATATATATATATATATATATATATATATATATATATATATATATACACATATACACATATATATATATACAGCCACTATCCGAGTTACGACCTAGATAGGTTCCGACCTAGATAGGTTCCGACCAACCAGTCGTAAGTCGGATTGGTCGTAAGTCGGATCCTATTCAAAATGGCCGACACGAGGGTTCTACTCTAGGATACATGATATCAATCTGTTGCGTTTTTAAGTAACTTTTTCTATTGAATACTATTAAATACAAGCTGTTTACTGTTTATTTATCAATGCTTTTTAGTTTCATTTTTATAATTTTTTCTATTTTTTAATGTTTTAATACTGTACTGTATTTCAGTATATATACGTATGCAGGTACTGTATGTATATACTATACCTGTATATACACACACACACACATGTATTAAATATAACCTTGCTTACCATTTTTAAGTTTTTTAAATTCTAGTTTCCTTTTGATAATTTTTTCTTAATTCTTCAATTGTTGTATGTACTCTATATGTGAATTTTAAGATCTAATTTTCTCATCCATTTCAATCTATTCAAGTGTGAGATATGGGTACAGCAACGACTGCAACAGCACTATAGGAGAGAAGCTAAATGCAGAGTATGGGATCCAATGTATTTAACGTTGCGCCCAGCAGGGCTTCTCCCGAAATGATATAGTGGACATTTTTAAGGCTATTGACCCATAAGGTGGGTCATTAAACCTGGTGTGAAGTTGTTCATTCCAATTTTTTTTTTTTTTTTTTCACCAGTTTCATGTTCCTTTCTCCCCGCAAGCTCGGGTTATATAAGGAGTCAGATGTTTGTCCACTATGTTATTTCTGAAGAAGCCCTGGTGGGCGAAACGTTAAATACATTGGATCCCATACTCTGCGTTTGGCTTCTCTCCTACAGTTGTGTACAGTATTGTTTTCAGTTGCTTAGTTGTTAATATATGGTAAGGTAAGTTAAAGAAAGAAAATACTTATTATAGTGTATTCGTATTAGTAAACTCATAATAGGCATCAGCTAGACATGGTCGTAAGTACGTAAATATCCTTCATCCATAATTTATCAAACTCTTCCACAAATGCCTTAGCTGCAGGCGCATCACTGCTAGCAGCCTCACCTTTCGACAACATGTGGTGAACCTGGTAACGCTCTCGAAAGCAACGAAACCACCCAGCACTCACTGAACTCATGTGAAGCGTATTCTTCACCTGCACGTTCTTTCAACATGTGAAATTAACTTGTAGCCTTCTTTGCACTGCTTGCAACGTCACTCTCACATTTCTTTGCCTATTATCTTCCAACCAAGTGTATAGCAACTTTTCCATCTCTGCCATAACTGCCGTACGCGATGCCGGTTGCCACAACTATCTTATGCGCTGTGCTGCCAGACATGTACAGTAAACTCATAATAGGCATCTGCTAGATGTGGCCTAAGTATGGGTGGTCGTAACTCGCGGACGTCATAACTCGGATAGTGAATGTATATATATATATATATATATATATATATATATATATATATATACAGGTAGTTCTCGTTTTGTGCGAGATATGGGTTCCTACAGGCTTCGCACAAACTGAAATCGCACAAAAAAATCATATTTTCCCCATAAGAAACAATGGATAATAGGGGGGATGCGGGTTTTGGCCCCAAAAAATTCCATTTTTTGAACGAAAAACACATTTATTTGACTAATAAAGTGAACATGTTCTAAAAATGTATCGTTCTAAACCTATAAGCAACACTAATGTGTAAATAAAGTGTAAATAAAGCACCCATTAACACTCAACACGATGCTCCCTCACTTCTCACAGTCCCTCACAGTCACTCGCCATCTTCGTCTGTGCTGTCCACCTCCTCTGGCACATCCACTTCCTCTCCTATAGCTTCAGGGTCATCCACTTCCTCTTCCTCTTCTGTCACTGGTTGCACAGGCGGTTTATTGAAAAACTCCAGCATGGTGGTCTGGCGGTTTTTCTTTTGAAATTCAGTCTGCATTTGAGTGTAGCAGAAAAGTGTGTCCATACACTTTCTTGTGATTGTGGTGCTTCGTTCAACATTGGGGTCGTGTTCTTCCAGCGTGGCAAAACCTTCTTTTATTTTTCCTAATGCTTCACTGATAACAGTGGCAGTGAGCGTCCGTCCTCCCTCAGCCTTGTCTGCCGCTGCCGTCGCTTCTGCTTCTTCTCTTTCCCTCTTGTTCTCTTCTTCGATGTCCAGCAGGTCTTCATTGCTCAATTCTTGTCTGTGTGACTGAAGCAGTTGATCAATGTCCTCTTCCTCCACTTCATCAAGGCCTAAATCCTGGGCATAGCTGATTGTGTCCTTGTTTGCCTTCGAAACGATGTCGTCCACATTGAAGTCTTCGAAGGAATGAACAAACTGAGGACACAGTTTTTTCCAAACACCATTCAGACATTTCGTTGGCACTTCATCCCAGGACTGCTTGATAAAGGTTACAGCATCTTTTATTGTAAAATTCTTCCAGAAATCTCGCAGCGTCTTGTTCATCTCGTTCGTTTTCTTTACTGCAGCAGCCATCGTAGACCTCAGGTAGTAGGACTTGAAGGTTTGAATCAGCCCCTGGTCACAGGGCTGCAGCAGAGAAGTCGTGTTGGGAGGCAGAAAGGCCAGCTTGATGTTGTTGCTGAGATTTTCAAGACTGGCTGGATGACTGGGAGCATTGTCTACCAGCAACAAGATCTTGAAGGGGATGCCTTGCTTGTTGCAGTAGGCTTTCAGCTCGCTGTGCAACTTGTTCTTGTAGTAGTCACTGAATATTTTCCCAGTCATCCAGCCCTTCTTGTTGGCGTACCAATGGACTGGCAGGAAAGCCCGGTCATATCCCTGAAACACACAAATTATCCGAGAATTAAGGTGTGGCCACGCTCCTTTTTCTTAACAAAGAAAACGTATAAGCCAGTCGTTTGCATCACAAACCTAAGTATTTTTAATGTCACTTGTGTACACTTCACAAACCCTGATTAATTAACGGTATTAAATATTTTATTATTTAACACAATCAATAACAACATAAGAACTGTAGAATAAATAAATAAATATTAAATAAACCAATCTTACCTTAAGGGCTCTGGGGTTCTGAGAGTGATAGATGAGGACAGGCAGTCCCCCTCAGCGTTGGCCCCCAGCAGCAGCGTCAGGCGGTCCTTGGACGCCTTAAAACCAGGCGCCGTCTTCTCCTCCTGTGCGATGTACGTCCTCGCTGGCATCTTCTTCCAGTAAAGGCCGGTCTCGTCTACATTGAACACTTGCTTGGATGAGTATTGTCCTTCTTCCAGGGTCTTCTTAAGCATCTCTGGGAATTTCCTGGCCGATTCTGTGTCTGCTGATGCTGCTTCTCCGGTCATTTTGATGTTATGAAACCCGTGTCTTAGCTTAAATTTTGCAAACCAACCAGAACTTGCTTGGAAGGATGTATTTGGCCCGTCATTTCCTTCGATGTCGTTAATGAGGCTTTTAGCTTTTTCCTGAATGATGGCCAAACTAACAGGAATGCTGTTCTTGTTCTGGTGTTGAATCCAATTCGCCAGCATTTTTTCCATCCTCTCCATGGCCGACGATCTGCTGTAGGCTACCCTCTGCAATGTCCTAGACGAACCTGCTTCCACAGTTGCTCGTATTTTTGCAGCATTGTCTCGGACGCGCCGCAGTGTGCTCTCCCCCAATCACAAAGCATGGGATATGATCGAAGTTTTTTGTCCTTGGTCATACCGGCTCAAAATTTCCATTTTCTTAGCCAGAGTGAGTGACTTGCGCTGTATTTTCTTAGCTGGAGGGCCGCTGCTGGTTCCTGGAGAAGATGAAGGACGTTTTGGGGCCATTTTGACGAATGAGTAAACTGGCTGGACTGGCTGTGACTGCAAACACACGAGAGGGCTGTAAACATTGAACTGGGAGCGGGAGCGGCCGCCTGTCGGCAGGCAGCGGAACTACATATCTGGCGCACTGTTTGAAATGCGGTTGGGGCAAATCGCATCTTAGCGAACAGATCGCACAATTTTAATTAATTATAATATTTTTAATGTCGCATCTTAGCGAATTCGCACAAACAGAACACGCACAAAACGAGAACTACCTGTATATATATATATATATATATATATATATATATATGTATATATATATATATATATATATATGTGTGTGTGTGTGTACAGGTAGTCGTCGACTTACGACCTATGCGACTTACGACTGATCGACTTTACGACCATGAGATAGTGCAATAATATTTAACATTTAATAGAGTAATAGAATTGCAATGTTATGCCTGGCAGTGCAGTACAATTACTTTGCACGCCACGAGACGCAAGTACGACAATTTTGGCAGGCTGCCGACAGCGTCAGCATTTCAGCCAGCTAAATATTCTTTCATTTTGTTTGTTTGAAGTAAAATGTTTCCTAATTTTGCATTGCATTTTGTATTTTTATATATTTTGCAATTAATAAAATGTAACAGTAAAAGTTTTTTTATGCCTAGGCTAGTTTGTTGTCGATAACAATATGTTTGGTACAGTACGTAAACGAAAAGAATGTGTTTTGAAATAAAATTTTACCTCACATTTTGTATTTTTATGTTTTGCAATTAATAAAATGTAACAGTAAAACCTTTTTATGCTTAGTCTGTTGTCGATAACAATATGTTTGGTACAGCATTTTGTATTTTTATGTTTTGCGATTAATAAAATGTAACAGTAAACTTTGTTTATGCTCTGTTGTCGATATTTTCGGTATAGTACGTAAACAAAAAGAATGTGTTTTGAAATAGAAATTTTCCTAATTGTGCCTTGCAATGATTTTAATTTAACAAACAAAAAAGTATTTGTAGGTCAAAGATGACAGGACTTTATTCAGTATGCGTAGGCCTAGGCTGCGTTTCCTTAGTAACGAAAATTATAAAAAGTTAATGAATATTAAAGAACGTAGCTCAAAGATAATACGATTTTATTCAGTATGCATACGTTTCCTAAAGAAAGTCTGGTGGTAAAATAATAAAAATGTTGAAAAATACAGTATCTAATATCATAGATAACCGTAGGAGGCAGTTAGAACCGTAGAAGTACGATTTGATATCTTCCTTGGCCGACCAGAGCGATGCTTTGGAGTAGGAATGATGTCACTTCCTCCGTCCCGAAATTTCTTGGTCCACTTTTGCACTTGACGCACTCCAATTCCCACATGAGTAGCAATATCTTTACACTTATAACCCTCCTTATAGAGGGTTATGATTGTAACAACTGTGTCTCTTTCCAGCTCTTTACCACTTCCCATTACGGAGATATCAAGGCACAAAAACAGAGACCACCGCAAAAAAAAGACTACTCCCCGTGAGAGATGTTTAGAAACTGACTCCACGTGACATCGAGTGCGCCTAAACAGAGTTGCCAAATAGTGTGTATTGTCTCGGCTAAATACGGGTACAAACGCTAGCATTGAAAAATAGTTAAAAGTTTGGGTGGAAAGTTGTATTTTTCGCATGTTTTGAGTTTAGGGGAGAATTTGGGCGCCTATAATTTTGCGCCCAAACTTTTCGCGGCCACTGTATATATATACATACATATATATATATATATACATACACATATATATATATATATATATATATATATATATATATATATATGTATATACAGTCGAACCTCGAAAGCCCGGACCCTCATATGACCGGTCGAAATGAACAAAGGGCGGACTTTTCAAGCAAAGTTCCCTATTTGTCCGGTAGGTGGCAGCGACGGCCGTACACGTGTGCTCACACCCGGCCCAGTCAAGCCGCCACCAGAGCTGCCGTTTCGGATAATTTTGTACCAAAACGTAGTAAAATAGCGGCATGTGGCAACTGCACAAGGACATGAGGAAATTTTGTCTACATATCAGCGGGCTGTTAAAAACGTTCAAAAACTCAAACCTTTGTTTAAAAATCATAGAACTAGTTATCAAATAATAAATGGTACATCAAAATATGACTTTAATTGGTAATTGTGTTACTGTATTTTTCGGACTATAAGGCGCGGGCAAAATCCTTAAAATCGGCCAAAATTGGGTGGTGCGCCTTATCGTGAGGTGCGCCTTATGTGTGGCTTCAGTGCAAAAAAATGCCTCGGACAGTGACGTACTATTTTGACACGTTTCGTAGCTAGCCTGCCGACGGCAACAGTGCATAGTCCTAGCAAAAGTTACAACCAAGTTATAACTAAGATGCATGTATCTTGACAAGAAAATTGCGAAAACTTCGACAGTTTTCGAGTCCATGCCACCGTATTCATTCACGCTATCATGGCTATGACATGATAGCGTCCACAACACAGACAGCCATTTTGCATTGGTCTAGTCTCGCTCCACTCAGACTGTAGTCATTTGGGTATTCTTTTAGTTTCGACCATGGGCACAATATAGCAATAAAAAAAATTATTATTAATTTTGTAAATTAAAATGTATCAATGTAATATGCAATTTTGTGGGCGGAAATGAAAATAAAAAAATGCCTCGCTACAAGCAAATATGCTAATGAACGAAGTCGGTAGCATAGGATCGGGACGCCATCTTGTCTCGGTACTTCCGACAGTACCTCGCCAGGTAAATTTTCTTGAATGTTATGGAGAGGAGATACATGCATTCCTTCAAGCTGCAAGAACTTTGTATACCCCGCAAGGTGAGAGAGTGGTTGAAAAGCCCGCCAACGTCTCGCACGACGACGACAACGAGGACGATCCGGATGACATTTAATTTGCAGTGTGGGAGGAAATAGAAGGAAGGGTAGTGAGTGGTGGGATGAGGAAGCAAAGAAAGGTATAGAAGAGAAGAAGCAGGCATTCATAGATTGGCTACAAATTAGGACAAGGGAATCATATGAGAGGTACAAAGTAAAGAGAAGGGAAGTTAAGCATAAGATTAAGGAAGCAAAGAGGAGAGCAGATGTGAAATGGGGTAAGAGTATGACAGAAAATTTTGAAAGTATTAAAAAGATGTTTTGGAAGGAAATTAAAAGAGAAAGAGGAGGTGAATCAAGTAGAGAAGAAAAGGTAAAAGGTGCAGATGGAGAGATGATAATAGAAGAGAAGGCAGTGAGAGGAAGGTAGGCAGAGTATTTTAGGGAGATGCTAAATGTGAAGGAGGATAGGGAGGGAAAGGTAGTTGCAGTGGGAAGAGCTAAGAAAATGAGAGTGATGAGTGAGGAAAATGGAGGAGAAATAGGGAAGGATGAAGTGAAAGCAGCTGTTAAGATGATGAGAGCAGGTAAGGCACCTGGGTTGGATGGATGCCATGCAGAATGTCTGAAGAATGGAGGTACAGTTATGTTGGACTGGTTGGTGAGGTTATTTAATGTTTGTTTAAGTGAGGGTAGAGTGCCAGAGGACAGGAGGAGTGCATGTATAGTTCTGCTTTACAAGGGAAAGGGGGACAAGTGTTAGTGTAGTAGTAGATAGGGAGGGAAAGGTAGTTGCAGTGGGAAGAGCTAAGAAAATGAGAGTGATGAGTGAGGAAAATGGAGGAGAAATAGGGAAGGATGAAGTGAAAGCAGCTGTTAAGATGATGAGAGCAGGTAAGGCACCTGGGTTGGATGGATGCCATGCAGAATGTCTGAAGAATGGAGGTACAGTTATGTTGGACTGGTTGGTGAGGTTATTTAATGTTTGTTTAAGTGAGGGTAGAGTGCCAGAGGACAGGAGGAGTGCATGTATAGTTCTGCTTTACAAGGGAAAGGGGGCCAAGTGTTAGTGTAGTAGTTTCAGAGGGATCAGCCTGTTGAGTGTAGTTGGGAAGGCTTGTGGGAGGGTCTTGCTTGAGAGGATTAGGAGAGGAACAGAGGGAGTAATTGGTGAGGAACAGTGTGGTTTTAGGACAGGTAGGGAATGTGTAGATCAGATTTTTGTGGTAAGACAGATATGTGAGAAAGCTATAGGAAAAGGTAAGGATGTTTTTTGGGCTTTTATGGATTTAGAAAAGGCTTATGAAATGGTAGACAGGAAGGCACTGTGGGAGGTACTACAGATATATGGGATAGGAGGAAAGCTGTTAAGAGCAGTCAAGAGTTTTTACGAAAGTAGTAGAGCTTGTGTTAGGATTAGAAATGGAGAGAATGAATGGTTTGAGGTAAAGGTGGGATTTCGTCAGGGATTTGTTATGTCACCCTGGCTGTTCAATCTTTACATGGATGGGGTGGTGCAAGAGGTGAATGCAAGGGTAGTGAGTCAGGGGTTGGAAATGATTAAAGAAAATGGAGAAAAGTGGGAGGTGAGCCAGTTGTTGTTTGCTGACGACACTGTGCTTGTGGCAGGATCAGATGAGGGATTGAGGAAGTTAGTGACAGAGTTTGAGAAGGTGTGTGAAAGAAGGAAGCTGAAGATAAATGTGGGTAAATGTAAGGTGATGTACAAGGGGAGAGATTGACAGTAGGCTGGAAATGAGCATTAAGGGTGGAAGACAGGAGGTAGTGGATAGTTTTAGATACTTGGGTGCAAATGTGGCAGGAAAGGGAGGAGTTGGGGTGGAGGTAGAATGTAGATTGAGAGAAGTGAGTAAATGCCTTGGTGGATTGAAAAGTGTAATGAGAAATAGACATCACCTTACTTTTACCCACATTTATCTTCAACTTCCTCTTTCACACACTTTCTCAAACTTTGTCACTAACTTCCTCAATCCCTCCTCTGATCCTGCCGCAAGCGCAGTATTGTCCGCAAACAACAGATGGCTTATCTCCCGCTTTTCTCCATTTTCTTTAACTATCTCCAATCCCTGACCCACCTCCCTTGCATTTACCTCTTGGACCACCCCATCCATGTACAAATTGAACAGCCAGGGTGACATAACACATCCCTGATGAAATCCCACCTTTACCTCAAACCACTCACTCTCTCCATATTTTCATGATTGATCAAAGGAGGAGATTATCATGTAATGAAGTGGTGGTGGTAAACCAGCTCTGTTGGGCTCTGCTGTTGAAATGCATTGTCTTGCTGTATTGCCTTTGAACCAAGCTGTGTGGCATGGGACAGGAATAATCCTTCATGCATGAGATGCTAAAGTGGGAGGGGTAACAAATGGGTGTAGGGTGGGTGTGTACTTTGACTCAATCAGCCTCCCCCCCTTATAAGGGGAAAAAGGCCTTTGGCATATATGTACTATCCCTTGTCCCATATTTGTCCATACTTGAGTTGTCTATTTATATACCAAGGGCTTCTTCCCCCTTATAAGGGAGGTAACCAACAATGAGTGGTACATACTTAATACCATGTTTTCATGTGCATGTCATTGTATTTTCATAATTTTGTACATTACTCATCCATCCATATAGCATATAAAAGCAAATACTAAAGTAATTTTCATTACTCATCCATCCATATAGCATATAAAAGCAAATACTAAAGTAATTTTCATTACAGAAAAGTCAATACAGGAGCTGTCCATTGTGTGTTTATTGAAGCTTTTGGCTGCAGAAGGCAAGCATCCCATATCAGACAAGTCAGGAAAGAAGTATGCTTTTCCAGATCAGCAATTAAAGGTACCGGTAGAAGCAAATGTTTGGAAACTGTAAAATATGCAACTAGCATATGAGGCCCTGCATGCTATAGTATACACAAGCACCACTTGGCCAAAAATTCAGATAATTATGCTCCACAATCTCTTAGTTTATAACTTCATGTAGATTGGTGGATGTGTGTTCAACCAAATTGGGTAATTTACATGAGGTCTCTTCCTTTTGTACATCTTATATACTTTTCTAGTTCTACTTTACAATAACTCTTCATGTGCTTGCTTAATTTCTCCCACCATTTGCTGCCTCTCCTATTCCCTCCTATCTTCCTCATGGCACATACTATCTTTATATACTTATCACTTATTCCTAGAAACATACTCATTCTTTCTCTACTTATGTTTTGCCTTTTTGCTTTATTACCTTCCATACTTTACTCAGATTCTCCTTTTATCTATTCTCTTATTTCCTTTCAATTAATTTGTTCACATTCAGCAGTTATCTACCTCCTCCCCTTTTCATACCCCTCCACTTTATCTCCATTATCAGTTTCCCTTCTTTAGAATTATACTGGTGTGTGATTAAGTGGTGTCCCTTTACCTCCACTGTTATGGATTGGTACCACATTGTTCCTTTTCCAGATCTGTGGCATTACATTCAATGAACACACAAGAAGACCTTGAATCTTGCCTGCCAGTTGCTTTTTATGTTCCTTAAAGGACAGAGTGCAATTTTATGTATACTGACAGCCTTTTCCCCCTTTTGAGGGAAAGGTAGGGAAGTGTTTAAAGTAAACAGTTTAAATGAGAAAGGAAAGGAGAAGGAATAAAAGAAGCTGAGAGAAGAGTGGGTGGGAGTGAAGGATAGAGTAGAATTAGAAGTGGAGGAGGAATGCGGATGTTTCAAGGAGGGAGTCACGAGGTGTGCAAAGATAGCTAGTGTGTGGAACAAGGAAGATGGGAAGAAATAGAAGGAAGGGTAGTGAGTGATGGGATGATGAAGTAAAGAAGGTTGTAGAAGAGAAGGAATGAGCATTCACAGAATGGTTACAAAATAGGATGAGAGAATCTTATGAGGTACAAAGAAAAGAGAAGAGAAGTAAAGCATAAGATAAAGGAGGCAAAGAGGAGAGCAGATGTGAAATGGGGTAAGAGTATGAAATAAATTTTTTAAAGTAATGAAAAGATATTTTGGAAAGAAATTAAGAGAGGAAGAGGAGGTGAATCAAGGAGAGAAGAAAAGGTAAAAGGTGCAGATGCAGAGATAATAATGGAAGAGATGACAATAAGAGAAAGATAGGCAGAGTATTTTACAGAGCTGCTAAATGTGAAGGAGGATAGGGAGGGAAAGGTAGTTGCAGTGAGAAGCACTAAGAAAATGACTGATGAATGAGGAAAATGGAAGAGAAATAAGAAAAGATGAGGTGAAAACCGTTATTAAAATGATGAGAGAAGGTAAGGCACCTGATTTAGATAGGTGTTATGTGAAGTGTCTAAAAAAGGAAAGTAGAGTGATGGTGGACTGGCTGGTGAGATTGTTTAACCACTTCACTCTGGGCCAAAATCTCATGGGCAGCATTAGCTGCCAGATGTACGATGTTGCGTCATAATACTCGCATCATAAAAAAGTCACTGCTTATATCGATCGTTCTCTCTTTCACCCGTGAATTTTGATAACCATAGAAAATGTGATAAAGCCAGTTTAGAGAGTATGTCAGTTATGCAGGGACAACTACAATAAATATAATCAAGACGCCGATATGGCAGCCTCGTGTATCCACTTGCTCCTCATGCCGCCTACATAGGCGGCACCGTATGGAAGAGGTTAATGTTTGCCTAAAAGAATGCCAGAGGACTGGAGGAGTGCCTGTATAGTTCCACTATACAAGGGAAAAGAGAACAAGTGTGAGCATAGTAGTTTCAGAGGGATCAGTTTGTTGTGTGTAGTTGGGAAGGCTTATTGAAGGGTTTTGATTGAGAAGATTAGGAGAGGAACAGAGGGAGTAATTGATGAAGAACAGTGTGGATTTTGTGGATCTATAACCTTTTTAATTAATTTTCATAATGTGTGCAGAAACTTGGAACATAAGAGAGGAGTTTGAAAGTGTTTGAGATGAGGTGCCTGAGAAGTATGATAGGGGTTACTAGGCTGGATAATTTGAGAAATAAGGAGGTCAGGAGGAGGATGGGGGTGGAAAGGGAGTTGGGAGATAGGGTTGATGAAAGAGTTTTGGGATGGTTTGGACACATGGAAAGAATGAATGAAGAAAGACGAGTAAAAGAGGTGTGGAAGGCAGAGGTGGAAGGAGTGAAAATGAGGGGTTGACCTAGGATGAGATGGATGGATGGGGTAAAAGGGGGCATTGGGAAAGAGGGGAATGTCTATTGAGGAAGGACAGGAGAGGACAGAAGGTAGGGGTGAATGGAGAATGGTGTGTATGGATGATGCAGTGATGCTTCAAGTGGAGTGGGTAGGGGATGGGGGGTAAGGAAGTATATGTGAGAAATAAAATGAAGCAGACCGAAGGGATTTCTCCCTGTCTTCTCCTTTTCTGCATGAGGGGACGGAGAGGGGGGGAGTTCCTGATTTAATGAAGCGGCCTTGCTGTGAATGTGCTGTGTTTTGCGACACTTCTTCTGACCCAGGGCAGTGGGCAAGATACAGGGATGACCAGTCATCTAGGAGGTGCCAAGAGAAGAGGGAGGGAAGAGAGTAGAGGGGAATGGAGTATGTTGGGGATGGAATGGGTGGGAGTGGTTTTTATGCCTTTGTTTTTTTTGGCTACCTCCCTTATAAGGGGAAAAAAGCTTTTGGTATATGTATGTATGTATAATGTGTGCATGTCAAATGGATTTGGTATCTGTGCATCCAATTATAAATTTATTATTGATACTTTATTTTGTGAATATTCATAATCTGTGCCAATTCACAAAATGTACATTACATAGGCTACCAAGTCTGTTGGCTAGTGTGGGGTTCTTGTGTGTGCGGAACGTCCCCTATGTTACTCTTCAGAATTGTGAACTAAACCATGAGAGATGACATAAAAGTTTAGGTAGACTTTCACTACCCTGGCAATAAATGAGAAAAGGACACTTTTTTTTTTATGTAACCCTCTTATATAAAAACAAATACAAAACCTGAATGAACATATGTACCTGAAATTGCCATACAGTCTTGCATAAGGGAAAAATTCAACTAAACATATAATTTTTATTAAAATTATGAGAAAGACATTTATTGTGCCATAAATGGGTCATATTTGACTATTAAATGATGTAACTAGTATAAATCTATGACAAAAAAAAATCCAGCTGTTATGTCTTGTTGAATATCCTGCAGTCATAGAGGGATGGACTTTTATATTTTTATAAGTGAACCTTCTGCATGAAAATTTTTGTATTTACATATGTTAGGATACTATATATTACAAGGGAGGATCCCAAAACATCAGAAATAAGATGAGGGCAGATCAACAGGTGTTGTAAGCTTAGTCTTAAAGATATGGAAATCCAAATTATTGACTGTTGATTTTGTTGGTACATTCCTTAACCATTTTTACATTCAGCAGCTACACAATAGACTGTAATTTATTAAATTTTCTCACAGCTATTCAATAGATTCCCTATTTAACAATGGTGTGTGATATAGTGATGTTTGACTACTCACATCATACTTCTGAAGATTCCTGAAACTAATTGAAGTGCAGATGATTATTTCAAAGTTGAAAATAGCATTTTTATTGCCTAAATTCAAGTTTAATAACAAAAATATTTCATGGGAATGGTTGGAAATGCTTTTTTAGTACTCTGCTTGGAGTTTTTAAAAAAAAGTTTCAATTTGTGCACTCTGACCTTTAAGTATCCAGTTAGAGATTCCATCAGGCCCTGAAGTTTTTTTTATATACAGTGATCCCAACAGTTTGAGCACATTCCTCACTTCGACATTTGTATGTTCTAAATCTATATTAATGGTCACCTTTCACTTCTATGAAACCACTCTACTTTTTGAAGACAGCATGGAAAGTATACTGTTGCATACAGGGTCTCGTATATTAAGCTCAAGACTTAGATGCATTGGTAATTATTCTTCTTTCTTGTGTGGAAACTACTTACATATTACTACTTTTCAGGCAATATTAAAGAATTTGATTTCAGAAACGCAGGATAATTGTTCATTGCTCACTTTGATGCTTGAGGCTATGACATTTGCTGATTTCAATTATTGGACATTAAAGGTAATTTTTTCTGGGGTTTGTCTACCTTGTGTGATAGAGAAGCTACTCACAGAAGAGATAACTGTATGAGTATATATCTGAGCAACAATTTTTTTAAAGTTATTATTCCTAATCAATTTTTCATTTAGATTATTGGAAATATTATCTTTTTATTTTGTAGCACTTGGAAGATATTCTTAAATACTATCTATTTATTTTCTAGCACTTGGAAAACATACTAAAGCAGCAAAAGGAAATAAATGCAATTTTTATGAACAACTTCTTTGCACTCCTTGAACTGGTTGATATTCCAGAAGAAAATGCACCCGAGTCTCAACAATTGTTTCTTCTATCAGATGAAGGTATGGAAGAGAACACTTGGTTTTTGAAGAAAGTTTGATCCATCTTTTCATTACTAAAGGAGCACCATTTAATTGAATCAAATTGTTTTGCATAAGCAGAGTAGAAATAAGCACACCCCTTTGTACAGAAGGGATGAATCAAAGTGAGGTTTACCCTTTTGCTACTGAAGGGGTACTTTGACCTACACAGTGCAGTAGGGGAGGGGACAAGAATGGCCCATCCACAGGGTGGTGAAATGGGAGGGGTGTTACATGTGTTTTAATGTGTATGTAGTGGGTGTTTGTTTTAACTTGACCACCCCACCTTGTAAGAGAGGAAAGGCTTTTTGTGTATGCATTTACCTAGTTCTGCCACCAAGTATTTCCACTTGGATCGTAAGAGGCGAGAAAAAAGGGAAGGGGATTTGGACCAGACATCCTTCCCTGTAGCCCCACAGGGGACATTCCTAAAAAAAGTAAAGGCATAAGATGGTCTAGGAGTTTTCCAACCAGCACCCTAAGGTTTGGGTCTTTTAATGTGCATGGATGTGGTACAGATGAGAGTAAAAGGGAAGAGATAGGTAGTATGTTCGTGAGAAAAAAGATGGATGTGTTGGCTTTGAGTGAAACTAAGTTGAAAGGGAAGGGCGAGTGTAAGTTTGGGAGTGTAAGTGGGAGGTTATCAGGAGTGAAGAGAGGGCAAGGGAGGGAAGGGGTGGTTATACTAGTAAGTGAAGAGATAGGTAAACGTGTAGTGGAGTGGAAGGAGGTTTCCTCAAGGATAATGTGGATGAAGGTGAAACTGGGAAAGGAGATATGGGTTTTTGTAAGTGCATATGGGCCTGGTAGTGAGAAGAACATAGAAGAAAGGGAGGCTTTTTGGATAGATTTAAATGAGTGCATAGAGTGATTAGGGAGAAATGTTAATATAATAGTACTGGGAGACCTTAATGCTAGAGTAGGAAATGAACCAATTGACGAGTGGTTGGGAAATGTAGAGTTCCGGGAAAGAATCTTAGTGGAGAGTTGATGGTGGAGATGTGTCCAGAAAGAGAGTTGATGATAGCAAATACAGTGTTTCGGAAGAAAGTCAAGCATAAGTACACATGGGAGAGGGTGGTGGATGGAAGGGTGGTAGATAGGGCGTTAATGGACTAAGTAGGGATAGATAGGAGTATAATAGGAAGAGTTAAGGATGTACATGTGCTAAGGGGAGAGGGTGGGGGAATATCAGATCATTTTTTGGTGGAAGATAAGTTGAGAGTGGAGGATAGATGGAGAAAGAGGAAAAGGACAAAAGGTAGGGAGGTGCTTAGAGTGAACTCTTTAAATGAAAAGGAGAAGGAGTACAAGAAGAAGCTGAGAGAGGAGTGGGAAGGAGTGAAGGATAGAGTAGAGCTAGGAGTGGAGGAGGAGTGGAGATGGTTCAAGGAGGGAGTCACAAAGTGTGCAAAAATGGTGTGTGAAACAAGAAGGACAGGAGGAAATAGAAGGAGTGGTTGGGAAATGTGGAGTTCTGGGAAAGAATTGTAGTGGAGAGTTGATGGTGGAGATGTGTCCAGAAAGAGAGTTGATGATAGCAAATATAGTGTTTCAGAAGAAAGTCAAGCATAAGTACACATGGGAGAAGGTTGTGGATGGAATGGGGGTAGATAGAGCATTAATGGACTATGTAGTGGTAGATAGGAGTATAATAGGAAGAGTTAACCTCTTCACTCCGGGGCACATCGCACGTCTGGCAGCATTAGCTGCCCGACGTGCGATGTTGCGTCATAATAATCGCATTATAAAGAATAAAGTCAGTGCTCAATCGTTCGTTCTCTTTCACCTGTGTATTTTGATAACCATAGATAATATGATGAAGCCAGTTTAGAGAGAATGGAGGTTACTTAGGTACAACTACAATAAATACAATCAAGATGCCGACATTGGCATCATCGAGTACCCACTTGCTCCTCATGCCGCCTATGTAGGTGTCACCATATGGAAGTGGTTAAGGATGCTAAGGGGAGAGGGTGGGGGAATATCAGATAATTTTTTGGTGGATGGTAAGTTGAGGGTGGAGGATAGATGGAGAAAGAGGAAAAGGACAAAAGGTAGGGAGGTGCTTAGAGTGAACTCTTTAAATGAAAAGGAAAAGGAGGAGTACAAGAAGAAGCTGAGAGAGGAGTGGGAGGGAGTGAAGGATAGAGTAGAGCTAGGAGTGGAGGAGGAATGGGGATGGTTCAAGGAGGGAGTCACAAAGTGTGCAAGGATGGTGTGTGGAACAAGAAGGACAGGAGGAAATAGAAGGAAGGGTAGTGAATGGTGGGATGAAGAAACAAGGTTGTAGAAGAGAAGAAGCAAGCTTTCACAGACTGGTTACAAAATGGATGAGGGAGTCATATGAGAGGTACAAAGAAAAGAAAAGAGAAGTAAAGCACAAGGTAAAGGATTCAAAGAGGAGAGCAGATGTGAAATGGGGTAAGAGTTTGACAGAAAATTTTGAAAGTAATAAAAAGATGTTTTGGAAAGAAATTAAAGAGGAAGAGGAGGCGAATCAAGTGGAGAAGAAAAAGTAAAAGGTGCAGATGGAGAGATGATAATGGAAGAGAAGGCAGTAAGGGGAAGATGGGCAGAATATAAGGAGGATAGGGAGGGAAAGATAGCTGCAGTGGGAAATGCTAAGAAAATGAGAGTGATGAGTGAGGAAAATGGAAGAGAAATAAGGAAGGATGAAGTGAAGGCAGTTGTTATGATGATGAAAGCAGGTAAGGCACCTGGTCTAGATGGATGCCATGCAGAATGTCTAAAAAAAAAAGGAGGTACAGTTATGGTGGACTGGCTGGTGAGGTTATTAATGTTTGCTGGAGAGAGGGTAGCATGCTGGAAGACTGGAGGAGTGCCTGTATAGTTCCTCTTTACAAGGGAAAAGGGGACAAGTGTGAGTGTAGTAGTTTTAGAGGAATTAGCTTGTTAAATGTAGTTGGGAAGGCTTATGGGAGGATCTTGATTGAGAGGATTAGGAGAGGAACAGAAGGAGTAATTGGTGGGAACAGTGTGGATTTAGGACAGGTATAGGTTGTCGCACTTGTTATGAGGATACCCGGTTCGAGTCATGGGTAGTACCACATTTCAATTTCAAGCATGCTGGCCTTTGATGGCTTAGAATGAAAGTGCATTGTGGTTGTTAAAATGTATCTCTTAATCACTGGGACCCATTCGGTGTTGTACAAATACTTTCCCGCGTTCTTATACTTCCAATTGTACTATCATAGTGGAGATGGGTTGAGCACAAAAATTTCATATATGTGTAACTTGAGCATACATATATATAAGAAATAATGTGCTTAGCTTATATCTCTCTTGATGGCCTAGTTGGAAAGTCACTGTCGCACTTGTTATGAGGATACCCGGTTTGAGTCCTGGGTAGTACCACATTTCAATTTCAAGCATGCTGGCCTTTGATGGCTTAGAATTAAAGTGCATTGTGGTTGTTAAAATGTATCTCTAATCACTGGGACCTGTTCAGTGTTGTACATATATATATATATATATATATGTATATCAATCAATCAAATCAGCCATCCTGAGTCCACTGCTGAACTAAGGCCTCCTTCATAGCATTCCATGATTCACACAACCACTCCATCCTCTGCCACATCACTCCTGCAAGTTTCTCAATCTCGTCTCTCCACCTTCTGTCTGGTCTCCCTCTTGCACGTTTCCCATCTCATGGCGTCCACTCAGTAACACACTTGCTCTATCGCTCATCAGTCATTCGCACTAACTTAACTACCCAATTCCACTTTCTCTCTTTTACTGTATCCACAATATCTTTCACTCTAGTCTGCTCTCTCACCCAACTTGCTCTCTTTTGGTCTCTCAGCGTTATTCCCATCATTGATCTCTCCATTCTCCTCTGTGCTGTCCTTAGTTTTGTTTCCATTGCCTTCGTTAGTTTCCAAGTCTCACAGCTGTAGATTATTGCTGGTAGAATGCATTGTTTGTAAACTTTACCTTTCAAACATAAAGGTATAGAGCCTCTCAGGATCTTATTTTACTTACCAAACACTTTCCAACCAATTATAATGCGTCTTTTTATTTCATTATTATGATCTTTCATCACTTTCACCAACTGGCCTAAATGATTATGCTCTTCAACTTCCTCAAGATTCTCATCATCAATTGCAATCTCTACTTTCAACTTTTGTGTTGAACATTACTTTGGTTTTACTTTTATTAATTTCTAAACCTACTTTGACACTTTCCTTGTTTAGATCACTCAGCATATCTTGCAAGTCTTCTGCTCTTTCTGAAATAAGAATAATGTCATCCGCAAATCTTAGGTGGTTCAAATATTCGCCATTAATCTTTAAACCTTTCTTTTTCCAACTCAATCTTCTGAAAATATCTTCCAAGCAAGCTGTAAATAGTTTCTGTGAAATTGTATCGCCTTGCCGTATTCCTTTCTCGATCTTGATCTTTGCTGTATCTTTATGTAGTCGAATTATAGCGGTACCTTTCACATAAATCTTTTCTAAAACTTTTACGAATCGTTCGTTTATACCATATTTGCGTAGAGAGTTTAGTATTGATATTTGTTCTACCGAGTCAAAGGCCTTCTCGTAATCTACAAAAACTAAACACAGAGGTATATTGTATTCTGTATGGAGAATGGTTGTATGTGGAAGATGTTGTGATGCATGAGGTGGAATGGACAGGGGGATGGGGGGTGAAGTAGTGTGTGTGAGCAAAATTTTGACACAGCCCGAAGGGATTTCTCCCCATCCTCTCCTTTATATGTGGGGACCGAGAGGGGGGGTCACTGATTTAATGAAGCGGCCTTGCTGTGGATGTGCTGTGTCTTGCGACACTGCTTCTAACCCAGGGCAGTGGACAGGGTGCAGGGATGACCCGTCATCTAGGAGGTGCTAAGATGGGAGGGAGGGTGAAGGGGTGTGGAGTGTTTTCAGGGATGGAATGGGTGGGAATGATTTTATGCCTTTTCCTTTTTGGCTACCTCCCTAGTAAGGGGGAAGGGAGCCTTGGTATATGTATGTATATTGTATTTGTCATTTTTTTTATTATTTGGTTTATCACCTGCAAATGGTCTAGGGTCGAATATATGCTCTTAAAGCCTGCCTGTTCTCTCGGTTGGTTTCCATCTAAAACTTGACATAGTCTGTGTGTAAGGATCTTGGAGAATACTTTATATACATTTGACAAGCTAATTGGTCAATAGTTACTAAGGTCATTCTGGTCTCCTTTTTTATGAAGCAAAATCACTATAGCATTGCACCACACATCAGGAACGCTTTTTTGATGTATGCGCTGGGTGTACAACTCAGCTAATTTAATATGAACTAATTTCCCTGCATCTTTCAATAGATCTATCGATATACCATCTTCCCCAGGTGCTTTTCCTCATTTCATAGTTTTTAGAGCAAGTTCTACTTCTTCCTTTGTAATCTCTGGTACACTACTAATGTCTACACATGAATTTACTGATTCAACTACGGTCTTCGACGAGTAAAGCTCTTGGTAAAATTCTTCTACTCTTTTTACCATTTTGTCTTTACATTTAATTATTTCTCCATTTCTATCTTTCAAACATATCATTTGCTGTCTTCCTAAAGCATGTTTGTGCTTGGTCACTTTAATACTTTTACCCTTCCGAGTAGTTCCCTCTATTTCATCCATGTTTCTCTTTCTTTTCTCTAATCTCTGCCTTTTGTTGATAAGCTTGTTTAGTTCTACTCTTTCTATTTTGTCTCTCCTGCTTTTAATCTGCATGGTCCTTCTTCTTTTAATTAGGTCATTTGTAGCTTGGGAGAATTTCTTTTCTCTAATGTTTTTTGTATTTCTACTTTCTCTGCCAATTATAATTATCTAATGATATTCACTAAATTCAAATTAATATCTTCCACAGTGTCCTCATTAGTTCTTAGAGCTTCGAATCTATTTTTAATTTCTAACTGAAATTTCTTCATATCATCCTTAACCACTTCCATATGGTGATGCCTACGTAGGCATCATGAGGAGCAAGTGGGTACGCTATGATGCCGGAGTCGGCATCTTGATTATATTTATTGTAGTCGTAGCTAAGTAACCTTCATTGTCTCTAAACTGGCTTCATCATATTTTCTATGGTTATCAAAATTCACGGGTGAAAGAGAACGAACAATTGAGCACTGACTTTATTTTTTATAATGCGATTATTATGAGGCAACATCGCACGTCGGGCAGCTAATGCTGCCAGATGTGCGATGTGCCCTGGAGTGAAGAGGTTAACCTTTGCAAGGCTTATTTTCTTTCTTAAAATTAGTTTATTTCTCTCGGCTCTGAGATTGAATTTAGCTGTGCAACCTACCATTCTATGGTCACTACTTATGTTGACTTTATTTATCATCGTAACATTGTTAACGCTTTTGCTCTCATCTCCTAATATGAAGTCTATTTCATTCTTTGTTGTTCCATTTGGACTTCTCCACGTCCATTTATGACTTACACGCTTTTGGAAGAAAGTGTTCATTATCCTCATGTAGTTCTCTGCAAAATTTACCAACATCTTGGCTCTTTCATTTCTTTCACCTACTCCAAACTTACCAACTTTAGCATTAAAGTCGCCTATTACCAACGTGTACTTACTTTTTTCTTGATCCATTACCTGACTTAGATCATCATAGAACGACTCAATTTCATCTTCTGAACTCTGTGAAGTTGGTGCATAAACCTGAACTATTTTTAGAATGTACCTTTTACACAGCCTAATCTAAATCCAAGCTACCCTGTCTGACAAACTACTGAATTTGACTATGTTACCAGCAACCTCTCGGTTTATCAAGAATCCTGCTCCACTAGATCTTTCTTTGTCCTTACCTCTATAGTAGAACAGGTGGTGACTACCTCATAATTGTATCAGCTTTTCTTCCGCTCTTCAGACTTTGCTCAGTCCTACGATGTCTCTCTTGATGTTGTCTAGTTCTTCCATTAAACTCTCCAGCCTGTGATTTTCTGAGAGGCTTCTTACGTTGTAAGTATAGATCTTCATTTTCTTCATGTTGTTTAATGTCCAATATTTGGATCTGCTTGGACAGTGCTTACATTCGGTGGCACACTGCCCATAAGCACACGAGGCAATGCGGTCGGGCCTTTAGGAGACGATGATCCAACAGGAATGCCCGGTTTTGTTTTTGTTGTGCTGTTCATATTGGCTATGAAAATGGGTTGGCAGTAATCTCACCTTCATGCCAACTGGTTTCTGGTGAGATATTTCTCTGGTGTCACCTTATTCATTATATTTGGTAAAGTCCTATATCCATAGGGTGCCCAATGGTCCTCGCTGTCATTATGACAGTACCCCATATATCTATGAGGAGTTACCCTGTTCGCCATCAGGGACGTGCCAGTTTGCAGTGGGTCCTGCTACTGTGCATGTGAGCTGCTCTTTGTCTGATCTTTCTAACAAAACCTGTTCGATATGGGTGACCCTGCAGAGATTGTCTCTCTATCGACATAGTTTTTGTAGTTATTAAGATTCTCAAGCCTATCCACCATGTCAAGGTGTCAACTCTCAGATAGGATGTATATACAGCCACTATCCAAGTTACGACCTAGATAGGTTCCGACCAACCAGTCATAAGTCGGATTGGTCGTAAGTCAGATTCTATTCAAAATGGCCGACACGAGGGTTCTACTCTAGAATACACGATATCAATCTGTTGCGTTTTTAAGTAACTTTTTCTATTGAATACTATTAAATACAATCTGTTTACTGTTTATTTATTAATGCTTTTTAGTTCCATTTTTATAATTTTTTCTATTTTTTTTTAAATGTTTTAATACTGTACTGTATTTCAGTATATATATGTATGCAGGTACTGTATGTATGTACTATACCTGTATACACACACACACACACACACAAACACACACACGTATTAACCCCTTCCATACGGTGCCGCACATGTAGGCATCATGGACTTAGATCTT
This sequence comes from Oratosquilla oratoria, assembly GCF_046742065.1. Taxonomy (NCBI): domain Eukaryota; kingdom Metazoa; phylum Arthropoda; class Malacostraca; order Stomatopoda; family Squillidae; genus Oratosquilla; species Oratosquilla oratoria. The sequence goes on from NC_134782.1 coordinate 84,916,870, forward strand.
GGTGGCAGCAGCCAATGCCAGCCGTACGACGTGTCGTAATAATACTCGCATCATAAAATATAGTCACCGCTTATATCGATCGTTCTCTCTTCACCCGTGAATTTTGATAACCATAGAAAATGCGATTACAAAAGAATTAGAAAGAATGTCATTATGGAGGGGCGACTACAATAAATATAATCAAGACGCCGATATGGCAGCCTCGCGAATACACTCGCTCCCCATGACGCCTACGTGTGCGGCACCGTATGGAAGGGGTTAAATATAACCTTGCTTACCATTTTTAAGTTTTTTAAATTGTAGTTTCCTTTTAATAATTTTTTCTTAATTCTTCAATTGTTGTATGTACTCTAAATATATGTGAATTTTAAAATCTATTTTTCTCATCCATTTCAATCCATTCTAAGTGTGAGATATAGGTACAGCAACAACTGCAACAGCACTGTAGGAGAGAAGCCAAACGCAGAGTATGGGATCCAATGTATTTAACGTTGTGCCCAGGAGGGCTTCTCCCAAAATAACATAGTGGACTTTTTTAAGGCTATCGACCCATAAGGGGGTCATTAAGCCTGGTGTGAAGTTGTTCAGTCACCAGTTTCATGTTCGTTTCTCCCCGCAAGCTCGGGTTATATAAGGAGTCAGATGTTTGTCCACTATGTTATTTCTGAAGAAGCCCTGGTGGGCGAAATGTTAAATACATTGGATCCCATACTCTGCATTTGGCTTCTCTCCTACAGTTGTATACAGTATTGTTTTCAGTTGCTTAGTTGTTAATATGATAGGAAGAGTTAAGGATGTACATGTGCTAAGGGGAGAGGGTGGGGGAATATCAGATCATTTTTTGGTGGAAGGTAAGTTGAAAGTGGAGGATAGATGGAGGAAGAGGAAAGGGACAAAAGGTAGGGAGGTTCTTAGAGTGAACTCTTTGAATGAGAAGGAAAAGGAGAAGGAGTACGGAAAGAAGCTGAAGGAGGAGTGGGAGGGAGTAAAGGGTAGAGTAGAGTTGGGTGTGGAGAAGGAATGGGGATGGTTCAAGGAGGGAGTCATAAAGTGTGCAAGGATGGTGTGTGGAACAAGAAGGACAGGGGGAAATAGAAGAAAGGGTAGTGAATGGTGGGATGAGGAAACAAAGAAGGTTGTAGAAGAGAAGAAGCGAGCTTTCACAGATTGGTTACAAAATAGGACGAGGGAGTCATATGAGAGGTACAAAGAAAAGAAAAGAGAAGTAAAGCAAAAGGTAAAGGTTGGAAAGAGGAGAGCAGATGTGAAATGGGGTAAGAGTTTGACAGAAAATTTTGAAAGTAATAAAAAGATGTTTTGGAAAGAAATTAAGAGAGGAAGAGGAGGCGAATCAAGTAGAGAAGAAAAGGTAAAAGGTGCAGATAGGGAGATGATAATGGAAGAGAAGGTAGTAAGGGGAAGATGGGCAGAATATTTTAGGGAGTTGCTAAATGTGAAGGAGGATAGGGAAGGAAAGATAGCTGCAGTGGGAAGTGCGAAGAAAATGAGAGTGATGAGTGAGGAGAATGGAGGAGAAATAAGGAAGGATAAGGTGAAGGCAGTTGTTAAGATGATGAAAGCAGGTAAGGTACCTGGTCTGGATGGATGCCATGCAGAATGTCTGAAAATGGGAGGTACAGTGATGGTGGACTGGTTGGTGAGGTTATTTAATGTTTGCTGGAGAGAGGGTAGAGTGCCGGAGGACTGGAGGAGTACCTGTATAGTTCCACTTTACAAGGGAAAAGGGGACAAGTGTGAATGTAGTAGTTTCAGAGGGATTAGCTTGTTGAGTGTAGTTGGGAAGGCTTATGGGAGGATCTTGATTGAGAGGATTAGGAGAGGAACAGAAGGAGTAATTGGTGAGGAACAGTGTGGATTTAGGACAGGTAGAGGTTGTGTAGATCAGATCTTTGTGGTAAGACATGTATGTGAGGAAGCTATAGGAAAGGGGAAGGATGTTTTTTGGGCTTTAATGGATCTGGAAAAGGCTTATGATAGGGTAGACAGGAAGGCACTGTGGGAGGTTATGCAGATATACGGGATAGGAGGAAAGCTTCTGGGAGCTGTCAAGAGTTTTTATGAGAATAGTAGAGCTTGTGTCAGGATTGGAAATGGAGAGAGTGAGTGGTTCGAGGTAAAGGTGGGACTTCATCAAGGATGCGTTATGTCGCCCTGGCTGTTCAACTTATACATGGATGGGGTGGTGCGAGAGGTAAATGCAAGGATAGTGGGCAAGGGATTGGAGATGGTTAAAGAAAATGGAGAAAAGTGGGAGGTGAGCCAGCTGTTGTTTGCGGACGACACTGCACTTGTGGCAGGATCGGAGGAGGGATTGAGGAAGTTGGTGACAGAGTTTGGGAGAGTATGTGATAGAAGAAAGCTAAAGATAAATGTGGGTAAAAGTAAGGTGATGAGATGTACAAGGGGTGAAAGTGGCAGTAGACTGGAAGTGAGCATTAAGGGAGAGTGACTGGAGGAAGTGGATAGTTTTAGATACTTGGGTGCAAATGTGGCAGGGAAAGGTGGAGTGAAAGTGGAGGTAGAATGTAGATTGAGAGAAGCAAGTTAATGCCTTGGTGGATTAAAGAGTGTAATGAGGAATAGACATTTAGGAATGGATGCGAAGAGGAGACTATATGAATGAGTGATTGTGCCAACAGCACTGTATGGGGCAGAAACATGGAACATAAGAGAAGAAGAGAGAAGGAGTTTGAATGTGTTTGAGATGAGGTGTCTGAGAAGTATGATGGGGGTTACTAGGCTAGATAGAGTGAGAAATGAGGAGTTGAGGAGGAGAACAGGGGTGGAAAAGGAGCTGGGAGATAAGGTTGATGAAAGAATATTAGGATGGTTTGGACACATGGAAAGAATGAGTGAAGAAAGACTAGTAAAAGAGGTGTGGAAGGCAGATGTGGAGGGAGTGAACATGAGGGGACGTCCTAGGATGAGGTGGATGGATGGGGTGAAGGGGGCTTTGGGGAAGAGGGGAATGTCTGTTGAGGAAGGACGGGAGAGGACAGAAGACAGGGGTGAATGGAGAAGGGTTGTATATGGATGATGTTGTGATTGCATGAGGTGGAATGGGCAGGTGGATGGGGGGTGAGGTAGGATGTGTGAGAAAAATTTGACGCAGCTCGAAGGGATTTATCCCCGTCCTCTCATTTTATGCAATGGGGGGACGGAGAGGGGGGGGTCGCCGATTTAATGAAGTGGCCTTGCTGTGGATGTGCTGTGTCTTGCGACACTGCTTCTGACCCAGGGCAGTGAACAAGGTGCAGGGATGACCCGTCATTCAGGAGGTGCTAAGATAAGAGGGAGGGTGGAGGGGTGTGGAGTGTATTCAGGGATGGAATGGGTGGGAATGATTTTATGCCTTTTCCTTTTTGGCTACCTCCCTTGTAAGGGGGCCTTGGTATATGTATATATGTATGTAGTTGTTAATATGATATGGTAAGTTAATGAAAGAAAATACCTATTATAGTGTATTCGTATTAGTAAACTCATAATAGGCATCAGCTAGACGTGGTCGTAAGTACGTAAATATCCTTCATCCATAATTTATCAAACTCTTCCACAAATGCCTTAGCTGCAGGCGCATCACTGCTAGCAGCCTCACCTTTCGACAACACGTGGTGAACCTGGTAACGCTCTCGAAAGCAACAAAACCACCCAGCACTCACCACGAACTCATGTGAAGCGTATTCTTCACCTGCACGTTCTTTCAACATGTGAAATTAACTTGTAGCCTTACTTTGCACTGCTTGCAACGTCACTCTTGCATTTCTTTGCCTATTATCTTCCAACCACGTGTATAGCAACTTTTCCATCTCTGCCATAACTGCCGTACGCGATGCCGGTTGCCACAACTATCTTATGCGCTGTGCTGCCAGACATGTACAGTAAACTCATAATAGGCATCTGCTAGATGTGGTCGTAAGTACGGGTGGTCGTAACTCGCGTACGTCTTAACTCGGATAGTGACTGTATATATAAATATATACGGGTAAACATCGACTTACGATGGCATTAGGTTTCGATAGAGCCATCGTAAGACGATTTCATCGTAAGTCGATCCCCAATTTGTGTATCACTGTTCCGTGGTCACTGTACCTAGCCTACCTGTATATTAACCACCAGAGATACTGAATATAGCCTATTAAACATGTACAGTAGTTTATTTAATTATTTTTATCCTTTTTGCCATATTCAAACACTATAATATGTATTTTCAGTACGGAACTTAAATCTCGCGGGCAGCAGCCAATGCCAGCCATACGACGTGACGTAATAATACTCGCATCATAAAATATAGTCACCGCTTATACAGAGAATGGGATTCAAGGCACATTTGAGAGAATGTAAAAACACAGGGGCGACTACAATAAATATAATCAAGACGCCGATATGGCAGCGTCGCGAATCCACTTGCTCCTCATGACGCCTACGTGTGCGGCACCGTATGGAAGGGGTTAAATTATCATATCGTCGTCGTCGTCATCGTAAAGTCGAACAATCGTAAGTCGCGGCCATCGTAAGTCGACGTTTACCTGTACAGGTAAACGTCGACTTACGATGGCATTAGGTTTCGATAGAGCCATCGTAAGACGATCTCATCGTAAGTCGATCCCCACTCTGTTCCGTGGTCACTGTACCTAGCCTACCTGTATATTAACCACCAGAGATACTGAATATAGCCTATTAAACATGTACAGTAGTTTATTTAATTATTTTTATCCTTTTTACCATATTCAAACACTATAATATGTATTTTCAGTACGGCACTTAAATCTCGCGGGCAGCAGGCAATGCCAGCCGTACGACGTGACGTAATAATACTCGCATCATAAAATATAGTCACCGCTTATATCGATCGTTCTCTCTTTCACCCGCGAATTTTGAAAACCACAGAGAATGGGATTCAGGGCACATATGAGAGAATGTAAAAACACAGGGGCGACTACAATAAATATAATCAAGACGCCGATATGGCAGCGTCGCGAATCCACTTGCTCCTCATGACGCCTACGTGTGCGGCACCGTATGGAAGGGGTTAAATTATCATGTCGTCGTCGTCGTCGTCGTCATCGTAAAGTCGAACAATCGTAAGTCGCGGCCATCGTAAGTCGACGTTTACCTGTATATGAAAATATATATATATATGTATATGAATATATATATATATTTTCTTTAAGGCATATTGAATTGTATGCAATAGCAAATTGAGCTCTGATGAGTTTCCAGTGAAGATTTTCAAGTCCTCTGAAGATCTCTCTCGCATGGAGAGGTAAAGAAAAAACTAAATTGCTGATAGAAGGCATCTAATGGGTGGAACAGGATACAAGATATTTCACTAATCACAGTTAGCATTTTCAATTGTAACAAGGATATCATAAAAAAAAAAAAAGTATAACCAATTGACCCAACAAAGCACGTCCAACTCATAATATACTACAGAACAAAGAAGACCACCCAGCTTATACTTAATTGACCCAACACCACAAAAACACATCTACAAGAAGACCATGTTGTTTACCAATACAATTGCAACAGTGAGAAATGTGGGTCCCACTCATATATTGGTATGACAATAAAAAAACTAACAAGGCACTTGACAAGTCATCTTAGCAAAATAGCTATTATATCCTATTTCACCTCCACACACAATAGATCATTAACAAGAAAAGACCTCGATCAGAACACCACCGTAATAAACAGAGAACAGGATCCCCCACAGGTTGCTAATACTAGAAGCCCTACATACTCAATTAAAGCAGCCATTAATTAATATTCAAGTGGAGGCTCTTCAAACATTGCCCTCAGTCAAAAGAATGACCCCAAGAAGATCGATGTACCCCAATGCTTCGATCACCAGGAGAGGTAACCGAAGATAAAATATCCCACACGCTCATTGGCCCGCTTCAGCCAATCAGCGACAACCTCAGCCCCACCACAAGCCTAATGATCCACACGTCCTATATATAAGCAGCGTACACAACAAGATGCCACATTTCGCTCTTGAAGATGGAACAAGACAGTTCCAAAACATCAGCCACAATTAGAGAATTATTGGACAAACTTACTGAACAAGACAAGTCAATTGTATGTCTTAGAGTATACAGAAGAAACTTATCAAAAATGAATCTTCAATATCCTTCAACCTCATCTGCCTATAAGAATATATAAAATATGCTACTTAATGAATATAAGCAAATAACTTCTGGTATGGAAAGGGTTAACTTGAGAGAGGGTGTAAGTGTTAAGGTCTCATCTTCATTGCTACTTGTTTAATATTGTTATTAAATGGTAGAGGTTCAGGCTGTTGTAGTGGGTAGTACAACCACTCCTCGTTTAACGACCTACTCGGTTAACGACAACGCGGAGTTACGACGGGCTTTATGACAGACCAATATTCGTTTAACGTAAATCTCCCGAAGTTACGACGTCGTGTACGATAATCAAGTTGGCTGAGGCAAATTTGGATGATGTTTTAAATGAACTTGTACGGTGGATATTAGCTGTGAGGTAAAGTGTTCTGAAGCTTAGGTCTACATTACTATCCTGCAAGCTGCAAAAACTACCTGGAGTACAGTATATACCGGTATTGGTAAATTTTTAGTTTCGACCATGGGCGCAATATAGCAATAGAAAATTAATTATTAATTTTGTAAATTATAATGTATCAACGTAATATGCAATTTTGTGAGCGGAAATAAAAAACAAAAAAGTGCTAAGACAGATTTCGTAAGTAACGAAGTCATGTCGGACGAATGGTACACCATGTTTGTTATGATAGATGCTGACGTCGAAGAAATGAAAGGATGATAGATTCGTCTAACCTAAACTAAACTAACCTGTGTTTGATAAATCATTACCTGCAAATTAAATGTCATCCGGCTCGTCCTCGTTGTCGTCGTCGTGAGAGACGTTGGTGGGCTTTTCAACCACTCTCTCAGCTTGCAGGGTATACAAAGTTCTTGCAGCTTGAAGGAATGCATGTATCTCCGCACCATAACATTCCTTCAAGAAAATATACCTGGCGAGGTAGTCGGAAGTACCAAGGCCATCAATTGACAGACGACAAGATGGCGTCCCGATCCTATGCTACCGACTTCGTTCATTAGCATATTTGCTTGTAGCAAGGTATTTTTTACTTTCATTTCCGCCCACAAAATTGCATATTATGTTGATACATTTTAATTTACAAAATTAATAATTAATTTTCTATTGCTATATTGCGCCCATGGTCGAAACTAAAAAAATACCCTGGTATTTGCTATGGAATGTCAGCATACGAGGATTTGGTTATATACGGTAACTTCAGGAACCTAACCACAGTAAATAAACAGTAAATAAAGCTTTAATGTACTGTATAAAAGAGGGAAAATACACGAAAATAAAGATACATGTATTGCTGGACATTGTACATACAGTACATGTACGTATATGTATACTAATACTGATGACCCACTTTCGGAGAAGAATAAGCGAAGATATAGAGATCTGTAGTAGTAGAATCCTCCTTAATAAATAATTTCCCAAATTACAACATTTCCCATGGTCAATGGTCACCAGACTGTATTTCTTCTTTTGCCATAAATAAAATGTTACCATCAACATTAGCGGTGGACAAAAATCACCAAGGCACATGCAACGCCGGTCATGTGACCTGAGCCACCAAGATGCGAGCATGCGTGCCGGGCGTGTTGACCTGAGCCCCCCAAGATGCGAGCATGCGTGCCGGGCGTGTTGACCTGAGCCCCCAAGATGCGAGCATGCGTGCCGGGCGTCTTGACCTGAGCCCCGTCCCCTCTTGCTACCTCACTGTCTCACTATAAATACACATTGTTCTGTACTTTGTAACTCATATCTGCTGAAGAGGATCACAGTAAGTGATCGAAATATACAGATCTCTATATCTTCGCTTATTCTTCTCCGAAAGTGGGTCATCAGTATTATTTTACAAATGTGCTACGACATATCTTTGTTGTATATGTATACACTTTTGCTTAACGACCAATTCGGTTAATGGCGGCGTGCTGGTCCCAATTGTCGTCGTTAAACGAGGAGTGGTTGTATGTAAATATTGTTATATTGTAAGTTATTTTCTTTGTGTTTGGATTGAGATTATTTCTGTAGAAGGGGGGTTCTTAGCATTATTGTAGCCAACACCAAAGGATCTATTCAGCATGGGAGGCTATGGCATCAAGGAAAGGATGGAGACCTGATGGAGAACTCGGTCCCACCATGATGTAAGAGATCACAACTACCCCACTTCTGCAAGAAGTTGGGTACATCTTGAGGGGCTAGATAGATAGATAGACAGACTTTATTTGTCAAAGAATCAATATACATGAAGTGCAGATAATGACAAGAACATATAGTTCGAAATAATAATTGCAAATTGCCGAGGATAACACAAAAAGCATGTACGCTTATTTCCATTGGGGTCCTCATTAGATTGTTATTCTACACTAAGTCACACAGACAACATACGTAGGGGGTTAAGGGGACCAGAGACAATCATGAGTAATACCAGTCAATACACATATGAGACATAAACATTGTTATAGTTTTGCTAATATTACTAAAATGTTCATAACACATAGGATATTGAGACCAAAAATTGAGCACCATCACAATAAGGAACATTACATTAAGCAAAGGAACAACAAAATAATGTTAAATTGTAACAAAACAGTATGAGTGAGTACTATATCAGAGTAGTACCATTAATGATATACTACATTATTCTACAGCTGTATCAACATGTTGTTATAGTTAATGCTACATTGCAGCTAGGGTCACCTATTAATTGATTATGAAATTTTACCTGAATCTCAGGATGGAGTGGGCAATTAGTATGAGCACTAGGAAGTAGTACATTATAACCTGAAGCACCAGAAGTAGGGTACAGGGGACCAGTACTCATATGAGTAAAACAATAAGGAGAACGAGGAAAAAGTCCAATTACCTCGTTGCCTGGTGCCCTGATTCACCAGGCCTGTATTATAGTCAAATCATAACTGTTCTCGGACCCTACTTGAGACATATACCATACTATGACTAGCAAAACAAAGGTGGAAACCAATTTGTAACATCAAACACTTATACTAAACTAAACTTCTGAAGGACAAAAAAAAGGGGGGGAGGTCAGAATAGATATGAGTGAATGCAGATTTGGATGGTATTACTCATGGAGTCAGGTATCCCTCACTAAGCTAGTAGTACATAAAATCAAGGCTGTTCTCTGTCCATACCTGAGACATATAGCAACCCTTCACTATTTTCTTGAAGGTAACCGTGCTATTTGACTTCTTAACCCCTTCCATACGGTGACGCCTACGTAGGCGTCATGAGGAGCAAGTGGATACGCGAGGCTGCCATATCGGCGTCTTGATTATATTTATTATAGTTGTACCTGCATGACCCCCATACTCTGTAAACTGGCTTCATCATATTTTCTATGGTTATCAAAATTCACGAGTGAAAGAGAATGAGCATTACAGGGGTTACTTTTATTTTTTATAATGCGAGTATTATGACACAACATCGCACGTTTGGCAGCTAATGCTGCCCGCGAGATTTTAGCCCAGAGTGAAAGGGTTAATGGACACAGGTAGTGAGTTCCATAGTTGAGCACCTGTGAAGTGATAGCTGTTTTTGGTGAAGAGCTGCATGAGATACAACAAAAGACCCTTGACTGTTCCGGGTTCAGTTCTCAGCCGATAATGTAAAATTACAGCTCACATATGTGGGAGCAGAATTATGAATGACATTGTAAACCTGGTTTAGTTTCAGCTGCTGGACACGATATTTTACAGGTAACATTCCTACATTGCTAAATTCTTCTATACCAATATGACTATGTTGAGGTAAATTTAGTATAAATATAATGATCTTATTTTGTGCAACCTGTAGCCGAGACTGGTTTTTTCTGCTCAGACTACTGTACCAAGAGCTGCAAGCTAAGACCAGAAGCTTCTTTGTTTCCAAATCAAAATTTCTGGCCTTTCTGTACAAAAATTTGACTTTATGTGAACACTTGGATACAATCTTATCCATTATGGCATTCCCTGAGAGGGACTGATCTAAGGGTATTCTAAGATAGGTTACCTCTTGCTTTGACTCCAAGACATTAATCCCACATCTGACCTGTACATTGCGGTGTTTCCTGAGGTTGGGTTTTGATGTGAAGACAATACATTACGTTTTACCAAGGTGTAAAGACAACCTGTTATCTATGAACCAGCCCTGGACTGATGACAGTTCGACACTCAGTGCCTCTATTTCAACTGGGTCCCTACCTGTGACAATTAGTGCAGAGTCGTCTGCATATAGCAGTAACTTACAGTTCACCGCACCTGGCATGTCGTTAATATAGACCAGGAACAGAAGCAGTCCTAGAATTGAACTTTGTGGTACACCACAAGTTATCTCTGTCACCTGAGCAGGCTCCATTTATCTGTACAAGTTGTTTGTGACCTGTAAGGTAGGACTTGAACCAGCCAACATTTGCCACTCCTAATGCTTGAATTTTTTTTTAATAAAATATCATGGTCCACTGTGTCAAATGCCTTTTGTAGATCCAACAAAACTAAACCCGTGTAGTTGCCTCTGTCGCATTCCTGTTTTATTAGATCGTAAAGGTATATTAAGCTGGTGTCTGTTGAGTAATTCTGTCTAAAACCAGATTGCATGGCGTGTAGTAGATTACGTTCCCTAATTGATTGTATATGATACTTCCAAAACCTTGGAAATAATACCTAGAATTGAAACAGGCCTGTAGTTACCTGTCTCAGTTTTTGCGTTTTTCTTATAAAGAGGTGTTACCCTAGCCCTTTTCATGTCGCTTGGGATAAATCCTGAACTGATAGACAGATTTATTATGTGGGTTATTGGAGGAGTTATTATTGTGGCTCCATCCTTAACAAACCTCCCAGGAATGTCGTCTAACCCTGTAGCCTTATTGGCACATATGCTTCTTATGTTACTTCTTCATTATTTATTTTTTTAAAGGTGTATTAATCTTCAACATTCATTTTCCAGATGCTGAAAATGAAGAGGAACACTACTCTTTTACTTACCCTACCACTGAAGCCAAGAAACATTTGAACTCCATATGGCAGAGAGTCATTAAGTGGAATTTGACACCAGACCTGTATCGTCGATCTCTAGTGCTTATTCCAGATAAGGTTCTTCATCATATGAAGCAGCCACTGCTCTTCACAGATTTCTTTATGGAATCTTATGATTTAGGTATGATTATTCTTTATACATTATACATGATGTGAGAGGAAAATAGAGGAGAAATGAGGAAAGATGTGGTGCAAGCAGTTTTGAAAATGATGAATGAAGGTAAGGCACCTGGGTTAGATGGGTGTCATGCTGAGTGTCTGTAGAAGTGAGTAATAATGGACTGGCTATTGAGGTTGTATGATGTGTTTCTAAGGGAGGGTAGAGTGCCAAAGGACTGGAGGAGTGCCGTTCTGCTTTACAATGGCAAAGTTGACAAATGTGAGTGTAGTAGTTTCAGAGGGATCAGTTTGTTGAATGTAGTTGGAAAGGCTTATGGGAGGGTTTTGGTTGAGAGGATTAGGAGAGGACCAGAGAGAGTAATTGATGAGGAACAGTGTGGATTTAGGAAATGTAGGAGTTACACCAGGAGGTGCTAAGATAAGAGGGAGGGTGGAGGGATGTAGAGTGTATTCAGGGATGGAATGGGTGGAAATGATTTTATGCCTTTTCCTTTTTGGCTACCTCCCTTGTAAGGGGGAAAAAGCAAAGGTCAAATCCTGCCACCAGCGAAGTTGAACCAAGGGCATGGTTCATTAAATTCCACGCTACAAAGCCCTCTGTGAGGGGCACTGTCCTAGCCTTCTGATAGGAGGGAGTTTGTGACGTTAAACCATATCATCATCATCATCATCATATGTATGTATGTAGGAGTTCCATGGATCAGATTTTTATAGTAAGGTAGATAGGTAAGAAAGCTTTAGGAAAAGGTAAGGCTTATTTTTTTTTCCTTAATGGATTTGGAAAAGGCTTATGACAGGGTAAACAGAAAGGCACTATGGGAAGTTTTGCTAATATATGGGTTTGGGGGAGAACTGTTAAGGGTAGTTTTTACAAGAGTGGTAGAGCTGGGTATGTTCAATTTATACATGGATGGGGTGGTGCAAGAGGTAAATGTAAGGGTAATGGGTTGGGGATTGGAGATGGTTAAAGGAAATAGAGAAATTTGGGAGATGAACCAGTTTGCTGATGACACTGCTTGTGGCAGGATCAGAGGAGGGATTGAGGAAGTTAATGACTGAGTTTGGGAAGATGTGCGAAAGAAGGAAGTTGAAGATAAATGTGGGTAAGGTGATGAGATGTACAATGGGAGGGAGTGGCAGCAGACTGGAAGTGAGTATTAAAGGAGAGAGACTAGAGGAAGTGGATAGTTTTAGATATTTGGGTGCAAATGTGGTGGGAAAGGGAGGAATGAGGTGGAGGTAGAATGTAGATTTAGAGAAGCAAGTAAATGCCTTGGGGGATTAAAAAGTGTAATGAGAAATAGATATTTGGGAATGGATGCTAAGAGGAGATTGTATGAAAGAGTGATTGTGCCAACAGCACTGTGTGGGGCAGAAACATGGAATGTAAGAGATGAGGAGGTGTTTAAAATTAAATGCTTGAGAAGTATGATAGGGGTTACTAGCCTGGATAGAGTGAGAAACAAAGAGGTGAGGAGGAGAGTGGGGATGGAAAGGGAATTGGGAGATAGGGATGATACATACATATACCAAGGCTTTTTCCCCCTTCCAAGGGAGGTAGCCGGGATGATGAAAGAGTATTGTGATTTTTTGGACACATGGAAAAAATGAGTGAAGAAAGATTAGTAAAAGAGGCGTGAAAGGCAGAAGTGGAAGGAGTGAACATGAAGGGACGACCTAGGATGAGATGGATGGATGGGGTAAAAGGGGCATTGGAAAAGAGGGGAATGTCTATTGAGGAAGGAAGGGAAAAGACAAGATAGGGCTGAATGGAGAATGGTTGTGTATGGATGATGTGATGCATGGAAGGGAGTGGGCGGGGGATGGGGAGAGGGAGTATGTTTGAATAATATTTTTGACGCAGCCCAAAGGGATTTCTCCACATCTCTTTTTCTGCATGAGGGGACAGAGAGGGGTGGGTTGCCAATTAAATGAAGCAGCCTTGCTGTGGATGTGCTATGTTTTGCTACATTGCCTCTGACCTAGGGCACTGGGTGAGATGCAGGGATGACCCATCATCAAGGAGGAGCCAAGATAAGAGGGAAGGATGGGGGTGAATGGGAGTGGAGTATGTGGGGATGGAATGAGTGGGAGCGGATTTTATGTCTTTGTATTTTGGCTACCATCCTTGTAAGGGGGAAAAAGCTATTGATATATATATATATGTACAGTGGCATGACTGCATTCAGGTCACTGACAGCTTTGAAACAGTACTAACACAGAATAGACATGGCCACACATACAAATTACCCCAGATGCAATCACCACACAGAAGGCACAAAACATCTTATCCTACACTGACCTACCCTAGCCTTACCCAGACAACACATTATCTCTTCCTTTAGTGACTTGTGGGGCAATCCAGTTGCTGTTGTTTAGTTATCAGGGAACCATGGATCTCCTGTAAGAGAAACTTGGAGTAACTGAATTTATGGATCGATTAATTAACATAATGGGTTATGTTTTTGTGAGGTGATGTGTGGGTTGGTTTGAGAGCTGCTGTGCATAACTGTATGCATGTCTTTCTCATGGCATTGCTCAATGGGAGAAATTTTAATTTTTGAATGTACATGTTCTATTGTTTATTGTTAAAACATTTATTCTTTTCCTTTACCAGGTGGTCCCATAAGTCTGTTAGCTCTTCAGGGAGTCTTCATCCTTGTTAACAAATATAATTTGTAAGTCACACTTGTATATATCAGAGTTGAGGTAATATGCATTGAAATAATTGAATGATTATGAATGAGTAATTTTTTATTTTATTATTATTATTTTTTTTCAATTACAGAGACTATCCAGACTTTTACAAGAAACTTTATAGATTGTATGAACCAACAGTGTTCCATGCAAAATATAGAGCTCGATTCTTCATGCTTTGTGATAAATTTCTGTCATCATCGTAAGTAAATATATACATATATGTGCACTTCCAAATGAGAACACATACACATTCAGATTACAAAACCAGCTCTCCTAGACAGACCCCAAATTCCATACTTCATCAGACTATCCCAGACATCAGCTCAGCAGAAAAATCACTCCCAGAACAAGTAAGGACCACACTGGGGCAACAGCATACAGGCAGTCACCCCATATTAAATTTTATCAACACCAAATTGGCCTGGCCACAAATTTCAGTTGCCCTAGATACAACTACCATACACAAGACACTTTAAACCTCATTCAATACTGCCCCACTGTCACCCTGTGTAGACATCAACACAATCTCTTCTTTAACCTCTTCAATCCTAGTCAAATTCTCGCAGGCAGTATTGGCTGCCTGATGCAGTGATTCGATGATGCATCACAATACTTGCATTATAAGATATAAAGTTACAGCTACATTACTCATTCTCTTTCAATCTGAATATTAATAACCACAGAAAACATGATCAAGCCAGTTCACAGAATACAGGATCACTCAGCAACAACTGTAAAATAAATATAATCAAGATGCCAAAGCCGGCATCCTTGTATGCCCACCCATGCCTCAATGATGCCTATGTAGGGGTCATTGCATGGAAGGGGTTAAATGATCTATGGGTCAATCAAAATATGATTGTTGCTGGATTAGGGAGTTGTGGGTCCCTTGTAAGAGATCTGGAGAAATGGATTGATTGATACAATATATATGCATATATCAGTCAATTTGTTGCACCTGCTTTCTCTTGCAGAAGACTTGCAGCCTTCAGGTAACCACCAACAGCCTCTGGGTGGGATCATAATTCACTTAGGGAAGATATTCCTTGAGTTATTGTAGACCTGCCCAAAGGTTGTTGCCTGTTACCTGAAGGTTACAGGTCTTCTGCAAGAGACCAGGAGCAATGGTATGAATGACTGGTACAACTTTCTCTTTGCATTTATCCTCAAATACTTTTTTCATAACATGCTTCAGTCCCGATATTTTCTTTAAAGTATAATTCACTTCCACATCCACTCCTCCATTCTCTGACACATGCAAACCCAAGTACTTAAAACTTTCCATTTTCTCAAGCTTCGCACCCATCATTATAATTTGTTTTTTTGTACACATAAGTAATAAGACCAAAGATAGAAGGGTGTATGCATGCCATGACTAAGGTCATCCCATTTAATAAGGGAAAAGGACCTTTTGGTAAATGCAAGCATGTTTGTATCAGATTATTCTCAAATTTATGTTTTGAGTTATTTGTTCTTGTATTGATTTATAGGAAAGGGGAAGAATGTTTTTGGGGCTTTTATGGATCTGGAAAAGGCTTATGACAGGGTAGACAGGAAGGCACTGTGGGAGGTTTTGCGAATATAAGGGATAGGCGGAAAGCTTCTAGGAGCTGTCAAGAGTTTACGAGAGTAGTAGAGCATGTGTCAGGATTAGAAATGGAGAGAGTGAGTGGTTCGAAATAAAGGTGGGTCTTCATCAAAGATGCGTTATGTCGGCCTGGCTGTTCAACTTATACATGGATGGGGTGGTGCGAGAGGTAAATGCAAGGGTGGTGGGTCAGCGATTGGAGATACATATGCCATACATACATATACCAAGGCTTTTTCCCCCTTACAAGGGAGGTAGCCAAAAAGGAAAAGGCATAAAATAATTTCCACCCATTCCATCCCTGAATACACTCCTTACCCCTCCACCCTCCCTCTTATCTTAGCACCTCCTGGATGACGGGTCATCCCTGCACCTTGTCCACTGCCCTGGGTCAGAAGCAGTGTCGCAAGACACAGCACATCCACAGCAAGGCCGCTTCATTAAATCGTTGACCCCCCCTCTCCGTCCCCCCATTGCATAAAAGGAGAAGACGGGGAGAAATCCCTTCGGGCTGCGTCATATTTTTCTCACACATACTACCTCACCCCCATCCCCCCGTCCATTCCACCTCATGCAATCACAACATCATCCATATACAACCATTCTCCATTCACCCCTGTCTTCTGTCCTCCCCCGTCCTTCCTCAACAGACATTCCCCTCTTCCCCAAAGCCCCCTTCACCCCATCCATCCACCTCAGCCTCAGACGTCCCCTCATGTTCACTCCCTCCACATCTGCCTTCCATACCTCTTTTACTAATCTTTCTTCACTCTTTCAAACTCCTCTCTTTTTCTCTTATGTTCCATGTTTCTGCCCCATACATTGCTGTTGGCACAATCACTCATTCATACAGTCCTCTTAGCATCCATTCCCAAATATCTATTCCTCATTACACTCTTTAATCCACCAAGGCATTTACTCGCCTCTCTCAATCTACATTCTACCTCCACCTTCACTCCACCTTTTCCTGCCACATTTGCACCCAAGTATCTAAAACTGTCCACTTCCTCCAGTCGCTCTCCCTTAATGCTCATTTCCAGTCTACTGCCACTTTCACCCCTTGTACATCTCATCACCTTACTTTTACCTACATTTAGCTTTAGCTTTCTGCTATCACATACTCTCCCAAACTCTGCCACCAACTTCCTCAATCCCTCCTCTGATCCTGCCACAAGCGCAGTGTCGTCCGCAAACAACAGCTGGCTCACCTTCCACTTTTCTCCATTTTCTTTAACCATCTCCAATCCCTGACCCACTACCCTTGCATTTACCTCTCGCACCACCCCATCCATGTATAAGTTGAACAGCCAGGGTAACATAACGCATCCTTGACGAAGTCCCACCTTTACCTCGTACCACTCACTCTCTCCATTTCCAATCCTGACACAAGCTCTACTACTCTCATAAAAACTCTTGACAGCTCCCAGAAGCTTTCCTCCTATCCTGTATATCTGCATAACCTCCCACAGTGCCTTTCTGTCTACCCTATCATAAGCCTTTTCCAGATCCATAAAAGCCCAAAAAACATCCTTCCCCTTTCCTATAGCTTTCTCACATATCTGTCTTACCACAAAGATTGGAGATGGTTAAAGAAAATGGAGAAAAGTGGGAGGTGAGCTAGCTGTTGTTTGCAGATGACTTTGCGCTTGTGGCAGGATCAGAGGAGGGATTGAGGAAGTTGGTGACAGAGGTTGGGAGAGTGTGTGAAAGAAGAAAGCTGAAGATAAATGTGGGTAAAAGTAAGGTGATGAGATGTACAAGGGGTAAAAGTGGCAGCAGACTGGAAGTGAGCATTAAGGGAGAGTGACTAGAGGAAATGGATAGTTTTAGATATTTGGGTGCAAATGTGGGAGGAAAAGGTGGAGTGGAGGTAGAATGTAGATTGAGAGAAGGAAGTAAATGCCTTGGTGGATTGAAGAGTGTAATGAGGAATAGACATTTGGGAATGGATGCTAAGGGGAGACTGTATGAAGGAGTGATTGTGCCAACAGCACTGTATGGGGCAGAAACATGGAACATAAGAGAGAAGGAGTTTGAATGTGTTTGAGATGAGGTGTCTGAGAAGTATGATGGGGGTTACTATGCTGGATAGAGTGAGAAATGAGGAGGTGAGGAGGAGAACAGGGGTGGAAAGGGAGTTGGGAGATAGAGTTGATGAAAGAGTATTAGGATGGTTTGGACATATGGAAAGAATGAGTGAAGAAAGATTAGTAAAGGAGGTATGGAAGGCAGATGTGGAGGGAGTAAACATGAGGGGACGTCCTAGGATGAGATGGATGGGGTGAAGGGGGCTTTGGGGAAGAGGGGAATGTCTGTTGAGGAAGGATGGGAGAGGACAGAAGACGGGTGAATGGAGAATGGTTGTATATGTATGATGTTGTGATGCAGCCCGAAGGGATTTCTCCCTGTCTTCTCCTTTTCTGGATGGGGGGATGGAGAGGGGGGGTTGCCAATTTAATGAAGTGGCCTTGCTCTGGATGTGCTGTGCCTTGCTACACAGCCTCTGACCCAGGGCAGTGGACAGGGTGCAGGGACAACCTGTCATCCAGGAGGTGCTAAGATTAAAGGGAGGGTGGAGAGGAGTGGAGTGTATTCAGGGATGGAATGGGTGGGAATGATTTTATGCCTTTTTCTTTTTGGCTACCTCCCTTGTAAGGGGGAAAAAGCCTTGGTGTATGTATGTATGTATTGAATCATAGTGGAGAGTTGATGGTGGAAATGTGTCTAGAAAGAGAGTTGATGATAGCAAATAGAGTGTTTCGGAAGAAAGTCAAGCATAAGTACACATGGGAGAGGGTGGTGGAGGGAAGGGTGGCAGATAGAGCGCTAATGGATTATGTAGTGGTAAATAGGATTATGATAGGAAGAGTTAAGGATGTACATGTGCTAAGGGGAGAGGGTGGGGGAATATCAGATCATTTTTTGGTGGAAGGTAAGCTGAGAGTGGAGGATAGATGGAGAAAGAGGAAAGGGACAAAAGGTAGGGAGGTTCTTAGAGTGAACTCCTTGAATGAAAAGGAAAAGGAGAAGGAGTACGAAAAGATGCTGAAGGAGGAGTGGGAGGGAGTAAAGGATGGAGCAGAGATGGGTGTGGAGGAGGAATGGGGATGGTTCAAGGAGGGAGTCATAAAGTGTGCAAGGATGGTGTGTGGAACAAGAAGGACAGGGGGAAATAGAAGAAAGGGTAGTGAATGGTGGGATGAGGAAACAAAGAAGGTTGTAGAAGAGAAGAAGCGAGCATTCACAGATTGGTTACAAAAGAGGACGAGGGAGTTATATGAGATGTACAAAGAAAAGAAAAGAGAAGTAAAGCAAAAGGTAAAGGAGGCAAAGAGGAGAGCAGATGTGAAATGGGGTAGGAGTATGACAGAAAATTTTGAAAGTAATAAAAAGATGTTTTGGAAAGAAATTAAGAGAGGAAGAGGAGGCGAATCAAGTAGGGAAGAAAAGGTAAAAGGTGCAGATGGAGAGATGATAATGGAAGAGAAGGCAGTAAGGGGAAGATGGGCAGAATATTTTAGGGAGTTGCTAAATGTGAAGGAGGATAGGGAGGGAAAGATAGCTGCAGTGGGAAATGCGAAGAAAATGAGAGTGATGAGTGAGGAGAATGGAGGAGAAATAAGGAAGGATGAGGTGAAGGCAGTTGTTAAGATGATGAAAGCAGGTAAGGCACCTGGTCTGGATGGATGCCATGTAGAATGTCTGAAAAAGGGAGGTACAGTGATGGTGGACTGGTTGGTGAGGTTATTTAATGTTTGCTGGAGAGAGGGTAGAGTACCGGAGGACTTGAGAAGTGCCTGTATAGTTCCTCTTTACAAGGGAAAAGGGGACAAGTGTGAATGTAGTAGTTTCAGAGGGATTAGCTTGTTAAGTGTAGTAGGGAAGGCTTATGGGAGGATCTTGATTGAGAGGATTAGGAGAGGAACAGAAGGAGTAATTGGTGAGGAACAGTGTGGATTTAGGACAGGTAGAGGTTGTGTAGATCAGATCTTTGTGGTAAGACAGATATGTGAGAAAGCTATAGGAAATGGGAAGGATGTTTTTTGGGCTTTTATGGATCTGGAAAAGGCTTATGATAGGGTAGACAGAAAGGCACTGTGGGAGGTTATGCAGATTTATGGGATAGGAGGAAAGCTTTTGGGAGCTGTCAAGAGTTTTTATGAGAGTAGTAGAGCTTGTGTCAGGATTGGAAATGGAGAGAGTGAGTGGTTTGAAGTAAAGGTGGGACTTCGTCAAGGATGCGTTATGTCACCCTGGCTGTTCAACTTATACATGGATGGGGTGGTGTGAGAGGTGAATGCTAGGGTAGTGGGTCAAGGATTGGAGATGGTTAAAGAAAATGAAGAAAAGTGGGAGGTGAGCCAGCTGTGGTTTGCGGACGACACTTCGCTTGTGGCAGGGTCGGAGGAGGGATTGAGGAAGCTGGTGGCAGAGTTTGGGAGAGTATGTGATAGAAGAAAGCTAAAGATAAATGTGGGTAAAAGTAAGGTGATGAGATGTACAAGGGGTGAAAGTGGCAGTAGACTGGAAGTGAACATTAAGGGAGAGCGACTGGAGGAAGTGGATAGTTTTAGATACTTGGGTGCAAGTGTAGCAGGAAAAGGTGGAGTGAAGGTGGAGGTAGAATGTAGATTGAGAGAAGCGAGTAAATGCCTTGGTGGATTAAAGAGTGTAATGAGGAATAGACATTTAGGAATGGATGCGAAGAGGAGACTGTATGAAGGATGAGTGAAGAAAGTGCCAACAGCACTGTATGGGGCGGAAACATGGAACATAAGAGAGAAGGAGTTTGAATGTGTTTGAGAAGTATGATGGGGGTTACTATGCTGGATAGAGTGAGAAATGAGGAGGTGAGGAGGAGAACAGGGGTGAAAAAGGAGCTGGGAGATAGGGTTGATGAAAGAATATTAGGATGGTTTGGACACATGGAAAGAATGAGTGAAGAAAGACTAGTAAAAGAGGTATGGAAGGCAGATGTGGAGGGAGTGAACATGAGGGGACGTCGTAGGATGAGGTGGATGGATGGGGTGAAGGGGGCTTTGGGGAAGAGGGGAATGTCTGTTGAGGAAGGAAGGGAGAGGACGGAAGACAGAGGTGAGTGGAGAATGGTTGTATATGGATGATGCTGTGATTGCATGAGGAGGAATGGGCGGGGGGGTGGGGGTGAGGTAGTATGTGTGAGTAAATTTTGACGCAGCCCGAAGGGATTTCTCCCCGTCCTCTCCTTATATGCAAGGGGGGACGGAGAGGGGGGGTCGCCGATTAAATGAAGCGGCCTTGCTGTGGATGTGCTGTGTCTTGCGACACTGCTTCTGACCCAGGGCGGTGGGCTGGGTGCAGGGATGACCCGTCATCCAGGAGGTGCTCAGATGAGAGGGAGGGTGGGAGGGGTGTGGAGAGTATTTAGGGATGAAATGGGTGGGAGTGTTTTTATGCCTTTCCCTTTTTGGCTACCTCCCTTGAAAGGGGGAAAAAGCCTTGGTATATGTATGTATGTATGTATTGATTTATGGGTTCTGAACTTTTGCCCTTGAGTTTTTCCTTATTGCTTTCAAAAGCATTTTGATTCTTAAATATATATATATATATATATATATATATATATATATATATATATATATATATATCTTCCATGTATAGTTTCTTTAAATATAATAATGAGATAATGTAGATTGAATATTGATTTTTGATGTGGGAAAAAAATATAAATTCAACTTTTATCTTTGACTTTTTTTTATTGCTTTCAAAAGCATTTTGATTCTTATAAAATATAGAATGTCCTACATTCTGTAGTTTCTAGTACAACAATGAGATTTTGATATAGATTGAACATTGATTTTTGTTGTTGTGATAAAAAAAAAATATAATAAATTCAACTGCCTCCTAGTGCTGAGGGGAGGGGTGATGAATTGGTTTTGGATGGGTAGGTGGGTGTATGCTTTGACTCAGCCACCCCACTTATAAAAGGGATTTTGTTCTTTGATATATATGTATATATAAAACTTAAACCCACTCTCGGAGAAAGATAAGCTGAGATACAGAGTAAAACCGTATATTTCGACCACTGACTGTGGTCCTCTTCAGCAGTTACAATTATAAGGTACATAGACAAGAGGTTATATACAGAGGAGGAAGGGGCATTGGGGGACTCAGTAAGCCTTGGGTCACATGCCCCGAGTTAGGTCGGACGTTACGTCCTGTAGAGATGAACTTGTCAACCGCCATACTAGTTATAGCATCAGGTGACCATTGACCTTTGGATATATTATAATTAGGAAACTTTTTTATTAGTGAGGACTCAATAATTTTTCTTTTGAAACTACAATTTGAATTGTACACTGTAGCTGCATTCCTCCAATCTATTCTGTGATCTAAAAGGCTAGAATGGAGGAATACAGCTGAGTTTTCTTGGCCGTATCGTATAGAATTTTTATGTTCTTTGATCCTAGTGGGTAGATCACGTCCCATTTGTCCCCAGTACACTTTATCACAGTCGAGACATGGTATCTTGTATACTCCAGATATGTCCTTATTGGATGTTCTATGATGGACATTTACTACTTTTTTAAAAATATTATTTGGGTAACTAAAAGTGACCTTGATTTGGTTCCTAGGTAATAATTTAGATGCGGCATGCATGGATTCGTTATAAGGGAGTTTGATATTTGATTTATCCCAAACAAATTTTGTGTTGGAATTGTTTGTTCTAAAATGACTGGTTTTGGCTTTGCTGAGGGCTTTTGTCAGAAACCAGTCTGGGTAGCCTATTTTTAATAATTGAGTGCGCACTGATTCAATTTCTGAGTTGAGAAATTCCGGGCTGCAAATCCGAAGAGCTCTTAAATAAAGGCCCGAGGCAACACTATATTTTATATTATCCGGATGATTACTGAAAAAATGTAAATAAATGCCCCTTCCTCCTCTGTATATAACCTCTTGTCTATGTACCTTATAATTGTAACTGCTGAAGAGGACCACAGTCAGTGGTCGAAATATACGGTTTTACTCTGTATCTCAGCTTATCTTTCTCCGAGAGTGGGTTTAAGTTTTATTTTATTCGTGTGTTACGACACCTACGTTACATGTATATATGTTTTTAATTTTTTTTTTTTTTCCAAAGTCATCTGCCAGGATACCTTGTTGCAGCCTTTGCCAAGCGCATGTCGTGGTTGGCTCTACAGGCACCTGCACCATGCATTGTTATGCTGCTACACTTTATTGTCAACCTACTGATTCGTTATCCAAATCTGAGAGTGCTTATCCACAACCCAGATGTACCAGGTTAGTATTAGTTGTTATAAGTTGTTCCTTGGACAGCAATCTATCTGACTTTGAGTACAGTACATGCACACATAATAGACATCCAAGCTTGTACCTCATCTATTCTTATATCTTGGAAAGAAGAAGCTGGGGAGCCTAATCTAGGAGTAGGGTTCATTAAATGAGATCTCGGGACTCAGGATCTTGTCGCTCCCTTAGACATACATTTCCGGGAAAGGTATTTGATACTCCCAGGACTATCCCAGCACAGAGGGAGTGAAGTACATGTAATATGTCTCAAGATTTTCTCGGGATTCACAACTTTTCCATGAGGACAACAGTTTAGTGAGACCCCTTGATTTTCCTAGGACACTGGGATCATGTTTTTCCCTGGAAACTCTTGCGTTTTGTTTATGATAGTAATTAGTAGTTATTAGTAATTGGAAATTACTCTTAATCAGTATTTATTATTAGTAATGAAGTATCGACATTTTCTTTTTTTCATCAGATAAAAAGTAATTGAGATCATATGCTACTCTGAAAAGCTCAGGCATGAAATCCTAATAAGCAACTGAGAGCAGAAAGAGGGATGGGGTGGTAGGGAGGGGGAGGGGGTAGCTGAAATCTTGACTGTGTAATACATTAACCGTTTGTAAATAAAATTGGTATTTTCTTTATATACTTACATTTCCTTATGTGTTATCCACAGAATGTGCTAGTATATACTGTATATATATGTTATGAATTAAATATTCATATTAAATATAATGTTAACATAATCAACATGTCATGTGTTAAAAATGTTGTAATTCATACTTTCCCGATGTATTGACGGGAAACTGAGACATACCATGATTTCCCAGGAAATTGAAACATACCATGGTTTCCCCGTATTCACTGAGACATGTGGGAATCCTGGTAAATTCATGAGATCTCTAGCTTATGGACAACTCAAATAGCTTATGCTGAGAAAATCCCGGGATTAGTACTATATTCCTTGAGAAAATTATGAGACCCCGGGCTACTGGGGTCTTGTTTGATGAATCCTAGCTAGGAGGATAGCTGCAGATGAAGCTGTCACCTTTGCCCTATATGCTTGGACTGTTAGGGCAGGTAACAGTCACAGCTGGGAATTGGAGAGAAGTGTGTTGGTGGTGTAATCGGAAGTGTGTTAGTCTTGCTTTGACTCAGCCACCCCCCCATATTAAGGGGAAAGGGCCTTGCATGTATGTAATTTGTATAAACCATCTTTGTTGCAGAACTTGAAAATGATCCTTTTGACCCAATGGAGCCAGATCCTGCCAAATGTGGTGCAAGCAATAGCAGCCTGTGGGAAGTAGCTAGCCTAAAACACCATGTGCTTCCAGAGGTGGCTAAAGCTGCAGGATTTATTCATAAAAATCTTCCAATTATAGAGCATAATCTTGGAGATAAAGTAGAGGAAACTTATGAAGAGGTAATGAATGAACTTTTAGAAGACTGGTTGTGTATGTCTTAGTTGGGATTCTATGGTGGTCCTACATAATTTATTTGAATTTGTGCATATATATATATGTATATATATATATATATATATATATATATGTATATAATATATATATATATATATATACATATATATACCAAGGGCTTTTTTCCCCCTTACAAGAGAGGGAGCCAAAGTCAAAAGGTATAATCCCATTCCCACCCATTTCATCCCCATTCACCTCCTCTCCCTCCCTCCCTCCCTCTCATAAGAACATAAGAATGAAGGAGACTGCAAGAGACCATAAGGCCTACACTAGGCAGCTCCGTATCCATCACTACCTGTCATCCCCATCCATAAAGTTGTGTAATCGTTTCTTAAAACAACTGATAGTTTCAGCGCTTACTACATGGTTACTAAGTTTATTCCATTCGTCGACCACCCTATTAGTAAACCAATTCTTGCCTATTTCCTTTTTAAATCTAAATTTGTCCACTTTATAACCATTACTGCGAGTCCTGCCCTGTTGTTTTAATATGATGACCTTGTTTTCATCACCCTTGTTAAAGCCTTTGATCCACTTGAACACCTCTATTAGATCACCCTGCACTCTGCGTCTTTCCAGAGTGTAAGTTAAGGTGCCTAAGCCTCTCTTCGTAAGGGAAATTTCGGAGTCCATGTATCATTTTGGTCATTCTTCTCTGTACTGATTCTGGTTAATTGATGTCCATTTTGTAGGACAGAGACCAAAACTGTACCACATAGTCAAGGATGGGTCCAACTATTGCTAGATAGAGTTTAATAATTACCTCTGCACTTCTATTCATTACCGTCCTAGCAATGAAACCTGTTATCTCTGTTAGCTTTATTCCTGGCGCTAATGCACTGTTTCCTGGTTTTAAGGTCTGGACTCACTACATATAAGAACATAAAAATGAAGGAGACTGCAAAAGACAAGGCCTACACTAGGCAGCTCTGTATCCATCACCACCTGTCATCCCCATCCATAAAGTTGTCTAATCGTTTCTTAAAACAACTGATATTTTCAGTGCTTACTACATGGTTACTAAGTTTATTCCATTCGTCAACCACCCTATTAGTAAACCAATTCCTGGCTATTTCATTTTTAAATCTAAATTTCCTTTTTAAAAGCGTGTTATCTAAGCTGTATCTATTTTCAGGGTTGTGTAGCCCTACGTTTAACATGCTACACTTGTTATTGAAGTTCATTTGCCATTTACCGACCATGTAAACAATTTGTTAAGATCATCCTACAGAATCTCTGCGTCATCTCCTGACCTAATTAGGCATCCTATTTTAGTGTTGTCCGCAAACTTACCAACATCACTATCCCATCGTCTAAGTCGTTTATGTATATAATGAACAACAAGGGACCCAAAACTGAGCCCTGGGGGACCCCACTAGTAACATTGCCCCACCTAGATTTTACTCCATTTATGGTGACCCGTTGTTTTCTGTTACTAATCCAAGTTCTAATCCATTCTAACACTTTTCCTCCTATGCCATGGGCTTTGATTTTATTTAGTAGTCTCTGGTGTGGCACCTTGTGGAACGCTTTACTAAAGTCAAGGTAAATAACATTGTAATTATCATTGTTTTCTGACGCCTTATGTACTTTAGTGTAAAAGGATAGAAGATAAGTCACACATGACTTACCCTTGGAGAAACCATGCTGTGAATCACAAATTAAATTATGTCTTTCGATGTGTTCTCCGAGTCTGTTTACTATTACTGATTCAAGCATTTTCCCTATAACCGATGTCAAACTGATTGGGCTGTAGTTGCATATAGACGATCTATCTCCCTTCTTAAAAACAGGAACAATGTCTGCTTGCCTCCAAGCAGTAGGCATAAAACCAGTGTCTACTGATTTAAATATTTCAGTTAACTGGTCACAGATTTCAAATTTACACTCCTTTAGCATTCTCGGAAAATTTTTGTCTGGACCTGGGGATTTTGTAGCTTTAAGTCTTTCAATCTGCTTGACTACTTCTGCTTTACTAATGCTGATATTAAATAGACTACTTTCTTCATCCCCTCTGAAAATCGGATCGCAGTTAGGTACTTTATCTAACCTCTCATTAGTAAACACCGATAGAAAATAATTGTTAAACTCCTCACTCATGTTTTCCTCTGATTCTATCATGACATTTTCATAATTTTTAAATGGTCCTATTCTTTCTTTATTTTTTTTTCTATAGAGTTGAAAGAAACCCTTTGGGTCGGATCTTGCTTGACTAGCAACCTTAATTTCATAATTACGTTTTGCTGTATGTGTATTCTTTTTAACCAGCTTTGCCATTTCGTTATATCTTGATCTAAGGTGTGTTTCCCCATTTTTTTTATTTTTATGTAAAGTCCTCTTTTCATTCCGATCTCATATTTCAATCTGTCCGTCATCCATTTGGGAGTATTACTATTTTTCCATCTTGACTTCAGAGGGATAAATGTATTTTGTGCATTAAAAATTAAATCAGTTAGATTGCTATACATTTCATCCAAATCACTGACCTGTCTGTAGAGCCCTCGCCCCCAAATTACCTGACCCAAATGCTTATTACCCTCCGTGACCCAACCCCTGGTCATGACCTGACCCCCGGTCACGCACCGAGACTCAACAGTGTCCGAAACGTCTGCATGACATTGCATATTCAATTTCAAATAGGTTTTTATATTGTCAAAGTGTGCTCTCCTGAAGTCTGGTACTCGGACGTTATTCGCACTTTTTAATTCTTCCCAAATAGTATTAAATCTTGTTTCTTGATGATCACTAGAGCCTAGACTATCTCCCACTTTTATGTTACTCATTAGGTGCTCATTATTAGTTAAAACCAAGTCCAGAGTATTCACTCCCCTCATAGGATCGATCACTTGTTTTAGGAAATTATCCTGCACCACATCTAGGAATTTCTTTGTTTTCTGATCTCCTATTAAAGTTTCCCAGTCAATGTTTCTATAATTAAAATCTCCCATGATCACAACATTTTTGTACTGGGACGCTCTGAATTTCATGAATCGGGATCAGTCTGCTCAATGCTGAGTTTAGGAGGTCTATACAAGACACCAATAATAACTTTCTTATTCTTGCTTATAATCTCTACCCAAATGGATTCCGTACAGTCCTCTTCCTTAATCAAATTGTTGATAATACAGTTTATTGTATTTTCAACGAAAAGTGCTACACCTCCCCCACTCCTGCCAACCCTATCCTTGTGAAAAAACTTATATCCTTCTATTTTGATTTCCAGAAGGAAATGTTTATCAGCCATGTTGATCCAGGACTCAGTAATGGCTATAATATCGAAATTCTCTGTGCATGCTTTACCTCACAGCAAATCAATTTTGTTAATTATGCTTCTGGTATTTGTATAATAAACTTTAAGTTTATCTTCCCTCCACCTGCTTTGGTGATTCTTTTCACAGTCCCTCTCTAAGTTGTTTCTATTGCCTAAACTATATTCCGATACTTCCCCCCCTACTCCCAGGTAATCTACCCGAAAAAACCCTGTAGGATGCTTACTTCTCACTCAAGGGATTCAGCAAGGAGCCAAAATCCTTTGGGCGACAAGTGCACCCCGTCCCTTGTATATAGATGATTCCTACCATAAAAACAGTCCCAGTTGTCGACAAATGCCCATCCATTGGCCTTACAATGTTTTGCCAGCCTGCAATTCATTACAGTAGTCCTGGAATGCCACATGCCTCCAACTCTATGCCTCGGAAGGATTCCACATACAACAGGAACACCTCCCCTATTTCTAATCTTGTCTAGCGCATCCCGGAATTGCCCAAACAACTCCTCACTCCCTAACTTACCTATATCATTGCTTCCAGCACTTAAGCAAACTACAGGGTCCTTACCTTCCCCTACTAAACACTCTTCAATCCTATCTCTTCCTGGATGATGGGTCATCCCTGCATCTCACCCATTGTCCTGGGTCAGATGCAATGCAGCAAGAGACAGCATATCCACAGCAAGGCTGCTTCATTTAATTGGCACCCCACCTCTTTATCCCTTCATGTAGTAATATTGGAGACTGTGAGAAATCCCTTTGGGCTGCATCAAAATATTCACACATAACCACTCCCTAACCTCCCCTATTCCCCATCCATACACAGCCATTCTCCACTCACCCCTATCTTCTGCCTTCTCCCTTCCTTCTTCAACAGACACCCCCTTCTTGTTCAATGCCCCTTTTATCTCATCCATCCACCTCATCCTCGGTTGTCTCTTCGTGTTTGCACTATCCCCCTCTGTCTTCCACACATTTTTTTTTTATTAATCTTTCTTCACTTGCCCTTTCCATGTGTCCAAACTATCCCAGTCCTCTTTCATGAACTTGATCTCCCATCTCCTTTTCCAACCCTGCTCTCCTTCTCATCTCATTTCTCACTCTATCCAACCTTGTAACTCCATCTCACATTTAACCCCTTCCATACGGTGCCGCACACGTAGGCGTCATGGACTTAGATCTCGGTGGCAGCAACCAATGCCAGCCGTACGACGTGTCGTAATAATACTCGCATCATAAAATATAGTCACCGCTTATATCGATCGTTCTCTCTTCACCCGTGAATTTTGATAACCATAGAAAATGCGATTACAAAAAAATTAGAAAGAATGTCATTATGGAGGGGCGACTACAATAAATATAATCAAGACGCCGATATGGCAGCCTCGCGAATACACTCGCTCCCCATGACGCCTACGTGTGCGGCACCGTATGGAAGGGGTTAAACTCTTCTTCTTATGATCCACATCTCTGCCCCATACAGTGCTGTCGGCACAATCACTCCTTCCTACAATCTCCTCTTAGCATCCAATCACAAATGTCTATTTCTCATTACACATTATAATCCACCAAGGACTTGCTTCTTTCAGTCTAAAATCTACTTACACCTCCATTCCCTGCAACATGTGACCCCAAATATATAAAGCTATCCACTTACTCCAGCCTCTGTCTTTTGATACTCGCTTCCAAATTGCTGCCATCCACTCGCTGTACATCTCATCACCTTACTTTTACCCACATTTACCATTAACTTTCTCCTCTCGTACACTTTCCTAGACTCTGTCACTAACTTCCTCAATCTTCCCTCTGATCCTGCCACTAACCAAATGTCATCAGCAAATAACAACTAGCTTACCTCCCACTTTTCTCCATTTTCTTTACAAAGGATTACAAAGGTGGAGCATGCTGACAGGAGACCTTTTGGTCCATATCTAGGTCG
The DNA here is from genome assembly GCF_046742065.1 of Oratosquilla oratoria. Taxonomy (NCBI): domain Eukaryota; kingdom Metazoa; phylum Arthropoda; class Malacostraca; order Stomatopoda; family Squillidae; genus Oratosquilla; species Oratosquilla oratoria. Next base: position 84,946,391 of record NC_134782.1, read on the forward strand.
GATGCAAAAAAAATCATAACAATAATAAAATAATAAATAAAAACTATAATAATGTAAATAACAAATAAAATACATAAATAAATGCATAGGTATAGTTAAATTATAAACAAACAGGTAAATAGTAAATAATAATAAATTGACATATAACTAATAATAAATGAAAATCAAACAGACAAATGATAACAAAACAAAAACAAATAATATAAAATAAATGATAATCATTACAGCATCTTGCTTAGGTGTTTATCTAAATGATTCTTAAAGCTTCAAACTGAACTACATTGCACTACCTGTGCAGGAAGTTTATTCCATTCATTAACTACACGGTTGGCAAAGTTGTTTCTACCTACTTCCAAATTGAATCTATTTCCGGTCAGTTTGAGACCATTGTTTCTTGTCTGATTCTCATTCAATGTGAAAATTTTGTCACTATGGATGTCAATTCCCTTTAGAATTTTAAAGACCTGTATCAAGTCACCTCTTAGTCTACGCTTTTTTAGGGAAAATAGATTCATATGTTTTATTCGATTTTCGTATGATTTATTTTTTTATATTTAATCATCTCCAATCTGTGACTCATTATCTTTGTGTTTACCTCTCGCACCACCCCATTCATGTACATATTGAACAGCCATGGCAACATGACACATCCCTGGGAAAATCCTACCTTTACCTCAAACCACTCACTCTCTCCATTTCTAATTCTAACACAGGCAGGGCAGGATTTACATGTTGCAGGGCCTTGTCAGGTTCACACCCCATTAGCATTTAGTAAGTTTGTCATATACTAATAATTATGTTTATACAAACTCCTCAACCACTCAGTCATTAGGTATAGTAATGTAGGAAAATCAGTCAGCTGATTACTTGTTTTCTTGATCATGATACACCAAAAAAAGTGCTTATACTATTGTAATAGAATTGGCACAGGGCCCTGGGCCATAGCCCTATTGGCCCTGCCCAAAATCCGGCCATGAACACTGGCCCTACTACTCTCATAAAAACTCTTGACTGCCCTTAACAGCTTTCCTTTGATCCCATATATCTGCAAAATCTCCCACAGTGCCTTCCTGTCTACCCTGTCATAAACCTTTCCCAAATTCATAAAGGCCCAAACAACTTCCTTGCCTTTTCCTAAAGCTTTCTCACATATCTGCCTTACCATAAAAATCTGATCCATGCAACTCCTACCTTTCCTAAACACACACTGTTCTTCACCAGTTACTCCCTCTTTTCCACTTCTAATTCTCTCAATCATAACCTTCCCATAAGCCCTCCCAACTACACTTGATAAACTGATTTCTCTGAAACTACTACATTCACATTTGTCCCCTTTTCCTTTGTAAAGTGGAACTATACAGGTACTCCTCCAGCACTCTACCCTCCTTTAGACAAACGTTAAACAACCTCACCAGCCAGTCCACCATCACTGTACCTCCCTTTTTTTAGACACTCTGCATGACACATATCTAACCCAGGTCCCTTACCTGCTCTCATCATTTTAATAACTGCTTTCACCTCATCTTTTCTTATTTCTCCCCCATTTTCCTCATCCATCACTGTAATTTCTTAACACCTTCCACTGCAGCCACCATTCTCTCCCTATCCTCCTCCACATTTAGCAACTCCCTAAAATACTTTTTCCATCTTCCCCTTACCACAACCTCTTCCCTTATCAACTCTCCATTTGCACCTTTTACCTTTCTTCTCTACTTGAAATACCTTCCCTTTCTCTCTTAATTTCCTTCCAAAACATCTTTTTATTACTTTCAATTGATAAAAACTTAAAACCATGTAAACAATGAAATAATGCAGTAAAGAAAGCACACAAGGTATTAGGATTTATATCCTATAGTATTTATTACAAAACTAAAGAATAATATTAAAATGTTATACAGCATTGGTAAGACCTATTTTAGAATACTGTGTCCAAGTGTGGTCTCCTCATTTACAAGCATAGATTTACTGGAATTTATACAATGAAGAATATCTGAACTAGTATTGCACATTTTCCTCAAGGAGAACTAAATCTATATCCTTTAAGGTATGGGAAACTGCATGGTGACCTTACCCAGGTTTTTAAGATACTTAAAGGGATAGATAATCTTAACTTTGAAGATATTTTTGTATTAGAAAATAATAGAACATGGGGTCATAGCTACAATATTAAGAAATCTAGAGCATGGCTCGAAATAAGGCAACATTTCTTTAGTACAAGGGAGGTAACCAAAGTCAAAAGGCATATAACTTACTGGTGCACACATTCACTCTCAACTTTCTCCCCTTTCGCACCTTTCCAATCTCAATTATCAACTGCATCTGTCTCTTCTTAGAACTAGCCACAAATAGTGTCATCTAAAAACAACAACTGATTCATCTCCCATGTCTCTCCACCCTCACTCACCAACTCCAAACCTCTGTCAAGCACTTTTGCATTAACCTCCCTTGCTACCCCATCCATGTATGTATTGACAAGCACTTGTGTTAATGTCACACAATGCTGATACAGCCTTACATTTTTAGACCATTCATTCTTTCCATTCCTAACCCTCACACATGCTCTAGTATTCGTGTAAAAACTTTTTACCGGATTCAAGACTTCCCCTATTCTATATATCCATAACACACTCCTTAATTGATATCAATCTTATCATATGCTGTCTCTAAATCCATGAAGCCTCCCAAACATCTTTATTTTTTGCTAAATACCTCAGATATACCTGCCACTAAAACTTGATCTGTATATCCTCTTCCTCCTAAATCCACACTGCTTTTTCCCAGTTACTCCATGTGTTACTTGTGTTAGTCCACTCAGTTAATGTTTGCACATATGCCTTACTGACCACACTCAACAGACTACTCCCTCCAAAACTACTACATTCACACTTGTTAATCTGTGTATGTGAGAGGTATGGTGTTGTGCTCTGGGTTTGGGGTGGAGAAGTCATATGTAAATAGGTTAAGCCGCATTGGTGGTAGTATTGTTCCTTTGGAAGCTTGAGATTTGTCATAGATTCCTTTAGTCTATGATAAATGGTTGTGCATAGGATATAATAATAAAGGCATTTAAATGCCAGCACAGACATATTTGGCTGTAGTTGATGTCATTGCATTGCATTAATTAACTGTAAATCTGTTATACTGCTTATGGAGCTGTAATCTGTTCTATGGATACTTTTCAGATGTATGAGCGTGCTTGCAAGATGAAGGTGAAGACCACTGCCACAACATTTCACAAACCTGAGGGCCTTTTCAAATACCAAGATGATGTGATGTCAGATATGTGGAGTTTGACATGATTGAAGATATACATTCTATATTTTTGTTGATTGTGAATAATTCATTTTGTATGTCACCTTTGTAAAGTGATGAAAAATATATTCTTTTTTGTGTAACATTTACCTTTATTTATTCAAAGATTATTGTCCCTGGATAAACTGAAATGGTACTTAAAAGAAATGGAGGATGGTAAAGCATGAAACAGTAATAAAATTGATGTGTCCAAAAAGACAAAAATTTAATTATGCATTTCAATTTAACTGCAAACTATGTACCTCACAATCATCATCAATGGGAAGTGTTGTGTTGCATTAATCACATGCTTAACCACTTCAGTGCTAGTCAAATTCTCACAGCATCAGCTGCCAATGTACACTGCATCACACTACCCACACTATAAAATATAAAGTTACTGATGTATTACTCATTCTCTTTTACTCTGAGTAATAATAAACACAGAAAACATGATCAAACCAGTTTACAGAATCCTGGGGTAACTCATGTACAACTACAAAAATATATAATCAAGATGCTAATGCCAGCATCCTCGTGTACCCACTCGCGCCTCATGATGCCTATGTAGGTGTCATCGTACCAAAGTGGTTAAGTATATATGTCCAGACACCCCTAGTTGCTTTATCAATGACTGCAATAAAATATTTACCATTACTTTATGGCTATCCCTCATGTAAGGAGGAAAAAGCCTTTGGTATATGTATGTAACCTCTTCGATACGATGACGCCTATGTAAGGGTCATGAGGTGAGAGTGGGTGTATGAGAATGCTGGCATAGGCATCTTGATTATATTTATTTTGTAGTTGTAGCTGAGTGGTCCCTGAATTCTATGACCTGGTTGGATCATGTTTTCTGTGTTTATTATTACTTAGAGTGAAAGAGAACGAGTAACACAGCAGTGACTTTATATTTTATAACAAGTAGTGTGATGCATCGTATATTAGGCATCTGATGCTGCGTGAGAGAATGTGACTTATATTGAAGAGGTTAAAGACTTTTCATCCATTTTGCCACACACATCTGAATAATCATGTGGCTTTTTTTTTTTTTTTTTTTTTTACATTTTTTTTCTTTATTACAAGGGAATGAGGAAGCAAAGAAGGGTGTAAAAGAGAAGAAGCAGGCATTCATAGATTGGCTACAAATTAGGACGAGGGAATCATATGAGAGGTACAAAGTAAAGAGAAAGGAAGTTAAGCATAAGATAAAGGAAGCAAAGAGGAAAGCAGATGTGAAATGGGGAAAGAGTATGACAGAAAATTTTGAAAGTAATAAAAAGATGTTTTGGAAGGAAATTAAAAGAAGAAGAGGAGGCAAATCAAGTAGAGAAAAAGTAAAAGGTGCAGATGGAGAGATGATAATGGAAGAGAAGGCAGTGAGAGGAAGGTGGGCAGAGTATTTTAGGGAGTTGCTTAATGTGAAGGAGGATAGGGAGGGAAAGGTAGTTGCAGTGGGAAGCGATAAGAAAATGAGAGTGATGAGTGAGGAAAATGGAGGAGAAATAGGGAAGGATGAAGTGAAAGCAGCTGTTAAGATGATGAGAGCAGGTAAGGCACCTGGGTTGGATGGATGCCATGCAGAATGTCTGAAGAAAGGAGGTACAGTTATGGTGGACTGCCTGGTGAGGTTATTTAATGTTTGTTTAAGAGAGGGTATAGTGCCGGAGGAGTGCATGTATAGTTCCGCTTTACAAAGGAAAGGGGGACAAGTGTGAGTGTAGTAGTTATAGAGGGATCAGCTTGTTGAGTGTAGTTGGGAAGGCTTATGGGAGGGTCTTGATTGAGAGGAACAGAGGGAGATTGGTGAGGAACAGTGGTTTTAGGACAGGCAGGGGATGTGTAGATCAGATTTTTGTGGTAAGGCAGATATGTGAGAAAGCTATAGGAAAAGGTAAGGATGTTTTTTGGGCTTTTATGGATCTGGAAAAGGCTTACGACAAGGTAGACAGGAAGGCACTGTGGGAGGTACTGCAGATATATGGGATAGGAGGAAAGCTGTTACGAGCAGTCAAGAGTTTTTATGAGAGTAGTAGAGCTTGCATTAGGATTAGAAATGGAGAGAGTGAATGGTTTGAGGTAAAGGTGGGACGTTGTCAGGGATGTGTTATGTCGCCCTGGCTGTTCAATCTTTACAGGGATGGGGTGGTGCGAGAGGTGAATGCAAGGGTAGTGGGTCAGGGGTTGGAGATGATTAAAGAAAAGTGTGAGGTGAGCCAGTTGTTGTTTGCTGACGACACTGCGCTTGTGGCAGGATCAGAGGAGGGATTGAGGAAGTTAGTGACAGAGTTTGAGAAGGTGTGTGAAAGAAGGAAGCTGAAGATATATGTGGGCAAAAGTAAGGTGATGAGATGTACAAGGGGAGAGAGTGACAGAAGGCTGGAAGTGAGCATTAAGGGTGAGAAACTGGAGGAAGTGGATAGTTTCAGATACTTGGGTGCGAATGTGACAGGAAAGGGAGGAGTGGGGGTGGAGGTAGAATGTAGATTGAGAGAAGCGAGTAAATGCATTGGTGGATTAAAGAGTGTAATGAGAAATAGACATCTGGGAATGGATGCTAAGAGGAGGATATATGAAGGAGTGATTGTGCCAACAGCACTGTATGGGGCAGAAACATGGAACATGAGAGAGGAAGAGAGGAGTTTGAATGTGTTTGAGATGAAATGTCTGAGAAGTATGATAGGGGTTACTAGGCTAGATAGAGTGAGAAATGAGGAGGTGAGGAGGAGAACATAGGTGGAAAGGGAGCTGGGAGATAGGTTTGATGAAAGAGTATTAGGATGGTTTAGACACATGGAAAGAATGAGTGAAGAAAGATTAGTAAAAAAAGTGTGGAAGGTGGAGGTGGAAGGAGTTAATATGAGGGGGCGTCCTAGGATGAGATGGATGGATGGGGTGAAAGGGGGTTAACAAAAGAGAGGAATGTCTGTGGAGGAAGGACAGAAGATAGGGGTGAATGGAGAAGGGTTGTGTATAGATGAGGCTGTGATGCATGAGGGGGAGTGGGTGGGGGATGGGGGGTGAGGAAGTATGTATGAAAAAAAATTGACGCAGCCCGAAGGGATTTCTCCCTGTCTTCTCCTTTTCTGCATGAGGGGATGGAGAGGGGGGGGTCGCCGAACTTATGAAGCGGCCTTGCTGTGGATGTGCTGTGTCTTGCGACACTGCTTGTGACCCAGGACAGTGGACAGGATGCAGGGATGACCCGTCATCCAGGAGGTGCCAAGATAAGAGGGAGGGAGGGGAGTGGAATATATGGGAAATTAAATGGGTGGAAGTGATTTCTATGCCTTTTTCTTTTTGGCTACCCCCCCGTGTAAGGGGGAAAAAGCCTTGATATATGTATGTATGTACAAGGGAATGGAGTTTTCTTGTTTTTCCTTTTGTTAAAGGTTCACCGAAGTCCAATTCTTTATCTACATTAAAACTCAAACTATCTACAAGATTATGCTTCCTAGTAATCCTTACTTAGTAATAACTAGTGGGGAATGAAGATGTAAATTTCTTTTCTTGTCCCCACCTCTGAGAATAGTACAAGAGTGCTACATTATATTGTGCCTATCATATCTTGCCTAGCTAGCTATGGTAGGCTCTGTCACAACATGCTTTGGTAGTCCATTCCACTCATTTATGACCCTTATCTTAACCAAATTTCCTTTTAATGTGGTCCTCCAGTGTTCTGGTTTACTTAATTTCATTGTGTGTCCTTTTGGTCCTATTGTGTTGAATGTAAAGAAGCCACAGTGAATGTCCTCAAAACCTTTAAGTAGTTTGTATACCTGTATCATATCCCCTCTTCTTCTGCCAGTCTAGGTGTTTTATCAATTTAGCCTGTATCCTGGCCTGCACTTCTTCCTGACTTAAATGTATACAATTTATTCCATCCTCTCCTCGAATATTGCCACCAGGTGTTCCCACATGAATTGTAAAAGGTGACAAAAATGGAATGGGGATAGGACTAGGCATCCTAGTCTCTGTAGCCCCAAAGGGGTCTGGGAGTTTTCCAGCCAGAACCCTAAGGTTTGGGTCTTTTAATATGCATGGATGTGGTACAAATGAGACTAATAGGGAAGAAATAGGCAGTATGTTTGTTAGAAGAAAGATGGATGTGTTGGTATTGAATGAAACAAAGTTGAAAGGGAGGGTGTCAAGTGTGAGGAGAGTATGAAATAGAGAAGGGGTGGCTATACTAGTAAATGAATAGGTAGGTAAGTGTGTGGTGTGTTATGTCGCCTTAGCTGTTCAACTTATACATGGATGGGGTGGTCCTAAAGGTAAATGCAAGGGTGGTGGGTCAAGGATTGGAGATGGTTAAAGAAAATGGAGAAAAGTGGGAGGTGAGCCAGCTGTTGTTTGTGGACGACACTGCGCTTGTAGCAGGATCAGAGGAGGGATTGAGGAAATTGGTGACAGAGTTTGGGAGAATGTGAAAGAAGAAAGTTAAAGATAAATGTGGGTAAAATTAAGGTGAGATGTACAAAGGGTGAAAGTGGCAGCAGACTGGAAGTGAGCATTAAGGAAGAGCGACTGGAGGTGGATAGTTTTAGATACTTGGGTGCGAATGTGGCAGGAAAGGGTGGAATGGAGGTGGAGGTAGAATGTAGATTGAGAGAAGCGAGCAAATGCCTTGGTGGATTAAAAAGTGTAATGAGGAATAGACATTTGGGAATGGATGCTAAGAGGAGATTGTATGAAGGAGTGATTGTGCCAGCAACAGTGTATGGGGCAGAAACATGGAACATAAGAGAGGAAGAGAGGAGGAGTTTGAATGTGTTTGAGATGAGGTATCTGAGAAGTATGATAGGGGTTACTAGGCTGGATAGAGTGAGAAATGAGGAGAAGAACAGGGGTGGTAAGGGAGTTGGGAGATAGCGTGGATGAAAGAGTATTAGGATGGTTTGGACACATGGAAAGAATGAGTGAAGAAAGACTAATAAAAGAGGTATGGAAGACAGATGTGGAGGGAGTGAGCATGAGAGGCCAACCTAGGATGCGGTGGATGGATGAGGTGAAAGAGGCTTTGGGGAAGAGGGGAATGTCTGTTGAGGAAGGACGGGAGAGGACAGAAGATGGGGTGAATGGAGAATGGTTGTATATGGATGATGATGTGATGTGTGAGGTGGAATGGGTGAGGTAGTATGTGTGAGGTGGAATGGGTGAGGTAGTATGTGTGAGAAATATTTGACACAACCGGAAGGGATTTCTCACCGTCTTCTCCTTTTCTGCATGAGGGGACAGAGAGGGGTCGCTGATTTAATGAAGCAGCCTTGCTGTGTCTTGCAACACTGCTTCTGACCCAGGGCAGTGGACAAGATGCAGGGATGACCCGTCATCCAGGAGGTGCCAAGATAAGAGGGAGGGGAGTGGAGTGTATTGGGGATGGAATGGGTGGGAATGGTTTTTATGCCTTTGTTTTTTGGCTACCTCCCTTGTAAGGGGGAAAAAGCCTTTGGTATATGTATGCATATGGGCCTGGTAGTGAGAAGAGTATAGAGGAAAGGGAGGCTTTTTGGATAGATTTAAATGAGTGCATAGAGGGTTTAGGGAGAAATCTCAATGTAGTGGTACTATAACCCCTATCATACTCAGGCACCTAAATTTACACTCTCTGGAAAGACGCAGAGTGCAGGATGATCTAATAAAAGTGTTCAAGTGGATCAATGGCTATAACAAGGGTGATGCAAACAAGGTCATCATAATAAAATAACAGGGCAGGACTCGCAGTAATGGGTATAAACTGGACAAATTTAGATTTAAGAAGGAAATAGGCAAGAATTGGTTTACTAATAGGGTGGTCGATGAATGGAATAAACTTAGTAACCATGTAGTAAGCGCTGAAACTATCAGTTGTTTTAAAAAACGATTAGACAACTTTATTGGATGGGGATGACAGGTGGTGATGGATACGGAGCTGCCTAGTGTAGGCCTTATGGTCTCTTGCAGTCTCCTTTATTCTTATGTTCTTATGTAATGCTAGAGAAGGAAATGAACCAGTAGATGGAATGGTTGGGAAATGTGGAGCTCCAGGAAAAATTGTAGTGGAGAGATGATGGTGATGTGTCTAGAGAGTTCATAATAGCAAATACAGTCTTTAGAAAGTCAAGCATAATTACAGGTAGGGTTTTAATGGACTATAATAGTGATAACCAGGAGAAGAGTAGGAAGAGTTTTGAATGTACATGTTCTAAGGAGAGAGTGTGGGGGATTATATCACTATTTTTTTGGTGGAAGGTAAGTTGAGAGTGAAGGGTAGATGGAGCAAGAGGAAAAGGACAGAAGGTAGGAAGGTGCTTAGAGTAAACTGCTTAAATGAGAAAGAAAAGGAGTACAAGAAAAACCTGAGAGAAGAGTGATAGGGAGTGAAAGAGTAGAGCTAGGAGTGGAGGAGAAATGGGGATGTTCAAAGGAAGGAGTCACAAGGTGTGCAAAGATGGTGTGTGGAACAAGGAGGATGGGAGGAAATAGAAGGAAGGGTAGTGAGTGGTGGGATAATGAAGCAAAGAAGGTTGTAGAAGAGAAAAAAACAAGCATTCACAGATTAGTTATAAAGTAGGATGAATCATGTGAGAGGTACAAAGAAAAGAGAAGTGAGGGTGAGTGGGGAATGGTTGTATATAAGATAAAGGAGGCAAAGAGGAGAGCAGATGTGAAATGTAAGAGTATGACAGAAATTTTTGAAAGTAATAAAAAGATGTTTTGGAAAGAAATTAAGAGGAAATGAATCAAGTAGAGAAGAAAAGGTAAAAGGTTGCAGATGGAGAGAAGATAATGGAAGAGACAGCAGCAAGAGGAAGATAGGCAAGAGTGTTTTAGGGAGTTGCTAAGTGTGAAGGAGGATAGGGAGGAAAAGGTAGTTGCAGTGGGATGCTCTAAAAATATGACAGTGATGAATGATGAAAATGGAGGAGAAATAAGGAAAGATGAGGTGAAAGCAGTTATTAAAATGATGAGAACAGGTAAGGTACCTAGGTTGGATGGGTGTTATGTAGAGTATCTAAACAAGGGAGATACAGTGATAATGGACTGGCTGGTGAGGTTGTTTAATGTCTGTCTAAAAGAGGATAGAGTGCTTGAGGAGTACCTGTATAGTTCCACTTTACAAGGGAAAAGGGGACAAGTTTGAGTGTAGTAGTTTCAGAGGGATCAGTTTGTTGAGTGTAGTCAGGAAGGGTTTTGATTGAAAGGATTAGGAGAGGAAAAGAGGGAGTAACTGGTGAAGAACAGTGTGCATTTAGGACAGGTAGAAGTTGCATGGATCAGATTTTTGTGATAAGGGTAATATGTGAAATATAGGAAAAGGTAAGGATGTTTTTTTGGGCCTTTATGGATTTGGAAAAGGCTTATGATTGGGTAGAGAGGAAGGCACTGTTTGGGTATTGCAGATATATGGGATAGGAGGAAAGCTTTTAAGAGCAATCAAGAGTTTTAATGATAGTAGAGCCAGTGTTAGAATTAGAAATGAAGAGAGTGTTTTGAGGTAAAGGTGGGACTTCACCAGGGATGTGTTATGTCACCTTGGCTAAACTGTTTAATTTATACATGGATGGGGTGGTGCAAGAGGTAAACGCAAGAGCAATGGGCCGGGGATGGAGATGGTTAAAGAAAATGTAGTAAAATGGGAGCTAAGCCAGTTGGTGTTTGCTGAGGACATTGTGGTTGTAGCAGGATCAGAGGGATCAAGGAAGTCAGTGATGGAGTTTGGGAAGGTGTGCAAAAGGAAGTTGAAGATAAATGTGGGGAAAAGTAAGGTGGTGAGATGTACAGGGGGAGAATATGGCAGCAAATTGGAAATGAGTATTAAGGGAGAAAGACTGGAGGGAGTGGATAGTTTTAGGTACTTGGGTGCAAATGTGGAGAGAAAGGGAGGTGTGAATTAAAAAGTGTAATGAGAAAGATATCTGGGAGTGGATACTAAGAGCAGATTGTATGAAGGGGTGATTAAGCCAACAGCACTGTATGAGGCAGAAACATGGAACATATGAAAGGAAAAGTTTAAATGTGTTTGAGATGAAATGCCTGAGAAGTATAGTAGGGTTTACTAGACTGGACAGAGTGAGAAACGAGGAGAGCAGCAGTGGAAAGGGAGTTGGGATATAGGGTTGATGGAAGAGTATTGGGATGGTTTGGACACATGGAAAGAATGAGTGAAGAAGATTAGTAAAAGGTGTGGAAGGCAGAGGTGGATGGAGTGAACATGAGGGGGCAACCAAAGATGAGATGGATGGGGTGAAAGGGACATTAGGAAAGAGGGGGATGTCTGTTGAGGAAGGAAGAAGACAGAAGATAGGGTGAATGGGGAATTGTTGTACATAGATGATGCTGTGATGAATGGAAGGGGTTGGAGGATGGGTGCAAGGGAGTAAATGTGCATATTTCGACGCAGCCCGAAGGGATTTCTTCCTGTCTTCTCTTTTTCTGCATGAAGAGACGGAGAGGTCGGGGGATCGCCGATTAAATAAAGCGGCCTTGTTGTGGATGTGCTGTGTCTTGCTACATTGCCTCTGACCTAGGGCAGTGGGCGAGATGCAGTGATGACCCGTCATCCAAGAGGAGCCAAGAAAAGAGGGAGGGAGTGGAGTGTGTGGGGAATGAAATGGGGGTGTTATTTTAGTTATGCACGCCTACGCGATATAGCATTAGAGAATTAAATATCAATTTTGTAAATTATAATACATGAACGAAATATGCGATTTTCTTGGCGGAAATAAAAACAAAAACCTTGCTACAAACAAATTTACTAACGAACGAAGCCGTTAGAATACGGTCCGGACGTCATGCCAGTCCAGTCGCAATCAGACGATAGCTTTCACGTTGTGGAACGGGTGTTCTCCAACTCCAGGTGACGTTAATAAACGCTATTACAAAGACACTGTGGCTTCCTTGGACTTTATGAGAACACGGGGTTCTGCCGCCGTCTGTTAATTGCCAGAGGTACAATAATATAATCAGGCCGTCAACATCCGTGACGACGACGACGACCAAGATGAACTTTAGAATTTGAGGTACCGAATTACTAAATAAATGTTAGGTTAGTTAGGTTAGGTTAGAATACACCAATTTATCATCCTTGGCATCTATCATAAGTTATTTGGAAATTCGTTAGCAATAGTGGATAGTGAAAAGGATCCCGACGTAATTATCAGTAACGATCTCAAATCATCTAAGCAGTGTATTTCAGCCTCTGTTCTGTTCTGTAAAATTTGGGAAGAATGTTCCCACGGGCTTTGAGTGTGAGCCCGATTGGAGGATGATTTGACATATGAGTGTGTGTGGGCCCAGCCACACACACTCATACATTCACAAGATGTGCATTCGTATATGAAATACGTATGCACATCTCGGTGAATGCACCCTTCCTAACATTAGCTGTGTGTTCAGTGATGGTGGTTAATGTAGCAAGTGGTGTAATAGATTTGGAAAAAGTGGGGGTGATTCAATATATGAGTGTGTGTGGCTTGGCCACGCCCACTCATACATTTACCGGATGTGCATACCTATATTAAATATGTATGCACATCTCGGTGAATTCACCCTTCCTGACATGAACGGAGTACACAATAATTTAAGCAAAAGAATTAAAGGGGGGGCTGACACTCCACCAGCCGACGCAGTTTGTAATTACTTAAGTGGCGGCATAGGCGACGCACAAGACCCTCAGATGTTGTCGGAGGCCCTCTCCTCAGAAAAGCAGTTGCGGGGCAATTCTTGAGGTAGTGTTCTAAGGTGGCTTCTGGGTGGCGGCAATGTTGGTATTTTTTCTCTCCTGCTGTCGGGTAAGTCTTAATCTGCCAGAAACAACGGTCCTCCAGCCGCAGACGGAAGAGCAGAGCTTCCACTTTTCTAGGTGTGGAGCGAGGAAGTACAAGGGGCTCGTAGTCTGTGACTGCCCTGTACCACCTAGCCCTTTCTGACACCTCTGCCTCCAGTCTGTGCTGGAGGAACCGTTGTACCTGATTGAGAGCCCTGAGGCGTATGCGCAACTGATTTCTGCTAAGAGGGACGACAACATCGACTTCGGGTCTTTGGCGCGCCACTTCTGCTGCGGCGTGAGCTAGCTCGTTACCTGGGACGCCCACATGGCTCGGCTCCCAGTTGAGCGTAACACTCCTGCCTTGCTGATGCAGCTTCAGCAGGAGTGCTAGGATGGATGTCAGTAGGCGTACATTGTCGCTGGGCTGTGTTGATTCTAAGCTGCCTAGCAGAGACTGTGAATCCGTGTGGATTACCACAGGACCAGCTCGAGATATTAGAGCATGCTCTAACGCTCCTTGGACCGCTATGGCCTCAGCTTAGAGAGTGTACGCATGATCAGATACTCTCCTGCCGAAGGTCAAACCATCCGTCACGAAGGCAGCCCCCGCACTACGGCGCCTGTTGGGGTCTACGGAGCCATCCGTATAATAGACCGCCATTCCAGGTTCCGACAGTGCGCGGATGCCTTGTAGGGCCTGCGCTCGTAGTCTTTCCTGGTCACATAACTTCTTCTTGCTGGGAAGCTTTGTGACAACGAAGGTTGCAGGTATCGACAGCCATGGTGGTGGGACGCTTGAACTCTGGGTGTGAAGAGTCCCTACCCTTCTCAAGGAGAACGCTGGTGAGCCTGAAGTAGTCCAGAAGTCCAGCCGTCCCAGAGCTATCACAAGGCTCTGACTTAGCTCAGTTATCTTGGTCCAAGGTTGAGCTCCCAGGATAATCCTTTCTGCGGCATTTTGGCAAGGCTCCAGGTCTTCAAGCCTGGCAGTCGCCACATTTATGAGAGCTGGGGCAGCGTAGTCCACCAAGCTGCGGACAGCTTGCACATGAAATGTGCGAAGGACCTGATGCGTGGCACCAAGTGCCTTCCCCGTCATTGCTCTCATAACTGTGGTTCTCGCCTTCAGTCTCTCCTTGATATAGGCTAGTTCCTTCTGAAAGGTGAGCCTCTCATCAATCCAGACCCCCAGGTACTGAAACTGGTGAACCCAGTCCAGCCTAAGGTCCTGGATGGTGAGGTGCTTCCCTTCTTTCCAGAGTCTCAATGCCATGGCCTTCGATTTTGTAGGGGAGATCTTTAACCCTAACCTGCAACATTCTGTCGCCACAGCGCTTAAACAGCGTTGAGCCCTGTTGAAGCACTGCCGTTTCCCAGTAATTATGAGCGCAATGTCATCAGCATAGCAGATGACCTTGCACCCATTGGGTAGAGGTAGTTCCAGAATGTTGGAGACGAGCACATTGAACAGAGTGGGACTGAGGACACCCCCCCCCCCTGTGGAGTGCCATTCTCCAGCATTCTGGCCTCTGATATATGACCCTGAAAGCGTACTTTCGCAGACCGGTGACTGAGATAGTCATTAATCCAAGAAAGCAGCTTGCCTTTTACGCCCTTGCGAGCAAGGGTGTCTAATATCACAAGTGGGCTGGCCAGCTCAAACGCCTTTTCCAAGTCCAAAAAAGACCACGATGGACGGTGTGTCACTGACAGCATTGAGGAGTGTTGCTATACTGCTTTCTGTGCCAGTGCCCTTGCAGTAAGCATGGATATGCTCATGCATCGGGCCCAGTTTCCACAGCAGCCTGTTTAGCCCCATCCTCTCCGCTGTCTTCCCCATGCAGCTTGTCAGGCTGATGGGGCGACAAGCACTAGGTTCCTTTGGCTTTGGAATTGGCGTTATGATTGCCGTCTTCCAGGCTGTTGGTAGCTTGCCAGTCCTCCAAGACGCGTTTATCACCCTTAGAAGTGCCTCGTCACCCGCTGGCCCAAGATGGGTCAGCATGGAATAGGTGACGAGGTCTTTTCCAGGTTCCGTGTCTGAGCTGGTCTTGTGTGTGACCCATAGCTCCTGAAGCGTAAAGCTAGCGTCAGTATCATCCGATTGACTCATCATGTCCTCAACACTGTGGCGCCTCACTCCTTGGAGGTCCTGCAGTGTGTCTTGAACACACTGCGGGAGTGAGGTGCTGCTGGAGCGAGAGACAAACTCCTGCACCAGTCGCTGCGCCTCAGCATCAGGGGCATGATGAGTGCGTCGTGGTTGAGTCCTGCCAGTAGCTTTACGGAGCTTAGACCACAGCTCTGCTAGGGAGGTGTGAGCGTTAAAGCCCTCACACCATTCAAGAAATTTAGCTCTTCTGGCATCTGCAGCTATGACGTGAGCGTCATGAACTGCAGCGCGCAAGTTGGCCAAATTGTTCTGAGTTCGGCGCCGGCGGAAGACACGCCTAAGCATGTTCACCCGATGGTTGGCCTCTCTCATCTCGGGAGTATAATACCAGCTGTTTTTATGTTCTCTGGGGGACTGGCGAGTCTTTGGGATGGCTCTGTTAGCAGCCTCCTGAACGGCTGCAGAAAAGTCAGCTTCTAACGTTTCCACGTCCTGTGGTGGAACGTAGGACGCTGCCCATTCTTCAACAGACCTCTCAAATACTGGCCAGTTTGCCAAAGCTGTCTTCCACCTGGGAACAGGTAATACAGCTGGTATGGGTGGTGTATCCCGTATGTGCACAGAGACACCGAAGTGGTCACTAGTGACAATAGGATGCACCTCCCAGGTTACCCTAGGGAGGAGAGTGGCCGTCGCCAAGGTCAGATCAAGTCGTCCACCTTGCACGTGCGTCGGATTTCCATAATTCAACAACGCAATATCAGGGCATTCATCTAGTACGTAATTTAAGTGGCGCCCAGCGACATTGGGCCCTTGGAGCGACATCAAAATATTATGATGGGCGTTGAAGTCCCCTCCTATGATGAGGAGCCTGTCCGCAGCAAGAGCACACACTTCTCCAAGGTCCAGTTCCGCTCTCTGGCCCCTGTATATGTTATAGATGGTGTACACTTCATGGGCTCGATGGAGTCGAACCGCAAGAACTTCCACACCATCCCCACATGATACAGGGTCCATGATCTCACTGCAGGGGATGGATGATTTGACTAAGATCATGCACCCCCTAGTAGTGGGTAAGCGAGGGAGGGAGAAGATGCGATATCCCGGAAATCGCACCTCATCACTCACCAATGTCTCCTGGAGAAGTATGATATCGTAATCATACTCTTGCGCAAGCGCAAGGAGATATGAGCTTTTGCTGCGGAACCCGTTTATGTTCCACTGTAGCAACCTTAAGTGATCATTGAATAGGGCGACTTTCTTCCCTGTCTAGTTCCATTGCTGTCTCATCTTGTCCTCCCCGGTCAGAGGACAAGATGGGTTGCGTCTTCGAAACAGTAGGGACATTTCCCTCCTCATCAGAAGAGGAGTCTTCAAGCCTAAGCGCAAAATGACGTTGGGGCTTGGCAGAAGGCACTTTCCTCGTCTTTAAAGTTGTAGGTGTTGCCTTCCCAATGGTGAAAGTGGGTGTAGTGGGCTTGGGGGAAGTGGAAGGGGAGGAGGAGGAGGCAGAGGAAGAGGAGGAGGAGGCAGAGGAAGAGGAGGAGGAAGAGGCAGGGGAAGAGGCGGAAGTTGAGGAGGTGGAGGGGGAGGGAGTCTTCTCCTTTCGCCTAGGGTTCCTCTTCTCTTTCAGGAGTTTGAGCACGTTCTTGACGGCCCTATCCACCATGACCAGCATCTTGTCTGGGTCGCTCTCCCCGAGGGTGGTAGCGACTGCAGAGACGACACCGGTCACAAGTCGATGTCATCCTCCCTAACGGGGATGACATCAGACGGATACTGAGGTGGAAGGGGCCGCCGTTCCTGTGCTCGCGGGGTTGGTACTGGGGGCGTGGGCTTGGGGGTAGGCGTGGGCTTAGGTGTAGGCTTAGGGGTAGGCGTGGGCTTAGGCGTAGGCTTAGGCGTAGGTTTGGGTGTGGGGGTCTTTTTGGGAGCTGGCTGAGTTCGGGTGTGTGTGCGTGTGTCTGTGTCGAGGGCAGGGAAGCGCTCTTGATTGTTTAAATCAGGAACACTAGGTGTAGGTGTCTGTGGTGCAGTGGGAGAGTGCTTCCTGCTGCCCCATATAAATGTACCTGGGGGGGCAGGTATGAAGTCCTGTCGCTTCTCTGTCCTCTCCTTACAGGCAATGGCCTGAGCTTTACGAGCAGAGCAAGAAGTATTCCAGGCGTGGTGCTTCTTGCTACAATTGGGGCACTTGGCCACAGTCTCAGTGCCAGCCTTAAACTTGTTGAGACAAGTCTCGGTAGCATGAGACATGCTGCAAATGCCACATTTTGGTAGCTTGGAAGTGCACCGCGCCTGGTGATGACCGTAGCGTTGACACTTAAAACAACGGAGAGGATCAGGGATGTACGTTCGTACATCATAGCTGCCATACATCCCCAGGTCAATACGATTAAAGGGCCTTTTATGGTGATCAAGACCTGGCGGGTGGGCGTCTTATCCCAGCGGCGCATTCTCGTGGCTCCAATTACCTGAGGGTGGTCCACAATGGCCTCAGTCATGTATGAGGTCGGATAATTGTGCACCACGAGTCTGTGCCGCTTATCCTCGGGATTGAGTCTCTCCAGGGTCAGAGGCTTTCCATTCAATGATGTAACTGCCTCCAGCTCCTCGACGAGTTGGTAACTGCTCTGTAACAGCAGCAAGTTACCGTCACCAAGGTGCCGGAGGGATACAAGCTTACCGTGGAGGGGGCCCTTCTCAAGAGCTCGTACCACCTCAAAAGCTGTATCGTACCCCGCTGAGGGTACGACCTTGAAGGTGGGGAGCTTGCCACCCTTGTTATGAACAGGGGCCATCACCACGGCAGCTTCATCATCGGATGGAGGCTCTGATCCTGGAGCGCAGCGCCTACGTTTCACCACGCTAGTCACGGTATTAGTAGCCGCCATGGCGGCATTGATGACGGGAATGAACAAAGGAACTGTGTTTGTGTGCAGGACTAGCGGGGAAAAAGGCGGAAATCTAAGGGGCAGGGGGGCGTGGGCGTTTACTAGCGTGTTGGTGCTGATTCGCTTTACGTGACCTGTCTACCTAGCAGCAAGCGATCGAATACGAGGCCTGAGTGCACTAGAGCGTGCGAGACCGGGCTTTTCTTGAAGACGGGTTCCCCCCTCTCCCGCCGTAAAAGCAATTTTAAACAGAACCACACGGGCTATGCTAATCGTGCAGGGAGAGTTATGTGGGGCATAATCCTGCCAGAGCGAGATTCCACAAAGAAGGGGGAATTTTCTTGGGTAGCAGTACTTTCGATGTTGTAACGGTTGTAGCTCGTCAATCAGAGCTAGTGCCTAGAGTAATTGATGGCTAGACGGCGTAAATTTAGCAGCGACGAAATGCAGCGGGAGTGATCTCTCATACCGGAATCTGTCTTATCTCTTGAGATGAGATGCTAAAGATGATTTCAGCCTCTGAGAAAGCAAATAAAATTCCAGGACTGATTGCGCGATCTTTTGACTTAAAAGGTCCATCTCCTATTAACAAGCTATATAAATCGTTAGTTCGTCTGTGGTGACGCGGCGCTGGTCAAAACCAGAATTGCCGTCACACAATTTCTATTCTATAGAATTTAGGAATAGAATTCCCACGGGCTTTTTGTGGCGAGCCCGTTTGTAGGGTGATTCAATGTATGAGTGGGTGTGGCCAAAGCCACACACACTCATACATTCATAGAAAATAGAAAGAATCCAAAGAGCAGCTACAAAAATGGCACCTGCACTTGCAAACCTATCATACGAAGAGAGATTGGCTAAACTGGAGTTACCGACACTGGAGCAAAGAAGAGAGAGAGGTGACCTGTTGACCATCTACAGAATCATGAAAGGCACAGAGGTACTCGATAGTGAGAACTTACTTAACTGGGACAAAAGAAACACAAGAGGACATGGAAAGAAAATAAAAAAACATAGCTATAGAAGAGAACTGAAGAAAAACAGTTTTCCTCATAGAGTTTTGGACACTTGGAACAAACTGGACAATGAAATAGTATGCGCAAAAACCATTCATGAGTTTAAAAACAAACTAGACACTGCAAGATACAAAGGCGGGACAACACGAGCATAGCTCCCCTTCCCGCAAAATACAACTAGGTAAATACAACTAGGTAAATTAGATGTGCATACTTATGTGATATATGTATGCACATCAAGGTGAATGCACCCTTCCTAACATTAACAGTGGATATTAATGGATAATAATAAATATGAAATATTTATGGGGGGGGGGGGGGCTGACACTCTACCAGCCGACGCAATTCGAACTGAGTGAGGTGCTGCATAGGCGGCGCACACGACCCTCAGAAGTTGACGGGGGCCCTCTCTTCAGAAAAACAGTTGCGGTGCAATGCTGTAGATAGTGTTCTAGGGTGGCTTCTGGGTGGCTGCAGTGATGGCATCTTCTTTCCTCTTGAGTAGGATTGCTTTTTATTTGCCAGAAACAACGGTCCTCCAGCCGCAGACGGATGATCAGTTTCCACTTTTCTAGGTGTGGAGCGAGGAAGTACAAGGGGCTCGTAGTCTGTGACTGCCCTGTACCACCTCGCCCTTTCTGATACCTCTGCCTCTAGTCTGTGCTGAAGGAACCGTTGTACCTGATTGAGGGCCCTGGTGCGTATGCGCAACTGATTTCTGCTAAGAGGGACGACAACATCGATTTCGGCTAGCTCGTTTCCTGGGACGCCTACATGGCTCGGCACCCAGTTGAGCGTAACACTCCTGCCTTGCTGGTGTAGCTTCAGCAGGAGTGCTAGGATGGATGTCAGTATGCGTACATTGTCGCTGGGCTGTGTCGTATCCAATCTGCCTAGCAGAGACTGTGAGTCCGTGTGGATCACCACAGGACCAGTTCTAGATATTAGAGCATGCTCTAACGCTCCTTGGACCGCTATGGCCTCAGCTTGGAGAGTGGACGCATGATCAGATACTCTCCTGCCAAAATTTAAATCATCAATCACAAAAGCAGCTCCCGCACTACGAGGCCTGTTGGGGTCCACGGAGCCATCCAATAGACCGCCATTCCAGGTCTCGACAGTGCGCGGATGCCTGGTAAGGCCTGCGCTCGTACTCTTTCCTGGTCACATAACTTCTTCTTACTGGGAAGCTTAGTGACAACGAAGGTTGCAGGTATCGACAGCCATGAAGGTGGGGACTTGAACTCTGGGTGAACAGAGTCCCTACCCTTCTCAAGGAGAGCACTGGTGAGCTTGAAGGAGTCCAGGAGTCTAGCCGCTTGAGATAGCCAGGTACCGCAGTGGATAAGATTATGTACCCGTCCCAGAGCTATCACAAGGCTCTGACTCAGCTCAGTTATCCTGGGGCTCTGGACTATCTTAGCAAGAAAGTCAACCTCCAGCCTTCTGACCCGTGATGCTAATGAAAGCAATGAAGCCTCCATCTGGAGGTTAACAATCTTAGTCCAAGGTTAAGCTCCTAGGATAGTCCTTGCTGCGGCATTTTGGCAAGGCTCTAAGTCTTCAAACTTGGCAGTCGCCACCAGTGGCGGATCCAGGATAAAAAAATTGGGGGGGGGGGGGGCTAACCTGAATTCCTTCCTCTGAGTAGTCTGATGTATCTGAAGTCTGAGGTATACTTAACTTAATAATGTTTTTTCAGATTTTTCTGTATTTTAGACATATATAATAGAATGTATATTCGTTTTATATTGTAACACGCTTGTGCTAGTCAGTGATAAGGCACTGGCACGCGTATACTCTCGCATAGAGAGAAATTATTGCAGGATCCGTGTGTAGTGTTAGTGCACATGGACTCATGGAAGTAATAAAAAATAAAAGTAGCTTTAAAAATCAGAAATACAAACAAAATCGTGTATGAACTTCTGAACCTGTTAATTAAAGTATCTAAATTACATTAATAACACACAACATTGTTCATGGGATCTCACACAAACATGAACCTCCTGTTTTTTTTTGGCAAATACATTGATTACACTATTTCAATATTGATTTCATTGTGAACGCCGAGTAGCGCCAGGCCGTTGAGGCGATCTTGACCCATAGTATTCCTTAGGTAGGTCTTCAGTCGCTTCAGGGTTAAAAATGAACGCTCGGCCTCTGCGTTCGGGACTGGGAGCGTGATCAAAACTCGGAGGAGCTTGGCCAGGTTCGGATACATTCGGGTCTGGGCGTGGGCAAGGGCATCTCCAATGGATTCGAACTTCATTGTTGTTGAATACCAGCGCTCTGCTTCCGCCTTCACGAGGCTCAAGGTCTCGATGTCAGCCTCATAAAACTTTGCCACTTCCAGTACAGCAGCAACATCTCAGTCAGCGCTGCTGAGCAGATTCATGATCTTGAAGCCAACAGCAATAGTATCATTCCCGAACCGGGTCTGCAGCTCAGTCAATACATGGTCGAGGAATGGGACTTGGCGCTTGCAAACTCGAGGTACAGGAATGGTGCCGTGTGATGAACCGATCTCCTGGAGGAGCCCCTCTGCCTTCTTGAAGATGTCTTGGAAGCTGGTCAGTGCACCTTCCCGGGTCTTGTTTAGATGCGTCACCACATCACCAATCGTAGCGTACGCTGAGACTAGATCGACCATAGGGGACTGCAGGGCTCGGCTCGGCTCCACAGTGTGAGCTAGCACAGACTCAGCGACGGCGAGACCAATCAGAAAGCGCGGCTCTCGGATTGCTATTAGTAGTAGTCCCACCGTCGCGTCCGAGTTGCTCTCGTTCTCCAGAAAGACGGCAATAACTGGCAGGAATTCCATAAACACAATGACTGAGTCGTGTCGCTCAACCCATCTAGTAGCGCAGAGGCTGACCAGCTTCTTCCGCTTCGTGGACGTGTGGTCTTTTACGAGCTCAGTATCCTCCGTTCTTCAAAACTGAATATTTGAGCCACAGGTATGTTGAGCACCAGGTAGGCTGGAACCGCCTCTTTTGACCGCCTTCGTAGCTGAATGGAAGAGCCTCGATAACTGGGACTTTCTGGTGGATGATGACCACCTTCTCTGCATCTGTTCCCTTCTTCCCCACGAAATCAGCAATGTCAAGTCGAGGCTCTTGAGAAGCTGCCACTGCAACTGTGCCGTCTTCACGTGACGAGTGGGTCTTGGCTTCCTCCGGAACACTTGCCTCTGTGGTGGCATTATCCATCTGCACACATTCAGGTCGTCGCTTAAAAAACGCAGTGATCTTGGCGGGTTCCCCTGCTCGCTTCATTTCACTGGACCTGTGGTAAGTGCCAAACACGCAGTATTTTGGTAGAAGTTTATTGCGGAGATCTACACACAAGTAAGACAGGAAGTGATCTGTCACAAGCGAATGCTTGGGGGGCCTAGCTGGGCATTAAGACGGCCCGTGGCCTACTTTCTGTTACATTGTTGCTAGGCGGGAAAAAGATTGGGCAAAACAATACATACTAACATATCTAGGTATATACATAGAAATATACAGCAACAAGAGAACAATTACATATAATGATGAATATGCATGCAAAATGGTTAAGGGTAACATATATTTAGTTCCTTAATTCTACGACGTGTACAATTGGCATAGACGCATACGCGTTTAGCGTACGCCTAATGACGCATATATATTCGGTTATATAATTATGTATAGGGCACTTATATTGTAATGACTACATAGGCTTACTTATACAAAACATTTACAATAGATATATGTTGATATTAAGTACTCATGTATAATAATGAAGTATGACATATACAATAAAGGAGATACATATACAATAAATATATACAATAATTAAGTAAGGAAGGGCTTGGCTACATTACTCCCCCCTTGAGAGTGTAGCGTCAGTAAAGAAAGTCTTTAGTAGTAGTAAAAATCAGATTTATTGTGAAATCTGACTGTCCTGCCTGAGCGACTTTTGTATGGGAGAGCGGAAGTATGAGGGTGGGAGGGAGGGGAAGAGGTGATAGGGTGGCCAAGGTCATTGGCACTTGTGGGTGGTATGGGATTCGGTGGGATGACAGTTGAAGTGTCAGAAGTGGACGAAGTAGGAACAGGAGGAGTGGAAGGTGTTGAAGGTATGTCTGGGGTTACATGGAGACGGGTCTTAGAGCGAGGAGAAACTGGGAGGAAAGCTGGTTTCAAACGATCTATGGAAACTGAGGTTTCGCCTTGGGGTAGGTTAAGGATGAAGTACTTAGGTTCACGTCGAATGACGTCATATGGACCAGAGTACGGAGCCTCCAAACTCTTACGAATTCTGTCGACTCGTAACCAAACTTTAGAGCAAGAATGAAGGTCGTGAGGGAGATAGGGTGGAGGTAGTGTATGGCAGTCACCGGATGCGAGATCTTGGAAATTGACAGACTGCATTTCCTTGATAAGACGAAGGATGGTTGTGTCATCCGAGGAGTGGGTGTGTTCCTGAGTAATGGCGACAGAAGGGCATAACATGTGAGCGCCAGTAACGGCGGTAAATGGGGAAAATTTGGTGACGTGAGGTGTCATGCGATAGCCAAGAAGGACGATAGGTAAGGAGTAAAACCAGTTATCTTGCCTAGCGCGGAGAGCTGATTTCAGAGAACGGTGGAAACGTTCAATCATGCCGTTAGCTTGAGGGTGATAACTAGTAGTACGCATATGGTGGAAACCAATGATAGATAAAAGCTTAGAAAAAGTTCACTCTCGAACTGGGAACCTCTATCCGTGATGAAATGAAGTGGAACACCAAAACGGCATATCCAACCATTCACAAAAGAGATTGCTACAGAAGTGGCAGTAGTGTCAATGAGGGGAATTGCTTCAGTCCAACGAGTAGCTCGGTCAATGCAAGTCAACAAGTATTTGTAGGGGAGAGGGTAAGGATAGTTAGGGAGTGTAGTAGGGGGGTAGTGGTTCTACAATGTCGATGTGTACTGACTGGAAGCGGTCAGTAGGAGTAGATATAGAGGAAACAGGAGAGGAAGTGTGGCAGGTATTCTTAGACTGTTGGCACCTAAGGCATTGTCTTACAAACGTCTTTACATCTCTGTCAATGTATGGCCAGAAGTAACGTTGTTTTACCAACTTAGAGGTGGACTGACCACCAGGATGAGAAAGGTTATGCAAAGAAGAGACTACGTCATTACGTAAGGGTAATGGAACAAAAGGTCGAGGAGTCTTAGTAGAGGTATCACATCAGAGTGTTAAATGTAACGTAATATTAGATATTACGTCATATGTGTAATTATGTTATAGAATTGTGTTCCTTTGTATTACATAAACTAATGTTCATATTTCTTGTCTATGTATGTATTGTAACAATGTTAAGCAGTAACGCCCGTCCACTATATGTAATCTTGTCTACGTGCGGGGAGAGGTGCGCACTCTTGTAGAACAAACAGACAAGCGAAATCCTGAATAGTTCGGAGCGCACAGATTTGACAGTTACTAAATAAATAGATTGTTCAAGCGAGTCGAGGGTCCTAAAAACTACCCATGTTGACGTGTTAACTTACCCTCCTCCTCACCCGCACCCTTAACCGGAAGTATCCCGCTTCCGTTCCAAATGGTATATTAAGCGGTGGTAACCGCTGACTCGTCGTCATATTCCCACATATTGATCTCTTGATAAAAACTAGAAGGTTTAGATTCATGAGACGATTGGTGTGAAGTGATCACCCTTTTTGCCTACATTACGTGTCTGATATACATTGCATTACTTTACTTATATTTGTGCTTATTACTTATTCTGATGCATGTTCCTGATCTCTTTGTACTTAGATAGTACCATATTGTATACTTATCTTGTTTCTTATTTGAACGATAATTTCCATATTCTCGTAATCGTGTAACGGTCCCATTGACCCTACTGCCCATTCTCTTTTGTGTTAATTGCCTGTAAATACATTTTCCATTAATAATTTCGTTTACTAGTTTTATCGCTAGTTTAATATTCCTTTCCTGGAATCTTATTTGTTACCTTTACTTCTAGTCTTACGAATTATCTAGGCCCTGACCAGATAGTTCAGTCCTACAGTGGCTTCTAGAAGTGCGCTGGTTCTTAAGCACTTAGACGTTATACGTAACGTCTCTTCACATACCAGCAGCCCGTAACAAAGTGGCGACCCTTGCCAAGGATATTGGATCAGGTATTTAACACATTCTTATAGAGATGGATGATATAGTTCAAGAATTCGTTCAAAATCCCAAGGTAAGTTTCCTAAAGAAACAAACTAGACACTTTGATAGAAATAGGCAAGCACTTTGGAGTAGACATTGATACAAGTTTACGAAAGAAAAAAATACTTCAGGAACTCGTTGAAAATCTGATCGAAGATGAGATATTATCAACAGAAGAGATTACAGCTATAAAAATTCCTTCAAATAGGATACAAATGGAGGAACGACTAACCGAACTAAACAATAAGGATATTGAATTAAAGTTCAGGAGAGTATAATTTGAGTAGGAATCTAAATTGAAACAAATGCAAATTGAGGCAGAATTTAAAGCTAAAGAGGAGGAAACTAAACTGAAACAAATGCAAATTGAGGCAGAATTTAAAGCTAAAGAGGAGGAAACTAAACTGAAACAAATGCAAATTGAGGCAGAATTTAGAGCTAGAGAAGAGAGGAAGCTAAAGCGAAACGAGTAGCTAAAGAGGAGGAAACTAAACTAAAACAAATGCAAATTGAGGCAGAATTTTAGAGCTAGAGAAGAGGAAGCTAAAGTGAAACAAATAGAAAGAGAGAACGAAAACTAAAGTCAAATTGGCAGAGTTAGAATTAAAGAAGGCAGAAGTAGAAGCTAGGATTGTTGATAGGACGACCCGTAGTTCAGGAAGGTCATATAGATAATTTCCAAGTATGTAAAAACTTTTACCCATATTTTCAGAAGGAGAGCCAGAAATTTTCTTTCTTCAGTGGGAAAAATTGGCGCAACAGTTACAAATCCCTAAAGAAAATTGGCCATTAATCATTCAAAACACAATTTAAGGGTAAGGCTCAGCAAATTATACTTCTCTTTCAGAAGCAGAAGCGAGTATGATAATATGAAAGCTTGTATTTTAAAAGCTTATGAACTAAATACCAGAGGCCTATAGACAGAAAATTCCGTTATTATAGGAAGACACCTCAGTTAACATACGTAGAATATGCGGCTCAACAAGAGAGGTTATTCAATAGGTGGTGTTTGGCTAGTGAAACGGACACCTTAGATAGACTTAAACAGTTGATTTTGTTGGAGCAGTTTAAGAATACCTTAGAGACAGATCTTAGGATTTTTATAGATGATCATGTTCCCGAAACTTTAACTAAAGCTGCTGTATTGGCTGATGAGTTCACACTAAATCATAAACCTAAGTCAAGACAAATGGAATCCCAAAAGTCAGTCATATATTCCAGATTCAACAAAATACTCTGATCCTTGGTCCCCAAAGAAACACTTTGAAAATCAGTCTAGCCCATCACATTTCAGTTACAGGTCTGATTTCAATCAATATCCTCCAAACCAACCTTGGCAAAGAATGGAAAGGTTTAAGACTAATCCCCCTGTAACTTGTTCATATTGTAAACAGGTTGGCCATCACATTTCTAATTGCAGAAAGAGACTGACACCCTCATTCTCCAATAAGACACCAACTCTTGTAAGTAATATAAAATCAGATGATTCAAAATCCTCTATTCAGGATAAACTACCAAAGAAGCCGGTATTGTCAAGTAATGTAGAACCCCCCTCATCAGATCATGATCCTTGTTTCAAACCATTTGTATCTTCAGGAACTATATCTCATAGTAGTAGTTCACAACAATATCCTATTTCCATACTCCGAGACACAGGAGCAAAGCAAAGTCTGATTTTAAATTCTGTCTTGCAGAATCTGGGTGAGTCATATACAGGTTATGATATATTGATAGAAGGAGTTGGAGGAATTGTAAAATGTCCATTACATAATGTTTTCTTGCGGTCTGATTTAACAACCGGAATGGTTAAAGTAGCAGTAGTAGACTCTCTTCCCATAGTAGGAATATCCTTATTGTTGGCCAATGACATCGCTGGAAGCAAAGTCATTTCTCCCTTAATAACAAATAACCCTAAGACCTCAGTAGAACCTTCAGATAACTTACAGTTGTTTCCCGCTTGTGCTGTAACCAGATCTCAGTACAAGAAATCTGAAGAGGAGACCTATAATTTAGAATCCCTATTCTCCCAAACTGACCCATCTTCTTCTTCACCAGTTTCTCTATCTAGAGCAGAATTAATCAAAGAACAGAAGTCAGATCCTTCTCTTAAAAATTTGTACGAGATTGTTTCATCTCCAGAAGAAGTTGAAAATATGTCACGAGGTTTCTATATAGAAAACGGAGTCCTAATGCGAAAATGGAGAGCATCCACCGCAACCGCTGACCAGCCATGGCAAGTAAGGAATCAAATAGTCCTCCCTCTTGGTTTCAGGAATAATGTTCTAAGATTGGCTCATGATACTCCCTTAGCAGGTCACTTAGGGGTAAGAAAGACCTTGTTCAACATAACCCAACATTTCCATTGGCCCACGGTTGTCAAAGATGTTGCCCAATATTGTAAAACATGTCATACATGTCAACTTGTAGGTAAGCCCAACCAGAAAATTGTAGAAGCTCCACTCCATCCCATTCCTGTAATGGAAGAGCCATTTAAAAAAGTTCTTATTGATTGTGTAGGACCTTTACCTCCTTCAAGTAAAGGAAATCAGTACATTCTCACAATCATGTGTATGAGCACTCGTTTTCCAGAAGCAATTCCTTTGAAAAATATTAAAGCTCAAAACATAATCAGAGAAATGTTGAAATATTTCACTATGGTAGGATTTCCCAAGAACATTCAAAGTGATCAAGGAAGTAATTTTCTTTCCAACAAGTTTAGAGAAACTCTTGTAACACTAGGTATAAATCATGTAACTTCCTCCGCCTATCATCCTCAATCACAAGGTGCTCTAGAGCGCTTTCACCAAACGCTCAAGACAATGTTAAGAATCTTCTGTGCTGAGAACACTCGAAATTGGGAAGACGGACTCCCCTTTTTGTTGTTCGCCACCCGAACAACAATTCAAGAAAGCCTTGGATTCAGCCCGTCAGAATTAGTCTTCGGTCATGAAGTCCGTGGTCCCCTAAAGATACTTCATGAACAATGGATGAAAGAAGAACCACCTGTTCCTTCTTTGAAATACGTGTCCCAGGTCACCGAGAAGTTGTTAGAAGCTTGGAAGTTGGCAAGAGAGAACTTGGCGAATGCTCAACGAGTAATGAAAGGTCGGTATGATAAAGATTCTAAACTTAGAACTTTCTCTCCAGGAGATCAAGTGTTACTTTATCTTCCCATACCAGGAGATCCATTGCAGGCTAAATACAAAGGACCCTATGAAGTCTTGTCCAGAGCCAGTGATCTCAACTACATAATCAAAACTCCAGACAGAAGAAAGAGTTCCCGTCTCTGTCACATAAATACCTTAAAACCTTATCATTCCCGAGATCCAATTCCAGCTTGCAGCTCTACCACAATAGAATCCGAAGAGCCTCCTGATAACCTGCCTAATCCTCCTGAGATTCCCTTGGAAAACTCTCAGATACTACAAAATCTTCAGATAAAAGTAGGACACTTATCTGAGAAACAAGGTAAAGACATTCTTTTCCTCTTAAGAAGTTTTCCAAAATTATTTCTAGATTCCCCAAGATTCACTTCTTTGATAGAACACGAAATAATTCTAGACTCGCCAAGGGCTATCAAACAAGCCCCTTATAGAGTCAATCCAAAAAAGAAGGAGTTCATAAAAGCAGAAATAAACACTCTGCTTCAACAGGGAATAATTGAACCCTCCAGTAGTCCTTGGGCATCTCCTTGCATTCTTGTCCCTAAATCTGACAATTCTTATCGCCTGTGCATTGACTACAGGAAAATCAATGCCCATACTAAGGCCGATGCTTTTCCTATCCCTAGGATAGATGATATCATAGACAGTCTAGGAACTGCCAAGTATGTATCCAAGTTGGATATGTTAAGGGGATACTATCAAATCCCTGTACACCCTCGCTCAAGAGAAGTTACCGCTTTCATTACGGAAGAGGGATTGTTCCAATTCAGAGCAATGCCATTTGGGCTTAAAAATGCCCCTGCCACTTACCAAAGAATGATAAGTAATCTTGTTGCAGGATTGCCAGGAGTAAAAACTTATCTAGATGATGTGATAATATTTAGTCAGTCTTGGACAGAACACATTGAACACCTAAATTTCTTTTATAGAGCAGAACAAGCAAACCTTACCATCAATTTGTCCAAATGTGATTTCGGACATACACAGGTCCCCTACTTGGGATTTAAAGTTGGAAATTCCCAAGTGTTTCCAATAGACGCCAAGATAAAAGCCATCAATGATGTACCAACACCCACTAATCGTAGAGAGGTACGTCGATTCCTTGGAATGAGTGGCTATTATCGCCGTTTCTGTCCAAATTTTTCAGATGTAGCAGAACCATTGACTGACCTGTTGAGAAAAGACCACGACTTCGTGTGGACACCTACCTGTGAGACGGCCTTCAAAAACCTGAAGTCCCTTCTCACTAACGCACCAGTTCTAAGGGCACCCGATTTCCAACGACCCTTTCTTCTGCAAGTCGACGCCAGCGACACCGGTATCGGTGCCGCCCTCTTGCAAGAACACAATGAAGTTCTTCACGCTATCGCCTACTACAGCAAGAAGCTGTCCCCTGCGCAGAAGAACTACTCAACAATTGAGAAGGAGACGCTCGCTTTGGTCCAGGCCCTTATCCACTTCGAAGTCTACCTGGGTTCCTCAACTACCATTCAAGTATATTCGGATCACAACCCCTTAAAGTTCCTACAGACTATGAAAAACAAGAATCCAAGACTTACACGTTGGAGTTTATTTCTCCAACCCTTTAATCTAACAATTCATCATATAAAAGGCGTCTTTAATGTTTTAGCCGACGTCCTTTCTAGAACATAGCTTTTCAACAGAAAGTGAAAAGCTTTCCCAAACGGTGGAGGTGTAACGTAATATTAGATATTACGTCATATGTGTAATTATGTTATAGAATTGTGTTCCTTTGTATTACATAACTATGTTCATATTTCTTGTCTATGTATGTATTGTAACAATGTTAAGCAGTAACGCCCGTCCACTATATGTAATCTTGTCTACGTGCGGGAGAGGTGCGCACTCTTGTAGAACAAACAGACAAGCGAAATCCTGAATAGTTCGGAGCGCACAGATTTGACAGTTACTAAATAAATAGATTGTTCAAGCGAGTCGAGGGTCCTAAAACTACCCATGTTGACGTGTTAACTTACCCTCCTCCTCACCCGCACCCTTAACCGGAAGTATCCGGCTTCCGGTCCAATGGTATATAAGCGGTGGTAACCGCTGACTCGTCGTCATATTCCCACATATTGATCTCTTGATAAAAACTAGAAGGTTTAGATTCATGAGACGATTGGTGTGAAGTGATCACCCTTTTTGCCTACATTACGTGTCTGATATACATTGCATTACTTTACTTATATTTGTGCTTATTACTTATTCTGATGCATGTTCCTGATCTCTTTGTACTTAGATAGTACCATATTGTATACTTATCTTGTTTCTTATTTGAACGATAATTTCCATATTCTCGTAATCGTGTAACGGTCCCATTGACCCTACTGCCCATTCTCTTTTGTGTTAATTGCCTGTAAATACATTTTCCATTAATAATTTCGTTTACTAGTTTTATCGCTAGTTTAATATTCCTTTCCTGGAATCTTCTTTGTTACCTTTACTTCTAGTCTTACGAATTATCTAGGCCCTGACCAGATAGTTCAGTCCTACAGTGGCTTCTAGAAGTGCGCTGGTTCTTAAGCACTTAGACGTTATACGTAACGTCTCTTCACATACCAGCAGCCCGTAACATAAATCAGAGGGTAAAGTGAATTTAGAGAGTCTAGGCTTGAAAGTTTCCAGTTCGTCATCTGTTGTCTGACTTTGAGCTATGCCACTTAAGTCAAAAGCGTCGAGTGTAACAGCGCATGACGTGCGAGATAAGCAATCAGCGATGACGTTAGTGTCGCCACGAATGTACTCGACTGAAGAAACGTATTCAGAAAGAACAGAGAGTTGTCGTTGTTGTCTGTCAGTTTTAGCAAGAGACTTAGAGTAAAAGGCAGCTACGAGGGGTTTGTGGTCAAGAAATAGGGTAACTGAATGTCCGTCAATGAGAGTCCTGAAATGCAAAACTGCGAGGTAAGCAGCTAATAACTCGCGGTCGTAGGTGGAATAGATGCGTTGTGTGTCAGAGAGTTTCTTCGAGTAGAATCCTAGGGGCGTTGGCTCGCCGTCTATAACTTGATAGAGAGCGGCGCCAACGGCTAGGCTTGAACTGTCAGTCACGAGTTGGTAGTTTGTCGGTAATAGGGAAGGGTAAGCTAAGGTTGGACAGTCCAGTAAGGCTTGCTTCAAATTATTGAAGGAGTCCTTTGCTGCGTCAGTCCAAGTGAGACACTTTGAAGAAGGATATTGTTTAAGAAGCTCAGTAAGGGAATAGGCTACGGTTGCAAAATTAGGAATCATGGGCCGAAAAAAATTGATCATACCCATGAAACGGCGCAAAGCCTGTGAAGTCTGAGGCAAAGGGAAATCGGAAATGGCCGTGGTACGGTCTTTAGGTGGCTTAATCCCTTGTGAGCTAATCTCGTAACCGAGAAAGGTAAGATTTGACTTGAAGAATTGACATTTGTCAAGAGAAAGTCGCATGTTATGCTGAGCCAAAATAGAGAGAACAGTTTGAACATCTGAAATATGTTCTTCAAGGGTCTCACTAGCAATCAGTACATCATCAAGGTACGTAAATGTGTTGTTTACGTTAGCTAAGAGGGTATCTATAAAGCGCTGAAATGTGGCTCCAGCATTTTTCAATCCAAAGGGCATGTACAAAAATTCAAATAAACCAAATGGCGTGCATATCGCAGTCTTAGGAATATCTTGTTCAGCTACAGGAATCTGCAGATATGCACGTTGTAAGTCTAACTTAGTGAATATAACCTTATTCTTAAGTGACATGGTGAGAGAGCGCAAGTGTGGTATGGGATATTTGTCATTTACAGTTACATTGTTGAGACCTCGGTAATCTCCGCAAGGTCTCCAGGAATGTGGTTCTTTCTTGGGAACCAAATGAAGTGGGGACGCCCAAGGTGAGTTGGAGCGTCGTATGATCCCTGCATTAAGCAAAAATTGAAACTCATCCTTGGCAGCTTTGAGCTTCTCACCTGTCAATGGCCTTAATTTAAAGGATATAGGGGAAGAATCACCTGTATCAATATGATGATAGGTTGTAGTTTCTACTGGTGGAGGATCAGACAGTTGTCGGGGTGCGGTAAGTACGGGGAATTTTGAAAGAAGAGCAATGGCTCTTGAATCAATATCCCCATAATGTACCGCATGTGAAGAGATAGGGAGAGGAGAAGCCTTAAGGGGAATGGTGCATGCAGTGGAAGGATCAGAGAGGAGGCGATTTCTACAATCAACTACTAGTGAATTATGGGTTAAAAAATCGGTACCAAGAATTGGGCGGACAACATCAGCAACGACGAAGGACCATGGGAGAGAACGTCTGATACGTCGAATCCCAAGTTCCACGTCGACTTCGCCGTACGTACGAATACGGGTACCGGAAGCAGTAGTAAGTTGTACTACCGTGGAACGGAGCAGTGGAGTTAAACTTGGGTCATAGGGAATGAGCGATACTTGAGAACCGGTATCTATAAGGAATTCATAGTTCTTGCAACCTATAGTGGCACTAATGACGAGAGGCAGTCCTGCGGTTGCAAGGGATACTTCTACAGACTGCCCATCAAGTTTCCCGACGTGAGCTGAGGTCCTGGGGATGAAGAACGTGAGTTAGGTCGTGAACTGGGCAACACGTTAGCACTAGTGTGGGACAATATGCACCATTGTTTGCAAGTTCTAGCACTGTTGCCGTAGAAGAGGTGGTAACGGCACACTCGTGGTCTTTGACCGTCATAGAAGGGAGTTAATCCGAGTGGAAAGGTAGTGGGTGTTGAAACACGTGTAGTGGGGTTACCACTACGAAACACTGGCACACTATCACTATGCGGAGCCCTTGGCACAGGCTTGTTCACTGATGACGCACTTATCCCTTTGTTTCCGTGGCCATGGGCCATGAGAGTGTCAGCGACACGGGCCAACTCATCTAGTGAACCGGCATGTGTAACAAGTAGTGGTCGTATGTCACTTGGCACTGCACGTAAAAACTTTAGGCGGATGAAGTCGTCGTCGACACCGAGTTGCTTACCTATGGTGCGAAGTTCTCGTAGGAAGGTCGTCGGCTTATCATACATGATATTGTTCTGGTGGACCAAGGCATCGAAGAGTTCCGGCGGAGACCTGGTAAGGACGTTGATTAGCGCCTTCTTCAAGCGGTCGTAGTCACCGGAAGTAACGACATCGTCGTCGAGCTGGTTGAGCACAGGGATGGTTAAGTTCGCAAGTGCATGGTTGAACTTAGTTTGGGGGACGGTTATGTTAGCTAGTGCAAATTGCGCCTCTAGCAATGAAAACCATCTTGCCGGCGATGCTTCGTCGAATGGTGGAGGTCGAACAGCGACAGCGGCGGAAGTCGTGAAATGCGTAGAGGAAGAAGTACTTCCTGCTGCTGCTGTCGTCGTTGAAGTGGCTGCAGTGGTTGTAGGCGGAGTATTGGAATCCATGTTGTTGTTGTTGTTGGATGTTTCCCAGTATACGTGTAGCGTATCGTATACGTGTTGCGTGTAGATCAGGACTGTTAACAATGCCGCACACTCCGATTATTTCATGCGCACTTTGAAGTTCGTAAATGCGTAATTCCATGCGCGTGCCGAGTCACAGTTTATGAATACGCATAGGCACTTAACCACGTAATGTGTATGACCCTAAATCACTTAGGTAGGGAGCACTGGGTATTAGGGTCACTTGGGCACTGTCACTCCAGGAGGTCACCACTGTGGTAAGTGCCAAACACGCAGTATTTTGGTAGAAGTTTATTGCGGAGATCTACACACAAGTAAGACAGGAAGTGATCTGTCACAAGCGAATGCTTGGGGGGCCTAGCTGGGCATTAAGACGGCCCGTGGCCTACTTTCTGTTACATTGTTGCTAGGCGGGAAAAAGATTGGGCAAAACAATACATACTAACATATCTAGGTATATACATAGAAATATACAGCAACAAGAGAACAATTACATATAATGATGAATATGCATGCAAAATGGTTAAGGGTAACATATATTTAGTTCCTTAATTCTACGACGTGTACAATTGGCATAGACGCATACGCGTTTAGCGTACGCCTAATGACGCATATATATTCGGTTATATAATTATGTATAGGGCACTTATATTGTAATGACTACATAGGCTTACTTATACAAAACATTTACAATAGATATATGTTGATATTAAGTACTCATGTATAATAATGAAGTATGACATATACAATAAAGGAGATACATATACAATAAATATATACAATAATTAAGTAAGGAAGGGCTTGGCTACAGACCTGCCAGCCTGGCAGGGGCAAAAAACAAATATCTAACACAGGCTTATTTTCATAGAAGAATTCTGCCACAAACATAATCTCAAGTAACGTCTCTGGTAAAAATTATAGAAGGAAATGGAAGAACATTGTGGAGAACTGCTAGATTAAATTAAATATAATTTGGGAAAATACATGGTAATCTCGATATCAAGTTAAAGTAATAATTTTCTTTTATAGAAAGGTGTTCCACTATTCAATTTCCCTTTGGGTTATTAAACAATTGCAAGAGATATTATAAACGAATAAGTAATAGTTTACCTGCTTACTCGAGTAGATGCTTACACCTCAACGTTTAACTGCAACTGTGCAATATACTTGTCACCACAATGATTTCGCCAATTGTTTGATAACTACATTTAATGAAGAAATTACTAAATTAATGACCAAAATAACATCAAGAAGAAAGATACCAATCAAACATTGGATAACAAATAACTTATTGAAATGCATCAATTTAAAAAATAAACTTTATAAAAATACATTAAGTGCAACTCTGAACTTAATAAACACAATTTTATCAGATATCGTAATGTTCTCAACTCATCAATTAAATCGGCTCGCAAGCAATACTTGTCACAATTTTGGATTGCGACACACGGCCTACTATTAATTTTCATTTACTTTCGTCTGCTTTCAAACCCCAGTTACCGCATACTTTCGCTCATGGGCCTAGCCGAGGCAGATTCCACAGTCTTTCGTCTGCTTTCACCCCGTTTCGGTCATTCATTCCCTTTACTCTGGGGAATTACCGGAACTCTTAAGGCTTCTAGTAACTACTTCTTGACCTTTTTCCTTCTCCTTATCCTCATTAACTATTGTGCCAATTTGGCAATCAATTACAGTGCCTTAACGAAGTTGAGAGAGACTTCTAATTGCTTAGGGAAAACCTCCCCCCTCCCTTTAGATTCAAGTGTTTCCGTAGGCCTATGTGCAAGTCACGAATGTTAATATTAAGTGTGGGATTCCACAATTTCTCAAGTTTACTGTTCTTATTGCATTTGTAAGTTGCTACTCTATGATTAGACTGAGAGTTTTTTCATTCAAGTGTTCCCATACAATTTAGGTCTAACGGTCTTTACCCCCCCCCTGCGCGCTGCCACATATTGTTTAAGCTAGTTAATTAGATTAATTAGGATCGTATCTTACACGCTCGTGAATAGTGTCTACCCTCAAGGAACAATTAGGAACTGTTTCAACTTCCACATAAACATTGTTCGTCGTTCCCTTCAAAACTAGTGTCGGGAACGTGGAAGTATCGACAACGTTGGAAGCCGGTTGGCGGGCATTTGACCTGACATGCCGCGGGACACTGGGCAGTCTTTCCATTGGGTCCAACTAGGGAGGTCTGGCCGCTCGTATTCTCGGAAGTTCATTCGCGCCCTATCCTCCCTTATGTGGCTCACGAGGACCTTCTCCCTTAAGTGACAGACTACGCACTGTAAGACTTTACACGAGTGATTCGGGTACAATCCCCCCGCCGGAACTTCTCTAAGTGCAGTGTACGAACGACATCCAGACCATCGTGGGAACGGATTTGAATGGTGTCGTGACGAGGTTAGCCTCCAGTGAACACATCACTTTGGTGCTATTGGACTAGTTACGTACCAGTCCCTCCCCCCCCTTGCGGAGCATCCTAACTGGATAGGAACTTGACGGTGAAGTGACCCGGAACACGTCGGTGAAGTGTGTTGCTTGCAAAACCAACCTCAACGCCTGTCCTTAAACGCCAAGCTACAAGGTCGACCATCACCCCGATCCAAACAAAGGCGTCCCATCCCAGAAGCGGACCTGCGCCTATCTGAACTCAGCAGGAGGAATCCGCGCCTATTGAAGACGTCTCCACACTCAAGAGAAGACATTAAGTTGTTTAATGACGAGTAGCATAATTCTAGTGTCTGATTATAGAATTAATTAGTCAATTAAAACTCACAATAGGAGTTCTGGGTTTCATTAACCTAGGACGCTCCACTTAATGAGTTGTCCTCTCACCCCCCCTCCCCTCTTTGATTTACGTACACGCTTGCCGGAAGGGAGCGCGCGTGGTCCCGGGCGGTGGTACAAATCTCCTGGACTTCGGTTTCCCAACTGCAGCTATCCTCCCCCTCCCTTCATCACTCACTCAAGGTACGTATTACCCACGTCCCCTCAACCACCACCTTCTCCTTCCACTGTCCAGGAATTTTGTGACAATACTATCTCAAAAAACTTGAAGAAAATTCATCGGTTCCGAAGAAACTCTGGTCAATACTTCTTGAAGTTATTAATAAAAAGAGAAGTAATAATACTCCCAATTTGTTTATTCACAATAACAGGTAGGTAACTGACAACCATGAGATCGCTGACATGTTTAATAACTTTTTCTGTTCAATTGGTAGTTTATTGGCTGATAAGCTGCCAAATGACCCAGGAAACCCACTTCAATATATATCTCCAGTCTCATCACAATTTAGTCTAATAAAACCATTAACTCACGATATTTTGCGTATTATAAATAATCTTAAAAAAAAGTCCAATGGCTATGATTGCCTTAATATAAAGATCCTTAAACTTGCTGCTCCCAAAATTATTCATTTACTCATGCATTTAATTACTTTGTGCTTTCAACAGAGTTGCTTTCCTAATGTCCTAAAAATTGCTGTAGTACACCCGATCCATAAAGATGGGCCATCAAACGTATCAAATTTTCGTCCGATTTCGATCCTTCCGGTATTGTCTAAAGTACTTGAAACCGTTATTCTTGAGCAATTGGTAGATTACCTTGAGTACCATGGGATCATTTTCGATAATCAATTTGGATTCCGTGAAAACCACTCAACATTTATGCCTGTTGCTCTCTTACATGAATATATTGCAACTCGACTATCTAATAAAAAATATGTGCCGCAGTTTTTCTAGACATTAAAAAGGCTTTTGACACAGTTGATCATAGTATTCTATTGATGAAAATGGCTGAGTACGGAATAAGAGACTTTGAACTTCAGATGTTTCAGTCATATTTATCTAATCGTAATCAAGTTGTCTTATTTAACGGTGTTAAATCGAGATTAGTGAGTGTAAGTATGGGTACTCAAGGTAGTATTCTAGGTCCTATTTTGTTTTTTATTTATATTAACGATATCTATAAAGCCTGTGGTATTCCTGAATACTTACTGTTTGTAGATGATACTTCTTGATTGATTGCTTCAACTTGATTGCTTCAACAACACAAAACAATCATATAGGCAGAGGTGGGCGCGCGAACCTTTTTTTTGGGTTCCGAATCCGAACCCGAATCTTCGCCGGTTTTGGGTTCCGAACCTCCGAATAGCGAACCTTATTTTCAAAATTTCGTTGCGAACATTTATTCCGAACATTTGTCCGCGAACCTCCTAATCTTTAGAAAATAGCAAAGCGAACCTTAATTCCAATATCTTCCGAACATTTCCAAATCTAAAATTTATTCATTCCGAATCTCCGAATCTAAATTTAAAGCTTTCCGATTAAAAAAAAAAAAAGTGTTTTTTAAGATATCTGCTTTATCTATTAAACAAATTATTACTAGAAAAAAATTTACTAATACAAGACAGTAAAAAGTAAAAACAAAAGTTCACAAAACAAAACATTAAAAACATTTAAAACAAAAATTCACAACACTTCAGTCTTCACTCTTCACAGATTCACTCTAACTTGTCGGCCCTCTCTCTCTCCCTCTTAACCAGCTTCAAGTTTCCCTTCATGAAGGTCAGGTTCTCAAAGTTCAGATTGGTCAGAGAGGCTCGCTTTGGCCTCAAAATGTCCGAGCCGAAGCTGAAGAGTCGTTCAGCTGAGGCAGACGAGGGCAGGGGAGTGTTATACTTGATGAAACAGTTCACCCAGTGCTGCCTGTGCTCCTTGGGGAAGTTTGCCGGGGAGATCTTCATGATGCTTGTGCCAAGAATGGCGCCCCAAGTGTTTACTTCCTTGCCGACCTCCTCCTCCAGGTTGGCCACCACCACAGGCTCCTCCTCGTCCTCAAGAAGGAAGGCAAACTCGTCGTGCTCGCTGGTGTGGCTGGCCACAGACTGTGGCCTGGAGGTGGGCTGACTGGAGGCGGAGGTCACATCCCCCTCCTTGGACCTGATTTGGGCCACAAGGTCCGACACCATCTTGTCCCTCACCAGGTTGTACAAGTCAGGATTTGTCCTGCATATGTACTTGACCATCTTTAGACGGAACCTGGGGTGGAAGGCAGTCGCAAGGAGCTTCTCCTGGTCCTCAAACATGTGTTGAAACCTGAAAAGATTAAGATATGAGCTAATTTATTGATTAATGATTATTAATTTTTTTTAATTTCAATTACTATAAAATATTATATTATTTTATTATTTATATAATTATATTATATTATTATTATATTATATTAAAATATTAAAAATATCTACCTTTCAGTGAAGCCCTTTTTGTCTCTGCCATGGTGCTCCTGTGTCCCCAGGAGGTAGGTGACGAGGGGCTTGGCATGCTTGATGCTGTTGTCGTCCCTAAGCAGGTTCAAGTCCCTCTGGAGCACCATCAAGTTGGGAAGGAAGTTCCCCATGTAGGCATGCTGGTCTGACTGCATTTTGTCCAAAGCATTGGCAACTGGGGCCATAACTTTGACGTACTCGGCGATGACCTCGTTGTCCTCGTCAACAAAGGCGGGGATCGGGTTGGGGCGCATGCTGGTACAGAGATCATTGATCTTTTTACGGGTGTCCAGGTCCTGTAGCAGGCCAGAAAGCATCTTATAGCTGTCATAGCTGGAGTTCCACCTCGTCGCGCCAGGGACTTTAAGTTTTTTGCCGATAGCATCCTTTATCTCGTTGGTTGCGACAGTTCGGCGGCCTTGGGCATTCCACAAAGACTGTGCCTTGGCAGCCGACCTTCTGAAGATATTCCTGCCACCATGGTTCCATTGTGGGACCTGAAAAAATAATATTTATTATTTAATATTTTATTACAATTCACAAATTAAAAAATAATAAATAATAATTTACATCTTTTTAGTTTTTACCAAAAGAACAATAAATTATTTAACATTTATAAATTATTAATTTATTAAATTAAAAAAAAAATGAAATTATTATGCTCACTTTGGAAACATTCTCAGATGCCAGGAGGTCCAGGGCCTCCTCCATAGATATGACCTGAGGATCGTCAGCCAGCTCTTCGTCAGGCTTGTCCTCACCAGGTTGTATGACGACGTCCTCTTGTGCAAAGTTGACAAATGCACTTACATAGTTTGTGCCATTGTCTGTGGTCGTGCAGAGAATCTTGCTGCTGATGCTGAAGTCCTCATGCAGCTGGCTCAAGGACCTCGCCAAGTACTCGGCTGTCTGGCTCTCCTTCACCTCCTTCATGCCCAAGACTGCAGTCGTCCTCTCCAGGGTGGCCTTGTCCAACCACAAGACTGTGGAGCCAATGAAGGCCCGGTTGTGGCTCGACCAGCTGTCGGCAGTGGTGGCCAGGTAGTCCTGCTTGGACATGATCTGGGTGAGCTCATTTTTGGCCCTGGCGCTCATATGCTTGATGTCGTCGCCAAGCTTTTTCCTGGACGGCAGCTTGAACTGAGGGTTCAGGTAGTTGAGGAAGGCCCTGAGCGCCTCTGACTCTGTTGTTATGGTGGGCAGCATGTCGCGGATAATCCACTGAAACATAAAAAAGATGTGTGAGTATTTGAAGTTAAATTTTTGTTATAAATAATTTTTATTTATTAAAGTTAATTAATTTATTAAATTATTTTCATACTAAAACAGTAGAACTTTTAAAAGTAAAACTTACCTCATAAAACAGGTCAAGGGCCTTCTGCTGGTCAAACCTCTCAGCCATAGCCTCCTCAATACAGCCCTGCCTGAGGCTTTTGGCATCCCGACCACCACCAGAAATAGAGCGGCCACGTTTGCTGCTGCCATCTAAGGCTGCTTTTAAGGCAGGACTATCTAAAGAGTGCTTGGTGGCACAATGCTTCTTTAAGTTGCTGTTGGTGTCATTCTGAAGCTTCAGCCTCGCAGTGCAATTTTTCTTGGCGCAGAGGGCAAACCCGGCGTCCCTGCCGACACCACACTTGAAGAAGGGCTTGAGAATGTCCCAGTCTCTGTAGAGGTCCCTTTCCCTCCTGGAACCGTGACCTCCCTCGGCTTGCTCGGCCTCGGTGTCGGCAATGTCCATGTCCTCGGCTTGACTTGTGCCAGGCATCAGCTCCGGACTCGAAAACTCTGGCAGTTGGATATCGCTGGCGTCAGATTCACTCTCAGCGAGGCCGCTTGGGTTCGTGGACCTTGGTGTGTCAGACTGAGCACTTGGGTTTATCGACCTCGGTGTGGGTGTCACGTACTTATCCATTGTCAGCGGTGAGTGTGATGTGAGTAGAGTAGTCTAGCCTCCTTGGGTGTCCTCTCCAGAGTGTTGTCAGTGCAACGGTTGAAGAATGTCTGACTATTGTAGCATTGTTTAACTAAATCGTAACTTACGGGACGCGGTGACAAGAAAGTCTGCAGACTGTGCATATTTGTAAACACTAAACAAGCACTCTGATTGGCTGCTGCAGTCACCGGCGCATGCGCGGTGGCTGCGCGTCACTAACAAGCGTTCTGATTGGCTAGCAGCCAGCTGCGGTCACAACATGACGAGTCTGTGTGGTACAGATAAAGCAACGAGTTAAACATCACGAGTATATTTCCAAGTTCAAAGAAGGGCAGTCCAGGCAGTACTACTAGTCTTTGTTTCGCATTACTACACACAGTCACACAGGCTTGCATATCGAGCACATTTCGAGCAGTGGTCATTTGAGACGAACACACACACACACTTACACGCCCATACTGAAATAGAAGTACTGTAGAGAGAAGCGATAAAGTAAAACACAATGCTAATGGTCAATAGCGTCTCTAGTTGTTACAGAAACATAGGCGTCACCACATCTGTATGCCGCGGAAAAGTTGAAAACCAATGTTTGGTCGTCTTCGTTTTTTCGAATTTTTCCCGGGGTACGGAGGTTCGGATTCGCGAAAAAAGACGTTCCGAACCCGGAAGTTCGAATCTTTTTTTACGTCGGTCCGAATCCGAACCTCCGAACCCAAATCCGGGATTTTGCCGGTCCGAACAAATCCGCGGATAAAAGTTCGCGAACATTTGTTCGGAACGCCCACCTCTGCATATAGGTGACAATACGTGGTATATCTCCTTTCTATCCCTTTTCAGCGCAACTGAGACACCCTGGAAACCCTACAACACGCGCAGCACAAAACAGATCAATGGAATTAAACAAATGCCAAACACAGCACAATTCCGCCCAAATACCGCACACATGCTGTCAGTTTATTTAACCCCCGGACCTGGCAAAACATCAGAAAGTACTAAAATCGATTAAATGACATCCTTACAATGATTCATGGAAGAACAAATTTGGGGGGGGGGGCTTGAGCCCCCCCCTGGATCCGCGCCTGGTCGCCACAGTTATGAGAGCTGGGACAGCGTAGTCCACCAAACAGCGAACTGCTTGCACAGAAAATGTGCGAAGGACCTGGTGCGTGGCACCAAGTGCCTTCCCCGTCATTGCTTTCATGACTGTTAGACTTGCGACTTGCTAGATAAGACCAACCGCTTGCGCGGGATCGGTTTTTGTGGAAGGGGAAGAAGGTCTGTACGAAAATGAAAAGATAGTAGTGTATAAAAGAGGGCTTTTGCCACCGGGCGATTAGGGATAGCTATTTCGTGGCGTCGTGGCAATGGAGGTATGGGCAGGAGACTTGGGGTTGGGGACTGGCATTAATGTGAGGTTAATGTGAGGTTACGTGGGAATATTTATACTTCTTGTCCTCATCCAACAAAGTTAGAAAATGAGTAGGAGCCTTAGTCCTAGGAAAAGATAGAGAAATTGGAAATAATTTTAGTGGTAGGTAAACTGAAATGAGAAGATGTAGTAGGAAAGTTGGAAATGAAAATAATTTCAGTAGAAGAAAAAGTTTATGTAGTTTTGTTAGTTTTGTTTGCGGTATGGGTTTGTGTGTATTCTACACATAGAGGGTTGATGTCTCCAACGTGTATGCTTATAGCCTGACAATTAATGGGCTACATGCAATATTATTATTGTTGTTATTAGATTATCGTTATTACTATCATTATTATTGTTGTTATCATGACTGTGATTGTCACAAAACTCGAGCTAGGCCTATATACTCGCCGTAGTTAGCAAGACGTCTCGGCCAGCTCCAGCCAGTAGCCAATCGGATACTCGGGAAAGCTCTCCGGGGCACTCGCTGAGCTGCCAGCCTCCTTTAAAAGGACGGCATCTTGCCGAGACAAGCAGTTCTCTCCAGCAAGTCGCCTTGGAACCAGTTCTCTCCATTTTCTCCCATGACTTGGAGAGCTGGCTAGTTCACGCCGAGGTGTACTTAGCCACACAGAGTGACGTGCCGGACCAGCAAACCTTCGGAGCGTATATTCCCGCACTACCGACGGACGTCATTGCTCTCGTCTGTGACGTAGTCAGTTCACCACCGAGGGAAAACAAGTGTACAGCCCTCAAGATTGCCGTGAGGAAACACTACGCCACACCCGATAACGAGCTGTACAAGGAAATCCAGCACAGCGAACTCAGAGACGACCGACTATCACAACTATTCAGGAGAATTGCTACTCTTAACGCACGAGCAAAGGTGAAGTTGCCCAAGGAACTTCTCCGGTCATTACATCTCGGCAAGATGCCGGAGGCCCTCCAGTTCAAGGTATATATAGATCTTGGAATACTCGATCTATTTATCACTAGCCGCGAAAGCATGGTAACTGATGTAGAAGTCGGTGAAACTGTTGCAAATAGCGATCACAACTTAGTTAGATTCAAACTCCTAATTTTTTTTAGAATAGATACTTGTGTTTCTAAATACCCGATTTCAGTAAAGCTCAGTTCATAGGACTACGTCAGGAGCTTCAGCTTACAGATTGGGAGGCAAAATTAAACGAAAGACCTATAGATCAGACGAGGGAAATATTTCAAAATACGCTCACTAAGATGATTCATACCTGCATTCCTTTGGACAGACGTCCCCCAAATCAGGCTCGCCCAAAGTGGCTCGACAAAGAAACTGAAAAAAGTATTGCTAAAAAGAGACAGGCTTAAAAGAAATATAAGTGCTCGGGTGCATCTAATGACTATGAAAGTTATGTATCAATACTGAGAGATTTAAAAAAGACAATAAGAAAAAGAAAACGACAATACGAAATGAACATCGCTGATCAATCCAAAGAGAATCCCAAAGAATTCTAGTTACATTAGAGATAAAAAGGTTGTTAGGAATCACATTGGTCCACTATTATCTGCTGACGGTAAACTTGAATATTCAAATGTAGGAATGTGTAATATCTTAAATAATTATTTTAGCTCGGTATTCGTAATCGAAACACCTCAAAGTGGACTCCAAACTGAAACCTGTGAAAAGTCTAGGACAAACTTACTCACTACGGTAAATATATAAAAAAAAAAAAAAGGTGTATAGATAAACTCTAAGTTGATAAAACACCAGGGCCTGACGGCTGGCATCCAAGAATCTTAAAGGAAATTAAAAATGAGATTGTAGTAGTTTTAGTTCGGAACAACGGCAGGACAAATGAAAATCAACACAAAATATCTAATCTCTTTCTTTTGGTAATTAGCCACAAGGTGCGACACTAGAGGTGTCACATGAGAAATATAGATGAAGCTCGAACTAAGGCCACAGCTTAGTGGAGCTTATGGTTGTAGCTGGACGTGGAGCCTAACGTCAGGGAGGCGGTAGATGATGACGGCGAGGCTCGATGGGACGGCTAGAAGACTGGACGAGATGTAGTTTGTGCGCTGGTTGGTACTGTTCTGCCCATCTCGGCGAAACGCCGACCTTTTAAAGGAGGCTGGC
This sequence comes from Oratosquilla oratoria, assembly GCF_046742065.1. NCBI lineage: Eukaryota > Metazoa > Arthropoda > Malacostraca > Stomatopoda > Squillidae > Oratosquilla > Oratosquilla oratoria. Next base: position 84,990,967 of record NC_134782.1, read on the forward strand.
GGGAACGTGAGGAGCTTTCCATGTTCCTGATTGGCTGACCGCTGGGTGGCAGGGACACCCTTGCGAACTACGCTTGCCAACTACGGGAACTTGGAAAGGATAGTTCCGAAGATTTCTTTGATCAGTGTGTGACGGGTCGTAGGATGCATCACGTCACTACAAGATTGTTGTTCCATTATAAATTATTTTCAAGAAATCCATCATATCCAGAGATCTCCCAAGAGAATGGAAGCTAGCTAACGTTACTCCCATATTCAAAAAAGGTGACGAAAAGAAACCAAATAACTATAGGCCTATAAGTTTGACTTCAATCGTAGGAAAAATAATGGAAACTATCATCAGAGATGCTATCAAACATCATTTAGAAAGTAACAATTTGATAAATGATAGCCAGCATGGTTTCAGACGGAAACGTTCTTGCGTGACTAACTCGAATTCTACAACACAGTTATCTCGAGTTATGACAAAAGAAACAATATAGATTTAATATATCTAGACTTTGCAAAAGCTTCTAATACCGTCCCACACGAAAGACTACTTACTAAATTAGCTTTACACGGAATAAGTGGTAGCCTATTAAGTTGGACTAGTAATTGGTTGAATGATTGAAAACAGAGAGTTGTTTTAAATGGAAAAACTTTTAGATGGAAAAATGTTACAAGTGGAGTTCCTTAGGGTTCCGTTCTTGGGCCACTTCTATTCATAGTATATATAAATGATATAGACCATGGACTAAAATCTACTGTTTCCAAATTTGCTGATGATACAAAACTGTGTGGAATGGCAAATGATCATTTAAACCAATTAGATATTCAAGAAGATTTAGATAAATTACAGCAATGGTCTGAAAAGTGGCTAATGAAATTTAACGCAAGTAAATGCAAGGTAATGCACATAGGTAAAAATAACAGTAAGTACGATTACAAGTTATTTGGAAATTCGTTAACAAAAGTGGATAGTGAAAAAGATCTCGGCGTAATTATCAGTAACGACCTCAAATCATCCAAGCAGTGTATTTCAGCCTCTGAGAAAGCAAATAAGATTCTTGGACTGACTGCACGATCTTTTGATTTCAAAAGTCCATCACTCATTAACAAGCTATATAAATCGTTAGTTCATCCACATTTGGAATATGCTGTTTCCGTATGGTCACCGAATCTCATTAAAGACATTGACTGGAAAAAGTACAACGGCGAGCCACAAAACTGATTCCAAATATAAAAAATAAATCATACGACAATCGACTAAAACATACGACTGTTTTCCCTAAAAAAGCATAGACTCAGAAGTGACTTGATACATGTCTTTAAGATTCTAAAGGGAATTGACATCAAAAGTGACCAAATTTTCACATTGAATGAGAATCAGACAAGAAACAATGGTCTCAAACTGTCTGGAAATAGATTCAATTTGGAAGTAGGTAGAAACAACTTTGCCAACCGTGTAGTTGATGAATGGAATAAACTTCCTGCACAGGCAGTGCAATGTAGTTCAGTTCGAAGCTTTAAGAATCATTTAGATAAACACCTAAGCAAGATGCTGTAATGATTATAATTTATTTCATATTATTTTTGTTTTATCATTATTTGTCTGTTCGATTTTAATTTATTATTAGTTATATGTCAATTTATCATTATTTACTATTTACCTATTTGTTTATTATTTAACTATACCAATGCATTTATTTATGTATTTTATTTATTTACATTATTATAGTTTTTATTTATCATTTTATTATTATTATGTTTTTTTTTGCATCCAACCTAGATATGGACCAAAAGGTCTCCTGTCGGCATGCTCCGCCTTTGTAATCCTTTGAAGATAAATGTGGGCAAACATAAGGTGATGAGATGTACAAGGGGAGAGTGTGACAGCAGGCTGGAAGTGAGCATTAAGGGAGAGAGACTGGAGGAAGTGGATAGTTTTAGATACTTGGCTGCGAATGTGGCAGGAAAGGTAGCAGTGGGGCTGGAGGTAGAATGTAGATTGAGAGAAGAGAGTAAATGCCTTGGTGGATTAAAAAGTGTAATGAGAAATAGACATCTGGTAATGGATGCTAAGAGGAGGTTGTATGAACGAGTGATTGTGCCAACAGCACTGTATGGGGCAGAAACATGGAACATGAGAGAGGAAGAGAGGAGTTTGAATGTGTTTGAGATGAAATGTCTGAGAAGTATGACAGGGGTTACTAGGCTGGATAGAGTGAGAAATGAGGAGGTGAGGAGGAGAACAGGGGTGGAAAGGGAGTTGGGAAATAAGGTTGATGAAAGAGTATTAGGATGGTTTGGACACATGGAAAGAATGAGTGAAGAAAGATTAGTAAAAGAGGTGTGGAAGGTGGAGGTGGAAGGAGTGAATATGAGGGGGCGTCCTAGGATGAGATGGATGGATGGGGTAAAAGGGGCATTATGAAAGAGAGGAATGTCTGTTGAGGAAGGACAGGAGAGGACAGAAGATAGGGGTGAATGGAGAAGGGTTGTGTATGGATGATGCTGTGATGCATGAGGGGGAGTGGGTGGGGGATGAGGAAGTATGTATGAGAAATAATTTGACGCAGCCCAAAGGGATTTCTCCCAGTCTTCTCCTTTCCTGCATGGGGGGACGGAGAGTGGGGGTCGTAGAATTAATGAAGTGGCCTTGCTGTGGATGTGCTGTGTCTTGCAACACTGCTTCTGACCCAGGGCAGTGGACAAGATGCAGGGATGACCCGTCATCCAGGAGGTGCCAAGATAAGAGGGAGGGAGGAGGGTGGAGGGGACTGGATTATGTAGGGGATGGAATGGGTGGGAATGGTTTCTATGCCTTTTTCTTTTTGGCTACCCCCTATTTAAGGTGGAAAAAGCCTTTGGTTGACTGATTGATTGATTTAATTTTTTTCTTGAAGGCCAAGAGTCGGAGCCGGTAGGGAAAAAGCCTTTGTTATATGTATGTTACTGGGTAATGGAACTTGACTAAAGCATACACTACGAAAGAGGCGTGGGGCCTACAATTGAGTGACTTATAACTACAATGATAATAAGAAAGTGAAGAAAGTTGTAAGTGAATAATTACAATATAACAGAAGGGAACTGAAAGTGTTGGTAGCAGCAGATATAAGTTTTCCACACTTTACTTTGCTAGTTTTCTTTTCAGTCTTTATATTTGTCCTAATCACCTTAGTACCTTTTGCTCTACCCCATCTGACAACTATCCTTCCATCTGCGTAGAGCTGATGGCCAGGGGTGGTTGCTGCTGATTGGCCCCCAACTCTTGGGGTTGGGGGGTGGTCCCACGACGTAGACGTTGCAGCTCCAGGCCAATTATCTGGCAGGCAGGAATGCTCATGTGTCATATAATGGCCAATCATCGCACATCAGAAACATTAAGAACGGAGTACCACAGGGCTCAGTTCTATCCCCCACATTATTTAATCTATACATGCATGACTTACCCACGCCAGACACCTCAGAAATACAAATCTCTTCCTACGCAGACGACATAACAATCACATGCACACATCGTAACACAGACAAAGCTGCAGAAATAATCCAGCCTTACCTTGACACACTCAACACATGGTTCATCACAAACAGACTCAAAATAGCTCCAACCAAATCTACAGCAACACTTCTCACCAACTGGACAAGAGAACACAAATACATACCTCATCTCTACATCAACAACACTCTAATACCACACACAAACACACCGAAAATTCTTGGTGTAACATACGATACATCCATGTCTTTCAAACAACACCTCACAAACATAAAAAACAAATGCACACCTAGACTTAACGCACTTAAGTCAATCACTGGAACAACATTTGGACAAAACAAAGAAACTAATATAACAATATACAAACAATGCATACGCTCAGTGATGAATTATGCGAGTCCTGCATGGGCTCCTAATCTCAGTGAGACACACCACAACACCCTTCAAATCATACAAAACAAAGCCCTAAAAACAATTACAGGCTGCACAAATACATCACCTACAGACCATTTACACCATGAAACAAAAGTCCTCAAAGTCAAGGACCACCTCGACATGAGGCGCACACAAACACTTGCTGCAGCCACCACAAACACATCACACCCGCTACACTACATAGCAGAACACCCACACACACACCAAGAAACATTAAAACTACACCCAAAGACCTTTATTACGCACAGATACTCTCTTCTCTTCCTCCACAACCACCAAATACCAGCCTCCGGAAACATATTCATAATCATATCACTCACCGCTCCATTAACACACTGAAAGACAACACACTGCTGCATGCCAGACCCCCTGATATCCACCCTTCTGAATCCTCTCTCCCACGAAAGGACAGAGTCCACTTGGCCAGACTGCGATGCGGTCACCACCCAGCACTTCTAAGCTACCAGAAGAGGCTGGACGACCGTGTTGTGAACAGCTGCCCAGGATGTAACACTTCACCCCATACCATACAACACATAATGGAAGACTGCATTATACACAATCATGCACGCAAACAACACAACATACACTCTATAAAGGATTTGTGGGAAAACCCAGTTTCGGCTGTGGCCTTCCTTGGGGAGACGGGACTGCTCGGACAGACAGTCTAGGGAACGACAACAACAACAACAACAACTATCCTTCCACGCTATTCTGTCACACCTCAAACAAGCTTTACTAGGAGGGCTAGCAATAACAAAAATGTGTTTCACAATTCCTTTGAGTCGATTTTGCTCTTACATAGAGCAGTGGTGTGTGATGGCGGTCTATAGGGATGCCCCAAAATAGTCTTAAGTATGGATGCCCCTAAATAGTCCTTATTGTACTGATTCAGTACACCAGGAAAGAAATATAGTATCCTCTGGATTCAGATTTGGTAGAGTTTTGCCCATTCTGTTAGTTACCATGTAATGAAATGGAGTGGGTAAACCACCTCTGACTGCCTGGCCCTACTGTGGAAGTGCTTTATCTTGCTGCATTACTGTTGATTTGTATGTATGTATGGCAAGAGAGAAGGATAACCCTTTATCTGTGAGTTGCTAAGATGGGAGGGATGTGGGGTGAGTGTGTATTTTGACTTGGCCCCTTTTTATAAGAGGGGAAAAGGCCCTTTGATATCCATGTATGTACAGTATGTACATGGGTGACCAATTTTCCAATTCTGAATAGGTTTTGAGGAGCTAAGATGAGAGGGAATAAAAGGTGATGGATGGGAGTGGAATGAATAAGAGTGGGTATTTGCCTTTTGACTTGGCTATCTCCCTTGTAAGGTGGAAAAGCCCTTGGTATATAAATAGAATAGGTTTTGAAATTAAACAAATCTTAACTGAAAATATTTATTATGCCCACCTTCAATAAATCATACAAACTACAAATGTGTACACTCAACTGTACATGATTTCATCTTCACTCCACTATGAAGCTGCTTATGTCTGGCATTCACACATACTTATGGCAGTAAATTCAATTTTACATGTTCCTTCATGCATTCTGGAAACCTGGTTGAAGCCAGATTTTTTTTGTTTTTTTTCATCCTCATACAAAATTTCTTCTTTCAAGTCTCCCTATACATTATGTAGGTAAGAATCTTCAATATCTAGGCAAAGTGTGGGGCAAACTTTCTACTTGCATATGGCACATGAAAGTACCAATAACAATTTTATACTAATACTCCTCTGCCAAGAATTTATTTTACAACCCCCCCACAACCACATATTATATATATATATATATATATATATATATATATATATATAATATATATATATATGTATGTATATATATATGTGGGTGTGGGGTGAGTAATGCCCATGCAAGACTCCCAATAGTTTGGGAGACTGTATGTTTGAAACATGAAGAAAATCAAGAACTAATCTATATCCCCAACATTTTGATCTTCAGTGGTCAAAACACAAGGAAAACAAACTAGTTTCTGCATTTTTGGATTTCAGCTCAACTACCTCCCAAACCATGTGATTAATCTTTCCATCAATTCATTTTACTATCATGCAAATAAAAGATGAAAAAATTAAAATGGAAATCAAGCCTTACAGCATAGGTTTTCTAATAAGTTTGATTCATGCATTGTGGTGGTGGTGGGGCTGGGGATGTGTCATCCTCAAGGTGCTGATAAGGGGTGGTGTATATATATATATATATATATATTTTTTCTGACTTGGGCACTCGTCTTATGAGGGTGATTGAGGTCTCTGTTATACACATGTTTATTCTAACTAACCAGTTCCTTTTAAACTGTTTCATTGTGCAATGAAGAACATATATAGGTTGTCTTTTCAGTTTTGAGCATATTGTGTAATTCCTATAAAAATTTATACTGATCACAAAGAAATAATGCCCACCAAAAGAAGCAATATTCTTGCTAAAAGTAAATACTACTGAGAAGATTACCTACCATGAGCAAAAAAATTACAAGATCATGTGAGGCTTTAGAAAAATAAATAAATAAAGAAATTAAACTAAAAGTCACTGAAGGGAATGGGTTATCCATTGATATACTACATAAAAAGGAAACATAAAAGACATTGGGCACAGGTGAAAGACATCATTTAAAAAAGAAAAGAGGGTATGGTGTGAGGATATATGCTCAAAATCTTAATTTTTTCAATGTACAATGCACATTTTTTTAATCCTTTCTGTACCAGATGGTACTCATCATTAAAACAAACTACAGAAATATGATGAGCATTTAGGCAAAAAAGGTTGATATAAACATAAAAGAAAAATTCCAGCTGCAAGATGAATGAAGAACAGAAGTTTTTAAGATTCATTAAAGGTAATAAGCCTAGTTATTGCTGTCAAGAAGACACTTTTGCAGGAAGCATCTGCATTATGTTACCCCTCTTCATATGACAGGGTGAAGAACAGATTTATTGCACAAACTGAAGTGATGGGGAACCATATGTTTAGCTACTCTGTTGGATTTGCACAGGTGACAGAGAGATCACATGTATTATCTATGTGAACAACAGGAACTAGTGATCCAAGATCCGCAAGTTTCCAGACACAATTTTGTTCTCCAACTGAGCTCCATCAGGAATGTCAATCCGGTCTCCATGATTGGCTATAATGATCACAGTACCCTGGAAATAACAAAGACAATAAATTGATATAAAAATCACACACTGCATTAGTGAAAACAGTACAGTAGCAAAGCAAATTACAAGAGTAACATTTTACTTACACCTATGTTGTTACCAAATCTTAGTAACAAAATGCCAACAAAGGAGGAGGAAGGAGAGCATGATGACTGGGAATAAAAACTACTGTTTTTGTGTTTCACTAACTGGAAACTTGCACCTCAAGCAGATGGTGATGATCTTTGCCTCCCTTCCCACCAAATAAACCTCTGAGAAGAGATGTGTGACTAATGTTTGTGTTGATTAGTTGCTTATGGTTGTAGAATGTGGGGGACCAGTTGTCAGTTACCTACTCTTATATGAAAAATTGGGGGAAATGCAATTGAAGTTGACTGCTAGGAAGTAGTCCTCACTCCTCCTGTCCTCTCCTGTCCTCTCCTCTTCTCTGGCTGTCCCATGATTTTACTGACCCACAAGTGATCCCATGGGACATGTTCATGCCACCCAGCTGCATGACTCATTCCAAAACTTCCTTGAGGCCCACTGGTGTGACAAAGCCTCCATGAGGAACACACGTGCGGTACCAGCATTGGCCAGTGATGACTAACCTGCACCTTGGCCAGCCACATGAAGATGAACACTGGATTCATTAAGGAACGCATACCCTTTGTCTTCATGAGTCACCAGTGTAAGAATGTTTTGCCTCTGACTTCCCACACATCACACTTGACCTCATGCCAAAAAGGAGCATGGGTCATGACCTGTCCATGTATATTAATGCTGGATGAACGCCGAAGATTCAGATTGCTTCCCCACCTCCCCCTCCCCTGCAAGCAGACCATGTTGGGACATAACTTGAAACTCACAGTTGTCACCTCCCTCACCATCTTGTCTCCTCCCCCTTTTCTTGTCCTTAGTGCAAACCCTATCATAACATTGGCACCCAACATTCAATGCTAAATAAAACTAACTCTCCATCAGAGTTTACTTCCACCAGCCTAATACAGGCTGGTCAACATTTGGGGACCCTGATCCTCAGCTCTGCCACTTGACTACCACCAGATTGACTACTGCCACTTGATCTGCCAGATCACCTGTCGCTACTACCTGTCAGCACAATCCCCAGTTCGCCTGCCCACCAGCTCGACTGATGTCATTGTCTATCACGTCTGCTGATTTCCAGTTCAATTGCTTACACTCTTGCCTATCACAGGGATCTGCCGCCACTTGGCTGCCGTCACTTCTCTGCCAGATCAACTATCACCATTTGTTTGCCAGGTCACCTGCCATTGCTGCCTGCCAGCACGACTGCCAGTTCGCCTACCAGGTCTGCCATCTGCCAGCTTGCCTACCCACCAGCTCAACTGCCGTCACTGCCTGTCAGGTCTGCCAACTGCCAGTTCGACTGCCTACACTCTTGCTTACCATAGATATTTACCTACCTAGTTGTAGCTTACAGGGAGGGGACCTACGCTCGTGGTGTCCTGTCTTTGTATCTTGCAGTGTCTAGTTTGCTCTTAAATTGGTGTATATTTTTTGCACACACTATTGTTTCATCTAGTTCATTGCAGACATCCACCATGCTGTGTGGAAAGCTGTCTCTTTTTTTTTTTTTAGGTCTCTTCTATATCTGCCCTTTTTGAGTTTCCTTTCATATCCCAATTTAGTAAGTCTTCTCTATCAAGGACTTCCATCCCTTTCATGATTCTATACATCATTAACAAGTCTTCTCTTTCTCTTCTTTGTTCCAGAGTCGGTAATTTTAGTTTTGACAATCTCTCCTCATAAGACAGTTTTGAAAGTGTTAGGGATATCTTTGTAGTTGCTCTCTGGATTCTTTCCATTTCCTTTATATTCTTTTTGGTACTGGGTGACCATAGTGTTGCAGCATACTCCAGTCTAGGCCTTATCAGTGTGACTAGTATTTTCTTCACCATTTCTTCATCCAAGTAGGTAAAAGCCACTTTCATTGATCTTAGCAAGTTGTAGGATTCTCCAATAATTTTGTTTATCAGGAGACATGTCATTTGTGATGATTACTCCCAGGTTTTCTTCAGATCACTTTCTTTACTTCCTTTGTACTGATTTTATATTGTCCTGATATTGTTTTTTTTTTTTTACTTTTTACAAATTCCATTATGCTACATTTCTTGACATTGAAGTCCACTTCCCACTTCCGACTCCATTTCCAAACCCTGTTCAGATCTCTCAGTTGCGATTCACAATCATTTCAGTATTCACTTTCCTCAGTAATTTTGCATCATCTGCAAAGAAGCTCATGTAACATTTCATATCTTCATCCATGTCATTCACATAAATAGCAAGCATTATTGGAGCCAATGCTGATCCCTGTGGAACTCCATTAATTACCTCTTCCCAAGTAGAACTCTTTTCTCTGAGCACTACCCTCATTTTCCTTCCATGCAAGAAATCCTCCATCTAGTTTCGTGGCTTACCTTGTATCCCTTCTATGGGTTCCAGTTTTCTTAATAATTTTTATGTGGTACTTTGTCAAAGGCTTTTTGTAAATCTAGGAAAGCATAATCAGCCCACCATCAATTCTCCACTACAATTTTTTCCTGGAACTCCACACTTCCCAACCACTCCATCTATTAGTTCATCGCCTACCCTAGCTTTGAGATCTCCCAATACCACTACACTGACATTTTTTCCCAAACCCTCTAGGCACTCATTTAAATCTATCCAAAAAGCCTCCCTTTCCTCTACCATCCCCATATGCACTTCAAAATAACAGGTGTACAAGGAAAATTGCTGAAATGGATGGAAGATTTCTTGCATGCAAGAAAAATGAGTGGTACTCAGAGATAAAAACTCTACTTGGGAAGAAATGATAAGTGGAGTCCCACAGGGTTCAGTATTGGCTCCGATAATGTTTGCTATATATGTAAATGACATGGATGGTGTAGAATGTTACATGAACTTTGCAGATGATGCAAAACTACTTAAGTACAGGAAAAGACTGTGAATCACTACAGAGACCTGGACAAGGTCTGGGAATGGAGTCAAAAGTGGGAAGTGAACTTTAACATTAAGAAATGTAGTATAATAGAATTTGCAAAAAGTGGGAAAAAAAAAAAAAAAATAATAATAATAACAGGACAATATAAAATTGGCATAAGAGGGTATGGGAGTTTTCCAACCAGTATCCTAAGGTTTGAGTCTTTTAATGTGCATGGATGTGGTACAGATGAGAGTAAAAGGGAAGAGATAGGCAGTATGTTTGTGAGAAGAAAGATGGATGTGCTGGCTTTGAATGAAAATAAAATGAAAGGAAAGGGCAACTCTGAGTTTGTGAGTGTAGCTGGGAGGTACTCAGGAGTGAAGAGGGGACGAGGGAGAGAAGGTGGCTATACTAGTAAGTGAAGAGATAAGTAAGCAGGTAGTGGAGTGGAAGGAGGTTTCATCAAGGTTGATGTAGATGAAGGTGAAGCTGGGAAGGGAGATGTGGGCTTTTGTAAGTGTGTATGGACCTGGTAGTGAGAAGAGCGTAGAGGAAAGGGAGGCATTTTGAGTAGATATAAATGAGTGCATAGACGGATTAGGGAGAAATGTCAATGTAGTTGTATTGGGAGACCTTAATGCTAGGGTAGGAAACGAAGCAATAGATGGAGTGATTGGGAAGTATGGAGTTCCAGGTAAAAATCATAGTGGAGAATTGATGGTGGAGATGTGTCTTGAAAGAGAGTTGATGATAGCAAATACAGTGTTTAGGATGAAAGTCAAGCATAAGTACACATGGGGAGAGGGTGGTGGATGAAAGGGTGGCAGATAGAGCATTAATTGACTATATAGTGGTGACCAGGAGTATAGTAGGAAGAGTTAAGGATGTACATGTTCTAAGGGGAGAGAGTAAGGGAATATCAGATCATTTTCTGGTGGTAAGTAAATTGAGAGTGGAGAATAGGTGGAGAAAGAGGAAAAGGACAGAAGGTAGGGAGGTACATAGAGTGAACTGCTTAAATGAGAAAGAAAAGGAGAATGAGTACAAGAAGAAGCTGAGAGAGGAGTGGGAGGGAGTAAAGGATAGAGTAGAACTAGGAGTGGAGGAGGAATGGGAATGGTTCAAGGAGGGAGTCTTAAGGTGTGCAAAGATGGTGTGTGAAACAAGGAAGCAAAGAAAGGTGTAGAAGAGAAGAAGCAGGCATTCATAGATTGGCTACAAATTAGGATGAGGGAATCGTATGAGAGGTACTAAGTAAAGAGAAGGGAAGTTAAGCATAAGGTAAAGGAAGCAAAGAGGAGAGCAGATGTTAAATGGGGTAAGAGTATGACAGAAAATTTTGAAAGTAATAAAAAGATGTTTTGGAAGGAAATTGAAAGAAAAAGAGGAGGCAAATCAAGTAGAGAAGAAAAGGTAAAAGGTGCAGATGGAGAGATGAGAATGGAAGAGAAGGCAGTGAGAAGAAGGTGGGCAGAGTATTTTAGGGAGTTGCTAAATGTGAAGGAGGATAGGGAGGGAAAGGTAGTTGCAGTGGGAAGCGCTAAGAAAATGAGAGTGATAAGTGAGGAAAATGGAGGAGAAATATGGAAGGATGAAGTGAAAGCAGCTGTTAAGATGATGAAAGCAGGTAAGGCACCTGGGTTGGATGGATGCCATGAAGAATGGCTGGTGAGGTTATTTAATGTTTGTTGAGAGGGTAGAGTGCGAGGACTGGAGGAGTGCCTGTATAGTTATGTTTTACAAGGGAAAGGGGGGCAAGTGTGAGTGTAGTAGTTTCAAAGGGATCAGCTTGTTGAGTGTAGTTGGAAAGGCTTATGGGAGGGTCTTGATTGAGAGGATTAGGAGAAGAACAGAGGGTGAGGAACAGTGTGGGTTTAGGACAGGTTTAAGAGCAGTCAAGAGTTTTTACAAGAGTAGCAGAGCTTGTGTTAGGATTAGAAATTGAGAGAGTGAATGGTTTGAGGTAAAGGTGGGACTTTGTCAGGGATGTGTTATGTCGCCCTGGCTGTTCAATCTTTACATGGACGGGGAGGTGCGAGAGGTGAATGCAAGGGTAGTGGGTCAGGGGTTGGAGATGATTAAAGAAAATGGAGAAAAGTGGGAGGTGAGCCAGTTGTTGCTTGCTGATGACACTGCACTTGTAGCAGGATCAGAGGAGGGATTGAGGAAGTTAGTGACAGAGTTTGAGAAGGTGTGTGAAAGAAGGAAGCTGAAGATAAATGTGGGTAAAAGTAAGGTGATGAGATGTACAAGGGGCGAGAGTGACAGCAGGCTGTGATTTTGCTGATGCAAGCTGGTGCCAGCCAGGCGGGTAGCGGTGGACGACATCCGGTGTTTGGAGTTGCATGAGAAGGTGAGTTGTGGAGGTGATTTACTGCGAACTGTGTGTAGAACGACATAATCCTATACTGGAAACTCTGTGCAAAGATGTGTGTAAATCTACAGTGAACTCTTCTTAAGATTAACCAATAAAGTGAAGGAAACCAGAAGATCATATCTGTACATCCAAGAAGATATGGGAAGGGGCCAATATACTGGTGGCAGCGGTGGGATTATAGATGATGAGGTCGTCTAAGTAGATGAATAATGAGATTCCTATCATGTCGCTGAAAATGCGGGTCATCAACCTTTGTTGGGTTGAGGGGGCATTCTTAAGGCCAAAGGGCATACGCTCAAAGTGGAAATGTCCCTTATCAGTGGAGAATGCAGTTATGGGTTTTGATTCCTCTGTCAGTTCCACCTGCCAGAAGGCTGACTTAAGGTCAATTGTGGAAAAAACAGAGTTCCCGTTCCCTAATGATTGTAAGACATCTTGCATGGCGGGTAGTGAGGTTATATGAAGGAGTAATTGTGCCATGAGCACTGTATGGGGCAGAAACATGGAACATGAGAGAGGAAGAGAGAAGGAGTTTGAATGTGTTTGAGATGAAATGTCTGAGAAGTATGATGGGGGCTATTAGGCTAGATAGAGTGAGAAATGAGGTGAGGAAGAGAACAGGGGTGGAAAGGGAGTTGAGAGATATGGTTGATGAAAGAGTATTAGGATGGTTTGGACACATGGAAAGAATGAGTGAAGAAAGATTAGTAAAAGAAGTGTGGAAGGCAGAGGTGGAAGGAGTGAATATGAGGGGGCGCCATAGGGTGAGATGGATGGATGGGGTGAAAGGGGCATTACAAAAGGAGGAATGTCTGTGGAGGAAGGATGGGAGAGGACACAAGATAGGGGTGAATGGAGAAGGGTTGTGTATAGATGATGCTGTGATGCATGAGGGGGAGTGGGTGGGGGATGGGGGATGAGGAAGTATGTATGAGAAAAAATTTGACGCAGTCCGAAGGGATTTCTCCCCGTCTTCTCATTTTTCTGCATGAGGGGACAGAGAGGGGGGGTCGCCGAATTTATGAAGTGCCCTTGCTGTGGATGTGCTGTTAACGAATTTCCAAATAACTTGTAATCATACTCACTGTTATTTTTACCTATGTGCATTACCTTGCATTTACTTGTGTTAAATTTCATTAGCCACTTTTCAGACCATTGCTGTAATTTATCCAAATCTTCTTGAATATCTAATTGGTTTGAGTGATCATTTGCCACTCCGCACAGTTTTGTATCATCAGCAAATTTGGAAACAGTAGATTTTAGTCCATGGTCTATATCATTTATATATACTATGAATAGAAGTGGCCCAAGAACGGAACCCTGAGGAACTCCACTTGCAACACTTTTCCATCCAGAAGTTTGTCCATTTAAAACAACTCTCTGTTTTCGATCATTCAACCAATTACTAGTCCAACCTAATAGGCTACCACTTATTCCATGCAAAGCTAATTTAGTAAGTAGTCTTTCGTGTGGGACGGTATCAAAAGCTTTTGCAAAGTCTAGATATACTAAATCTATATTGTTTCTTTTGTCATAATTCGAGATAACTGTGTTGTAGAATTCGAGTAAGTTAGTCACGCAAGAACGTTTCCGTCTGAAACCATGCTGGCTATCATTTATCAAACGGTTACTTTCTAAATGATGTTCGATAGCATCTCTGATGATAGTTTCCATTATTTTTCCTACGATTGAAGTCAAACTTATAGGCCTATAGTTATTTGGTTTCTTTTTGTCACCTTTTTTGAATATGGGAGTAACGTTAGCTAGCTTCCATTCTCTTGGGACATCTCCGGATATGATGGATTTCTTGAAAATAATTTCTAATGGAACAACAATCTCATTTTTCATTTCCTTTAAGATTCTTGGATGCCAACTGTCTGGCCCTGGTGTTTTATTAACTTTGAGTTTGTCTATACACCTTTTAATTTTTTCTTTTGTTATATTTACCGTACCGAGTAAGTTTACCCTAGACTTTTCACAGGTTTCAGTTTGGAATTCACCTTGAGGTGTTTCGTTTACGAATACCGAGCTAAAATAATTGTTTAAGATATTACACATTCCTTCATTTGAATATTCAAGTTGACCGTCAGCAGATAATAGTGGACCAATGTGATTCCGAACAACCTTTTTATCTCTAATGTAACTATAGAATTCTTTGGGATTCTCTTTGGATTTCTCAGCGATGTTCATTTCGTATTGTCGTTTTCTTTTTCTTATTGTCTTTTTTAAATCTCTCTGTATTGATACATAACTTTCATAGTCATTAGATACACCCGAGCACTTATATTTCTTATAAGCCTGTCTCTTTTTAGCAATACTTTTTTCAGTTTCTTTGTCGAGCCACTTTGGGCGAGCCTGATTTGGGGGACGTCTGTCCTTAAAAGGAATGTAAGTTTGAATCATCTTAGTGAGCGTATTTTGAAATATTTCCCACATCTGATCTACAGGTCTTTCGTTTAATTTTGCCTCCCAATCTGTAAGCTGAAGCTCCTGACGTAGTTTTATGAACTGAGCTTTACTGAAATCGGGTATTTTAGAAACACAAGTATATATTCTAAAATTGTTTAGGAGTTTGAATCTAACTAGGTTGTGATCGCTATTTGCAACAGATTCACCGACTTCTACATCAGTTACCATGCTTTCGCGGCTAGTGATCAAAAGATCGAGTAAGTTTCCATATCTTGTGGGCTCTTTTACATGCTGAATTAAGTAATTGTCACCAAGAAAATCAAACAAGCGACTACCTATATGGCCATGTTCAAGGGTCATCCAATCAATGTCAGTAAAATTGAAATCACCCATTATCAATAAATCCCGGTTGCAGAAACTAGACAGTTCTTGAAATAACAGTTCATTTTCAACTTACGTTTGGCTGTTCGGAACGTAACTAAAACGTAAGTTGAGGAGAGTCTGTAGTGGCCATTTACAGAATCATGAAAGGCATGGAAATCCTTGACTAAGAAGACTTATTAAAGTGGGATAAAAGAAAAACAAGGTGACATTAAAAGAAACTCAAAAAGAATAGTTATAGAAGAGTTAAAAAAAATCCACACAGAGTGATGGATGTCTGAAACAAATTAGATGAAACATTAGTGTGTGCAAACACCATACAAGAATTTAAGAACAAACTAGATGTTGCGAGATACAAAGAAAGGTCACTACGAGCATAGCTCCCCTTCCTGTATAATACACCTCCATTCACATTAACCTTGAAGAAACCTCTTTCCACTCCACCACATACTTACCTATCTCTTCATTTACTAATATAGCCACCCCTTCTCTCCTTACTCCGCTCTTCACTCCTGACACCCTCCTAACTACACTCCCAAACTAAAACTCACTCCTCCCTTTCAACACATCCTTCTTCTCACAAACATACTGCCTATCTCTCCCTTTTACTCTCATCTGTACCACACACATTAACAGACTCAAACTTTAGGGTTCTGGTTGGAAAACTCCTCCCAGACCCTCTTATGCCCTTTTTTTATTGATTGATTGATTTATTTATTTTATTATTATTATTATTTTTTTTTTTCTTTTTCTTTTTTTCTTTTTTAGGAATGTCCCCTTTGGGGCTACAGAGAGTGGGATGCCTAGTCCACTCCCTATCCCATTTTTGCTGCCTTTTACGACTCAAGTGGAAACATTCTGTGACAGTATTCTTTCTCCCCTACCACAAGTTTCAATGAAAAAGGAAATGTATGTATCTCTATGAATAGAGATTTCCTCTATCACAGAATAAATAATGTGTGGCTCTGGTCTGTAGAGGTGCCCCATATAGACCCTAAAGTATCAGCTGCATGCTACTGAGCAGATTTTAACATCGCAATAATATGCAGCCAATACTCATCTATACCTAATGCATATACTTTCAAATATCTAAAGACTGTTCCTCTTCAAATCCTCCTTTCATGCAAATATTTACACATATAACACTAATTACCTTGAGTGAAACTCCTTTGCCAAAAGTGACATCCCCTGAAACTGTCAGATGGTCAAGTTCTAACATATCTGGAATACTTGCAAATCTCTTGGAAAATTCCTGCAAGAGTTTGAAACAATGATTAGGTTTATCTCCAGCATATAATCTTAAAAGACATAAATACATATTACAGCTAAAGAGAACTAATCACACAGCAATGATCAATATACTGTACATATTTATGACTTTCCTTCATGTTTCAATAAGTTATCATGGTCCTAGAATCTGGCCCATGGTTCTACAGAGTGAAATTGAAAATGACTGCACACGAGCAAATATCAACACTCAAATGCCTACCTTAACTTTACCAAAATGATTAGGCCCAAGTTTGATAAGGGGAGTAGTTTTGAAGTTCCGATCATTTGACATGGTTAGAGATCCTTCAGTTAGGTCATACAAGTTGCTCTTTACAAGTAAGAGGTCATCAGTCTTCTTCACAGGTAAAAAGCGTGATCGTGGTACATTTATACCTGTGGATAAGGAAATATCCATTAAAAATAACAATACCAACAAGAAGGGCAGGGGCAGGGAGAGATAGGGAGGGTGGAGGAAAGAGAAAAAGAGACAGATACACAAAGAGAATGAGACAAAGAGGAGGAGGAAGGGGGGAGAGAGACAGAAAAAAAAGGGAGGGAGGGAAAGATTGGTAGTGAGAGAATGCTCTTCCACATCAAAGATTCATAATACATCAACTGTTGTGGTTCCCACTAGTTGGGGGGGGGTGTACTACGGGAGAAAGAGAGAGAAACTGGACTAGTATGTTATAATCTTTCTAAACTGTTTGACATATGCTTAGAATTTCAAACAAACCAGCTGCATATGGCAGTATTTTACAACTACCTAAAATTTAGAAGTCAATGTAGTGCAACTTGCACACATGATCAACACACTCACCAACACAGCCTTCAAAGCACTTCATGGCTGCACCCACAGCCTGTTCCAGCTGGATGATGTTCAAACCATTATCAAGAGTCTTGTTGTTGATAATAACGTCCATTTCTAAAGTGCCATCTTTCAGCACTCTATCAATTGCTGTGGGAAAGATGCTTATTAGTCTTACAAAGAGCAAAAATAATTTGCTTTATTGCTGAATGCATCTTACTTTCTTTTACTTATATTACCTTATCAATCTATATATCAAGGGCTTTTCCCCCTTAAATGGGAGGTAGCCAAGTCAAAAGGCATGCACCCACTCCCACCCTTCCACCACCCTTGTTTTCCTCTCATCTAAGCTCTTAATGGATTAATATAATACCTTATACTTTCCTTAAATATACCTGTCATTATAATTAAGTAACAGCTCCTTCAAGCATTTTGTTTTTACTTTTCAAATGTCATATTGATATTGGAGATTTACTTTTCAATAGCACTTACATAATTGTTGAAAATATACTGGGGGGGGGGTTAAATAAACTCCACCTGTTAGGCCCTACTGTGGAAGCATTGAATCTTATTGCATTGCCTTTGACCTGAGGTGGGAGAGGAGGACCCTTCATACACATGGTGGTAAAATGAGAGGGCCCATGATTGGGTACTGGATGGGTATAGAATGGGCTTATGCTTTGAATCAGCTATCCCCTATATAAAAGGAAAAGGCCTTTTGTTATGTGTGTATTTACCTAATTGTAGGATCAGAGGAGGGATTAAGGAAGTTAGTGGCAGAGTTTGGGAAGGTGTACAAAAGAAGGAAGTTGAAGATAAATGTGGGTAAAAGTAAGGTGATGAGATGTACAAGTGGAGAATGTGGCAGCAAATTGGAAGTGAGTATTAAGGGATAGAAACTGGAGGAAGTGGATAGCTTTAGATACTTGGGTGTAAATGTGGCAGGAAAGGGGGGAATGGAGGTGGAATGTAGATTGAGAGAAGCAAGTAAATGCCTTGGGGGATCAAAAACTGTAATGAGAAATAGATATTTGGGGATGGTTACCAAAAGGAGTTTGTATGAAGAAGTGATTGTGCTGACAGTACTGTATGGGGCAGAAACATGGAACATAAGAGAGGAGGAGTTTGAATGTGTTTGAGATGAGATGTCTGAGGAATATGGTAGGGGTTACTAGGCTGGATAAAGTGAGAAATGAGGAGGTGAGGAGGAGAGCAGGGGTGGAATGGAAGTTGGGACATAGGGTGGATGGAAGAGTATTGGGATGTTTTGGACACATGGAAAGAACGAGTAAAGAAAGATTAGTAAAAGACATGTAGAAGGCAGTGGTGGAAGGAGTGAACATAAAGGGGCAACCAAGGATGATATGGATGGATGGGGTGAAAGGGGCATTGGGAAAGAGGGGAATGTCAGTTGAGGAAGGAATGAAGAAGACAGAAGATTGGAGTGAGTGGAGAATGGTTGTGTATGGATGATGCTGTGATGTATGAAAGGGAGTGGGTGGGGGATGGGGGGTAAGGGAGTACGTGTGAATGATATTTTGATGTAGCCTGAGGGGATTTCTCCTTGTCTTATCTTTTTCTGCATGAGGGGATGGAGAGGGGGTTTGCTGATTAAATGAAGTGGCCTTGGTGTGGATGTACTGTGTCTTGCTACACTGCTTCTGACCCAAGCGGTGGGCGAGATGCAGGGATGACCTGTCATTCAAGAGGAGCCAAGATAAGAGGGAGGGAGGGAGGGGGTGAGTGGGAGTGGAGTATGTGGGGATGATATGGGTGGGAGTGGATTTCATGCCTTTGTTTTTTGGCTACCTCCCTTGTAAAGGGGATATGGGCATTGATTTCTAACCAGAGCCCTAAAATTTGCGTCATTCAATGTGCATGGTTGTGGTACAGATGAGAGCAAAAGGGAAGAGATAGGCAGTATGTTTGTGAGAAAAAAGATGGATGTGCTAACAAAGAAACTAAGATGAAAGGAAAGGGGGATTTTAAGTTTGGAAGTGTGGTGGGGAGTATTGGGAGTGAGGAGGGGATGTAGAAGGGAAGTGGTAGCTTGCTTTTAAGTGATGAGATAGGAGAGCACATGGTGGAGTGGAAGGAAGTGTCTTCAAGGTTAATGAGGGTGAAGGTGAAACTGAGATGGGAGATGTGGAGAGTCTATAAAAAGAGAGGTACAGTTATAGTGGTCTGGCTAGTGAGGATGTCTGATGTGTGTCTAAGGAAAGGGAGAGTGCTGGAGAACTGGAGGAGTCCCTGTACAGTTTTGCTTTGCAAAGGAAAAGAGACAAATGTGATTGTAGTAGTTTTAGAGCAGTCATTCTCAATGGGGGCGATTTTTGAGCTCAGGGGGGCAAAAAACATCACAGGTATTGCTTCTAACTGACAAATTTTCAGCCTAACATAAAAGATCTAGCAGCAAAGCCCCAGGCCCAAAGATCTCATTAAAACACAACGTGAGTAAAACATTCTAAATTAGTTGTTTATCATTGTTGCAATAATTTTTATTATCATTTTCCAATTAAGGGGGGCGATCCTTTTTTTTTCAATTGAAAAAGGGGGCAATATGGCTAAAAAGGTTGAGAAACCCCGTTTTAGAGGAATAATTTTTTGAGTGTAGTTGGAAAGGTTTATGAGAGGGTTTTAATTGAGAGGATTAGGAGAGGAACAGAAAGAATAAATGGTGAGGAGCAGTGTGAAATGAAGAAAGGTATGGATGTGTGGACCACATTTTTGTGGTAAGGTAGATTTGTGAAAACGTTTTGGCAAAAGGTGCGGATGTTTTTTGGGTCTATGGATTTGGAGAAGAGTTATGATAGGGTAGACAGAAAAACACTGTGTGAGGTATTACAGATACATAGGATTGGGGGAAAGCTGTTAAGTGTAGTCAAGGTTTTTACAAGAGTAGTAGAGCCTGTATTCGGATTTATAATGGTGAGAGCAAGTGGCTTGGGGGTAATAGTGGAGCTGTGTCTCAGTTATTTCATGTCACCATGGGTATCAATATATACATGGATAGGGTGGTGCAGGAGGTAAATGTCAGGGTGATGGACATGGGACTGAAGATAGCTGAAGATGGAGAAGAGAGGTGGGAGATGAGCCAGCTGTTTGCAGATGACACTGCAATTACTGTAGGTAAATGTGGGTAAAAGTAGAGTGATGAGATGTTGTACAAGGGGAGAAGTTGGTAACAAGTTGGAAGTTTTAAAAAGAGAACCTAAAGGAAGAGGATGGTTTAAGTATTTCGGGTTGCATGTGGCAGGAAATGGAGGAGTGGGTGTGGAGGTAATCTGTTGATTGAGAGAAGCAAGTAAATGTCTTGAGGGATTAAAAAGCATTATGAGAAATAGGCATCTGGGAATGGAAGCAAAGAAGATTATTTGAAGGGGTGATTATGCCTACCACACTATGGGCCAGAGACTTCAAATTCAAGAGAGGCTGAAAGGAGAAGTTTCAATGTATTTACCCTGTCTGGGGTATTGGCTGCTTGTTATTGTGGCAAAGTAGCATGCAGTTGATACTTTAGGGTCCATATGGGGTGCCCCTACGGACCAGAGCCACACATCATTTTGTCTATGATAGAGGAAAACTCTGTTCATAGAGAAATTATGACACTTTTATACTACGACTGTCCCTCCGTTATGCTGTCCCCCAACCCCTTGCTGCTGTCCTGTACCATTTCTCTGAGTATTCATTTTCTTGTCGTGGGGGAAAAGAATACTGCCACCAAGTATTCCCACTTGGATTGTAAGAGGCGAGAAGAAAGGGATGGGGAGTGGGACTAGGCATCCTTCTCCTTGTAGCCCCACAGGGGACATTCCTAAACGAAAAAGTAAAGGCATAAGAGGGTCTGGGAGTTTTTCGACCAGCACCCTAAGGTTTGGGTCTTTTAATGTGCATGGATGTGGTACAGATGAGAGTAAAAGGGAAGAGATAGGTAGTATGTTTGTGAGAAGAAAGATGGATGTGTTGGCTTTGAGTGAAACTAAGTTGAAAGGGAAAGGGTGAGTGTAAGTTTGGGAGTGTAAGTGGGAGGTTATCAGGAGTGAAGAGAGGGTGAGGGAGGGAAGGGGTGGATATTCTAGTAAGTGAAGAGATAGATAAACGTGCAGTGGAGTGGAAGGAGGTTTCCTCAAGGATAATGTGGATGAAGGTGAAACTGGGAAAGGAGATGTGGGTCTTTGTAAGTGCATATGGGCCTGGCAGTGAGAAAAGTTGAGAAGAAAGGGAGGCCTTTTGGATAGATTTAAATGAGTGCATAGAGGATTTAGGGAGAAATGTCTATGTAATAGTACTGGTGTATACATCACTATAACCACATCACCATTTCCACAAATCATGTGAGCGGTGTCACAATCATCACCCAGACATCCTGTCGCCAGACACGTCCACCCTAACAAGCTGACCTTAGCACTTATCGCAGGAAAGCTGACCTAACAGTAATCGAGCACGGAAGCACACACACACACTGACGCACGAACACACACATAGATGAAGTTAATCACAACTCAGAATAACACACGATAACACAGTAGTAATCAACCCTTGCCCCCTGGATATATTATACACAATAAAAAGGGATATAGGTAGTGATTTGGAACATGAAAGTTTATTCGTGAAGGACCAAACAGTGCTATTAAAAGTCTTACTAAAGTGACTGACAGCACCTCCCTATTTTGCTGAGTTCAGGACTTCCGGACAACAAAAAGCCGATGCACCGCTCTGAGAGACGTGCCCTGTGTAAAGTAGTGTACTGGAAACTCTGTGAAAAACTATGTATAATACTATACTGGAAACTCTGTGAAAAACTATGTATAAGACTATACTGCAAACTCTATGTAAAACTGTGTATAAAAAGTGTAGAGAACTCCCCTTAGAATTGTTAATAAAGTGAAGAAAGTCAAGATCGTATCTGTAATTCCAAGAAGATACGTAAATAGCTATATACTGGCGGCTATACTGGGAGACCTTAATGCTAGGGTAGGAAATGGTCCAATTGATAGAGTGGTTGGGAAATGTGGAGTTCCAGGAAAGAATCGTAGTGGAGAGTTGGTGGAAATGTGTCTAGAGAGTTGATGATAGCAAATAGAGTGTTTCAGAAGAAAGTCAAGCATAAGTACACATGGGAGAGGGTGGTGGATGGAAGGGTGGTAGATAGAGCATTGATGGATTATATAGTGGTAAATAGGATTATAATAGGAAGAGTTAAGGATGTACATGTACTAAGGGGAGAGGGTGGGGGAATATCATAATTTTTTGGTGGAAGGTAAGTTGAGAGTGGAGGATAGATGGAGAAAGAGGAAAGGGACACAAGGTAGGGAGGTGCTTAGAGTGAACTCTTTAACCCCTTCCATACGGTGCCGCACACGTAGGCGTCATGGACTTAGATCTCGGTGGCAGCAGCCAATGCCAGCCGTACGACGTGTCGTAATAATACTCGCATCATAAAATATAGTCACCGCTTATATCGATTGTTCTCTCTTCACCCGTGAATTTTGATAACCATAGAAAATGCGATTACAAAAGAATTAGAAAGAATGTCATTATGGAGGAGCGACTACAATAAATATAATCAAGACGCCAATATGGCAGCCTCGCGAATACACTCGCTCCCCATGACGCCTACGTGTGCGGCACCGTATGGAAGGGGTTAACCTCTTCACTCCGGGGCACATCGCACGTCTGGCAGCATTAGCTGCCCGACGTGCGATGTTGCGTCATAATAATCGCATTATAAAAAATAAAGTCAGTGCTTAATCGTTCGTTCTCTTTCACCCATGAATTTTGATAACCATAGAAAATATGATGAAGCCAGTTTAGAGAGAATGGAGGTTACGTAGGTACGACTACAATAAATATAATCAAGATGCCGACGTCGGCATCATCGCATACCCACTTGCTCCTCATGACGCCTACGTAGGCGTCACCGTATGGAAGTGGTTAAATGAAAAGGAAAAGGAGTACAAGAAGAAGCTGAAGGAGGAGTGGGAGGGAGTGAAGGATAGAGTAGAGCTAGGAGTGGAGGAGGAAGGGGGATGGTTCAAGGAGGGAGTCACAAAGTGTGCAAGGATGGTGTGTGGAACAAGAGGGACAGGAGGAAATAGAAGGAAGGGTAGTGAATGGTGGGATGAGGAAACAAAGAAGGTTGTAGAAGAGAAGCGAGCTTTCACAGATTGGTTACAAAATAGGACGAGGGAGTCATACGAGAGGTACAAAGAAAAGAAAAGAGAAGTGAAGCACAAGGTAAAGGAGGCAAAGAGGAGAGCAGATGTGAAGTGGGGTAAGAGTATGACAGAAAATTTTGAAAGTAATAAAAAGATGTTTTGGAAAGAAATTAAGAGAGGAAGAGGAGGCGAATCAAGTAGAGAAGAAAAGGTAAAAGGTGGAGATGGAGAAATAATAATGGAAGAGAAGGCAGTGAGAGGAAGGTGGGCAGAATATTTTAGGGAGTTGCTAAATGTGAAGGAGGATAGGGAGGGAAAGATAGTTGCAGTGGGAAATGCTAAGAAAATGACCGTGATGAGTGAGGAAAATGGAGGAGAAATAGGGAAAGATGAAGTGAAGGCAGTTGTTAAGATGCTGAAAGCAGGTAAGGCATCTGGTCTGGATGGATGCCATGCAGAATGTCTAAAAAAAGGAGGTACAGTGATGGTGGACTGGCTGGTGAGGTTATTTAATGTTTGCTGGAGAGAGGGTAGAGTGCCGGAGGACTGGAGGAGTGCCTGTATAGTTCCACTTTACAATGGAAAAGGGGACAAGTGTGAATGTAGTAGTCTCAGAGGGATTAGTGTGTTAAGTGTAGTTAGGAAGGCTTATGGGAGGATCTTGATTCAGAGGATTAGGAGAGGAACAGAGGGAGTAATTGGTGAGGAACAGTGTGGATTTAGGACAGGTAGAGGTTGTGTAGATCAGATCTTTGTGGTAAGACAAATATGTGAGAAAGCTATAGGAAATGGGAAGGATGTTTTTTGGGCTTTTATGGATCTGGAAAAGGCTTACGATAGGGTAGACAGAAAGGCACTGTGGGAGGTTATGCAGATATATGGGATAGGAGGAAAACTTCTAGGAGCTGTCAAGAGTTTTTATGAGAGTAGTAGAGCTTGTGTCAGGATTGGAAATGGAGAGAGTGAGTGGTTCGAGGTAAAGGTGGGACTTCGTCAAGGTTGCGTTATGTCGCCCTGGCTGTTCAACTTATACATGGATGGGGTAGTGCGAGAGGTAAATGCAAGGGTAGTGGGTCAGGGATTGGAGATGGTTAAAGAAAATGGAGAAAAGTGGGAGGTGAGCCAGCTGTTGTTTATGGACGACACTGCACTTGTGGCAGGATCGGAGGAGGGATTGAGGAGGCTGGTGACAGAGTTTGGGAGAGTATGTGATAGAAGAAAGCTAAAGATAAATGTGGGTAAAAGTAAGGTGATGAGATGTACAAGGGGTGAAAGTGGCAGTAGACTGGAAGTGAGCATTAAGGGAGAGCAACTGGAGGAAGTGGATAGTTTTAGATACTTGGGTGCAAATGTGGCAGGAAAAGGTGGAGTGAAGGTGGAGGTAGAATGTAGAGTGAGAGAAGCGAGTAAATGCCTTGGTGGATTAAAGAGTGTAATGAGGAATAGACATTTGGGAATGGATGCTAAGAGGAGACTGTATGAAGGAGTGATTGTGCCAACAGCACTGTATGGGGCAGAAACATGGAACATAAGAGAGGAAGAGAGAAGGAGTCTGAATGTGTTTGAGATGAGGTGTCTGAGAAGTATGATGGGGGTTACTAGGCTGGATAGAGTGAGAAATGAGGAGGTGAGGAGGAGAATGGGGGTGGAAAGGGAGTTGGGAGATAGGGTTGATGAAAGAGTATTAGGATGGTTTGGACACATGGAAAGAATGAGTGAAGAATGACTAGTAAAAGAGATATGAAAGGCAGATGTGGAGGGACTGAACATGAGGGGACGTCCTAGGATGAGGTGGATGGATGGGGTGAAGGGGGCTTTGGGGAAGAGGGGAATGTCTGTTGAGGAAGGACGGGAGAGGACAGAAGACAGGGGTGAATGGAGAATGGTTGTATATGAATGATGTTGTGATGCATGAGGTGGAATGGGAGGTTATGCAGATATATGGGGGGCGAGGTAGTATGTGTGAGCAAAATTTGACACAGCCTGAAGGGATTTCTTCCCGTCTTCTCCTTTTATGCATGGAGGGACGGAGAGCAGGCGCGGATCCAGGGGGGGGGGGTGAGGGTGGGCTGAAGCCCCTCCCCAAATTTCTTCCATGAATCATTGTAAGGATGTCATTTAATCGATTTTAGTACTTTCTGATGTTTTGCCAGGTCCGGGGGTTAAATATCCTTGTTTGCAGGGCGATTGGTGCAAGAGAAGGTGGTATCATCAGTTTCTGGGGTCTTTGCCATCATGATGGACGAGACGACCGACGTTTCAGGGAAAGAACAGGCCACCATTTGCGTCCGTCACTTCAGCGGAGGTTCACGCCAAGGATCTGACTGGGGAAGGCCTGGCTCGCCTACTGCTTAGCACAGTAAAGAGTGTCGGCCTCAACATGGGCAACTGCCGTGCCCTCTGTTTTGATGGTGCCAGTGCCATGATGGGAAAGTTTCGCGGGTGTGCAGCTGTGGTAGTGCAAGAATACCCGCTCGCAAAGACGATTCATTGTTTCAGTCATCGTCTCAACCTCATCTTGACCAAGGCCTGTGACACCAAGGAGGTAAAGCTCGCTCTCCAGACTCCCAGCGAGGTGTATAACTACATCTATTCCTCAAACATGCGCTCGATGAGGTTTACTGAGCTCGTAAAAGACCACACGTCCACGAAGCGGAAGAAGCTGGTCAGCCTCTGCGCTACTAGATGGGTTGAGCAACACGACTCATTGTATTTATGGAATTCCTGCCAGTTATTGCCGTCTTTCTGGAGAACCAGAGCAACTCGGACGCGATGGCGGGACTACTACTAATAGCAATCCGAGAGCCGCGCTTTCTGATTGGTCTCGCCGTCGCTGAGTCTGTGCTAGCTCACACTGTGGAGCCGAGACGAGCCCTGCAGTCCCCTATGGTCGATCTAGTCTCAGCGTACGCTACGATTGGTGATGTGGTGACACATCTAAATAAGACCCGGGAAGGTGCACTGACCAGCTTCCAGGACATCTTCAAGAAGGCAGAGGGGCTCCTCCAGGAGATCAGTTCATCACATGACACCATTCCTGTACCTCGAGTTTGCAAGCGCCAAATGCAGCAAGCGAATTTACCCTTCCAGACAGCTGAGGAGTATTACCGAAGATCTGTATATGTCCCATTCCTCGACCATGTATTGACTGAGCTGCAGACCCGGTTCGGGAATACTATTGCTGTTGGCTTCAAGATCATGAATCTGCTCAGCAGCGCTGACGGAGATGTTGCTGCTGTACTGGAAGCGGCAAAGGTTTATGAGGCTGACATCGAGACCTTGAGCCTTGTGAAGGTGGAAGCAGAGCGCTGGTATTCAACAACAATGAAGTTCGAATCCATTGGAGATGCCCTTGCCCACGCCCAGACCCGAATGTATCCGAACCTGGCCAAGCTCCTCTGAGTTTTGATCACGCTCCCAGTCTCGAACGCAGAGGCTGAGCGTTCATTTTCAACCCTGAAGCGACTGAAGACCTACCTAAGGAATACTATGGGTCAAGATCGCCTCAATGGCCTGGCGCTACTCGGCGTTCACAATGAAATCAATATTGAAATAGTGTAATCAATGTATTTGCCCAAAAAAACAAGAGGTTGATGTTCGTGTGAGATCCCATGAACAATGCTGTGTGTTATTAATGTAATTTAGATACTTTTATTAACAGGTTCAGAAGTTCATACACGTTTTTGTTTGTATTTCTGTTTTTTAAAGCTACTTTAATTTTTTATTACTTCCATGAGTCCATGTCCACTAACACTACACACGGATTCTGCAATAATTTCTCTATGCGAAAGTATACGCGTGCCAGTGCCTTATCACTGACTAGCACAAGCGTGTAACAATATAAAACGAATATACATTCTATTATATATGTCTAAAATACAGAAAAATCTGAAAAACATTAAGTTAAGTATATCTCAGACTTCTGATACATCAGACTACTCAGAGGAAGGAATTCAGGTTAGCCCCCCCCCAAATTTTTATCCTGGATCCGCCACTTACGGAGAGGGGGGTCGCCGCTTTGATGAAGCGGCCTTGCTGTGGATGTGCTGTGTCTTGCGACACTGCTTCTGACCAAGGGCAGTGGACAAGGTGCAGGGATGACCCGTCATCCAGGAGGTGCTAAGATGGGAGGGAGGGTGGAGGGGTGTGGAGTGTATTCAGGGATGGAATGGGTGGGAATGATTTCATGCCTTTTCCTTTTTGGCTACCTCCCTTGTAAGGGGGAAAAAGCCCTGGTATATGTATGTATGTATTTTATGGGAAGGGGAGCTACACTCGTGGTGTCCTGCCTTTGTATCTTGCAATGTCTAGTTTGCTCTTAAATTCATGAATGGTTTTTGGACACACTACTTTTTCATCCAATTTATTCCAAGTGTCCACCACTCTATGTGGAAAACTGTTCTTCAGATCTCTTCTATAACTATGTTTTTTGAGTTTCTTTCCATGTCCTTTTATGTTTCTCTTGTCCCAGTTTAACAAGTACTCTCTATCAAGTATTTCTGTGCCCTTCATGATTCTACAGATGGTCAGTAGGTCGCCTCTCCCTCTTCTTTGCTCCAGTCAGTAACTCCAATTTAGCCAGTCTCTCTTCATATGACAAGTTTGAAAGTGCAGGGGCCATTTTTGTGGCTGCTCTCTGGATTCTTTCTATTTTCTTTATATTCTTCTTGGTACTGGGTGACCACAATGTTGCTGCATAGTCTAGTCTAGGCTTTATCAGTGTGACTAATATTTCTTTAATAATTTCTTTGTCCAAATATGTAAATGCCACTTTTATTGACTTTAGTAAGTTATAGGATTCTCTGACAATTTTGTTTATTTGTTTATCATAGGACAAGTCACTTGGGATAATTACTCCCAAATCTTTTTCAGATCACACTTTCTTTACCTCATTAATTCCAATTTTATATTGTCCTGATATTCTATTTTTACATTTTCCAAACTCCATTATGCTACACTTCTTAATATTGAAGTCTACTTCCCATTTCTGACTCCAGTTCCATACCTTATTCAGGTCTTCCTTTAGTGATTTGCAATCCGTTTCGGTTTTTACTTTCCTTAACAATTTAGTGTCGTCTGCAAAGAACCTAAGGTAACATTGCACATCATCATCCATGTCATTCACATAAATAGTAAACATTATTGGAGCCAATACAGATCCTTGCAGAACTCCACTGATCACCTCCTAATCTTAATATTTTTCTCTGAGTACTACTCTCATCTTTCTACCAATCAGGAAGTCCTCCATCCATTTTAGTAGGTTCCCTTGTATCCCTCCTATATGTTCCAGTTTTTTAAATAATTTTTTGTGTGGTACCTTGTCGAAAGCTTTTTGTAAGTCCAGGAAAGTGCAATCAGCCCATCCATCCCTTTCTTGCACTATGTCTTTTAGTCTTGAGTAAAAACATATCAAGTTTGTGGTGCATGATCTTCCTTGTCTGAACCCAAATTGTCTTAGGTTTATTATAGTTTCTTTGAGGTGTTTTACCCATCTATTCATGATAATTTTCTCACAAATTTTGGCTATCGTGCTTGTTAGTGAGACCGGTCTATAGTTAGTTGGTTCTTCCTGTTTGGTACAATGTTGGCATTTTTTCAGTCTTTTGGTATTTTCCTTCTTTAAGTGAGCAACTTATTATGTTATGTATTTTGTCCATTAGTTCTTTGCATTCTTTTAGAATCCAATTTGCAATTCCATCCAGGCCATGCGATTTCCTGACAAAGGTTTGATAAATGTTCCATTTTTCTTTTTGTGTTATTGTTACCTCGCTCATGGGGGGAGATCGTACTTCATTTCCTTCGTCCCTAGTGAAAACAGACTTGAAGTATTATTCATGACTTCGGCCATTTCTAGCTCTGTGCATTCTATATTTCCTTGGCGTAGTTTCACCATTTCCTGTTAATTTTTAAGTTTACCATTCACATATCTATAGAGTAGTTTGGGTTAACCTTTGCATTTATCTATAATGTCTTTTTCATAGTTCCTTTTCCTCTCTTTGGACTTTTACATACTCATTTCTATAGTTTATATATATTTGCCATTTTCCAGGTTTTTTATCTTTTCTCCATCTTTTCTAAGCTCTGTCTCTTCTTTTACCTCACTGCAGCTTCTGTCTTGGTACATGCCTATTCACTCCTTCATTATAATTATCCATCATATCCCATTTCTCTTCCACTTTTGTCTCTTCCATGTAAAATTTTTCCCAATTTGCATTCTGAAAGAATTTCTTTAGTTTCCCAAAGTCCGTTTTATTGTACATCAATCTTCCTTTCCTATGCTTTTCATTTCTCTCCATGTATACTTCTTCCTTTAGTTCAGTCTCAATAAGTATATGGTCACTCTTTCCAATTAGTGTCTTTTCTCCACAATTTCAGGTTCTGTTGTAAATTTTAAATCTAGTCTTGACAGCTCCTCATTATTTGTGTATCTGGTGTTTTCACTGACACACTGTGTCATTGTATATTCCATGGTCATGTCCAGTAATACATTACTTCACATGTCTTCACTGCCTTTCACTGTCATGTCCTCCCAACGAATTTCTCCGCAGTTAAAGTACCCCATGATTACCAAGTTACCTCCACTAATTAGTATCTCATTTAATGAATGCCTTGTATCTTCTAGCATTTTCATACGCTCATTCTCATTCCAAGCGTTCATTTTGGGGGGCACATAAGTTACCACAAACTCTCTACTTTTCATGTCCTTGTCTTCGACTTTTATCATGATCAGTTCTACATTACCTTTGTCCTCCGCAATTTTTGTCTCATTCAAGTTTTTTTTGGCCAAGAACATGATTCCTCCTCCCTGTTTCTCGTCTCTGTTTTTAATCCAGTAATTGTAAAGCCCTTGTCCAACATTGATGGGTGGTATTGCACCCCTTAACCTCTTCAGTAAGGGCCAAAATCTCGCGGGCAGCATTAGCTGCCAGACGTACGATGTGTCGTAATAATACTCACATCATAAAATATAGTCACCGCTTATATCGATTGTTCTCTCTTTCACCTGTGAATTTTGATAACCATAGAAAATGTGATGAAGATAGTTTAGAGAGTATGTCATTACGCAGGGGCAACTACAATAAATATAATCAAGATGCCGATATGGAACCCTTGTGTATCCACTTGCTCCTCATGCCGCCTACGTATGCGGCACCATATGGAAGGGGTTAATCTAGTCTCCACAATTCCCATTATGTCTGGTTTTTCTTCTAACAGGTAGTCATTAAGTTCATTCAGTCCTGAAATTAATCCGTCAATGTTAGTATAGGCCACTTTTAATTTTTTCTTTTTCCATCTTTTTTTTTGTTCTTGGTTCACCCATTCTGATGTACCATTTTCTCAGTCAATTACTCTCCAATAGAATTCCTTGCTTTCGGTCTCTGTTCTCTTCATGTTTTTTTCCTTAGCTTCATCTCTTAGTGTCTTCTCTTTTTCTAATTCCTCAGTACTCATTTCTCTTTTTATTCATATCTTACTGTAATGTTCACTCCTTGCCAACTTACCTACTTTTTCAAATATGTCTTCTACTACCATTTATGATCTTAGTTTTATCTTTAGGGGTTGATTTCTTTCCTTAGAATAATGACCAAGTCTATACACTTCATCAATGTCTCTCTCTACATCCTAGTCTCCATCCTGAATTTCTTTTAGGATTGCTATTGCTGTTTCTTTTTCTTCTTTTTCATGTACCTCGCCAGACCATGTTTTTCTTTTAGTCCATATACCACAATACATTTTTTTCTATCCACTGCATCTCTGACCCAATTTGCCTTTTCATTAATTACTTGGATAATTGTGTCTTTTGCATTTTCCTGCATTTGTTGTTGGACTATTTCTTTAAAGGCAATTTCTTTATTTTCTATGTTTTCCTTCCATTTCTTAATCTTTTGGATACTTTCCTCACCTAAGTTTTCTTCAATTCTTTCAGTCATTTCTTGTATTTTGTTATTTACCTCATTTTTTAGGTTTTCACTATTGGTAGTATAATTAATTTTCTTCTTTTCATTTTCATGCTTCACCTCTCTTATGTCATTTTTCATTTCCTTAACTTCTTCACTACTGGGCACATCGTACGTCTGGCAGCATTAGCTACCCAAGTGCGATGTTGCATCATAATAATCGCATTATAAAAAATAAAGTCAGTGCTCAATCGTTCGTTCTCTTTCACCCATGTATTTTGATAACCATAGAAAACTGATGAAGCCAGTTTAGAGAGAATGAAAATTACGTAAGTACGACTACAATAATTATAATCAAGATGGCAATATCTGCAACATCGAGTACCCACTTGCACCTCATGCCTATGTAGGCGTCACCGTATGGAAGTGGTTAAACTCTTCCATACGGTGATGCCTACGTAGGCGTCATGAGGAGCATGTGGGTATACGAAGATGCCGACGTCGGCGTCTTGATTATATTTATTGTAGTCGTACCTGCGTGACCCCCATACTCTGTAAACTGGCTTCATCATATTTTCTATGGTTATCAAAATTCACGGGTGAAAGAGAACGAGCGATAGAGCAGTGACTTTATTTTTTATAATGCGATATGACACAACATTGCACGTCTGGCAGCTAATGCTGCCAGACGTGCGATGTGGCCTGTATTGAAGGGGTTAAGTTTGGTTCTTAGTTCAAAGTTTTCCTTAGGTTGGAAATTTCAATGTTAGCTTGCGCTAAGCAATACATTAGTTCACCAATTTCTTTCCTTATATCTTGAGATGAAGTGTCTGAGAAGTATGGTAAGAGTAATAAAGTTGGATAGAGTGAGAAATGAGGAGAGCAGGGGTGAAAAAGATGAAAGATTAGTAAAAGAGATGGATGGATGAGATGGATGAATGGATAGGGTGGAACTTTTGAGCAAAAGGGGGATGTATGTTGAGCAAGGAAGGGACAGGGGCGAGTTGAGAATGGCTGTGTGTAGATGATATTTTGACACATTCTGAAGGGATTTCTCCCTGTCTTCTCTATTTTCTGCATGGGGGAGTAGGAGGGAAAGTTACTGTGTAAGTGAAGTGGCTCTGCTGTGGATGTGCTGTGTCTTGCTGCATTGTTTCTTAACCAGGTGGTGGAATGAGTAGGAGTGTGTGTGTGCATTGATTTGGCAACCTCTTTTATAAGGAGGAAGAAGCCCTTGGTATACAGATGGATAATAATCAAGTGATCATAACCATATATGCTTCACTGTCACTTACCATCTAACTTTACCCATAGATTGTTTGTATTGAAAATCTTAAACTTCTGGACAGATTTGAAGTCATCTACATGATCCTTGGGCACTTGAGCTATTTCAAGCAGTCTCAATTTGTTCTCATACCAAACCAATGTACCACCCTGTCAGTGGAGAAAGACATTCTCATGAAAGCTTACCTGGAAAGCTATGTTGATTACACTGAAAAATGTGATATACTCAATAATATATTCTCTACAGCAACTGAAATGAAGTTTTCCTTCCTTCTGAAACACACCTTAACATCAGCTCTTGTCTTGTCTGTGACCTCCATAACGAATTCGGGCTTGGTGGAACCTTCTCCCATTAGGAAATTCACCAAATTTAAATCAACTGTTGCCCCCAGATTGTCAATATTTGAAATGAAGATGTATTCTTTACCCTAAAGTAAAAATACACATTATGTTTAGAATCTACAGTGTACAACATATGCAATTCACACCAAATTCCATATACCATTTAACAAGTATATCATGTACACCTACCTCTGCAAGGTATTTGTCTAGAAGGCCAGAATTTTTAAAGGAATAATAGAAGTCACCATGACCAGGTGGATACCAGCTGTAAAAAATATATATATAGACACACACACACACACACATATATATATAAATATCCCCATCCATAGTTATCTAACCTTCTCTTAAAACAACTGATAGTTTCAGTGCTCACTACGTGATTACTAAGTCTATTCCATTAATTGCTAAGCCAATTCTTGTTTATTTCCTTTTTAAATCTAAATTTGTCCAATTCAAAACCATTACTATGAGTCCTGCCCTTTTGTCTTAACGATTACCTTGTCTGCATCACCCTTGCTATAGCCCTTGACCCACTTGAAACTTGAACATGCATAAACACGGCAAAGGAAACATGGACTGGAAGTGAAGGTAAATTTCTGAGTCCATGTACTATTTTGGTCATTCTCCTTTGTACTGATTCTAGTGAATTAATATCCACTCTTTAGGACAGAGACTACAATTGTACCATTTAGTCAAAGATGGGTCTAATTAATGCCAGATAGAGTTTGATGACTACTGCACTTTTATTTGTTACCATTTTAGCAATGAAACCTAATGCTCTGTTAGTTCTATTCCTGGTGCTAATGCAATGTTTCCTGGATTTAAGGTCAAGACTCAAAGAACTTCTAAGTCTCGCACTTAGTTTTCACTAAAAAGGTGTTATTTAAGCTATATCTGCTTTCTGAGTAGTGTAAGCCTACATTTAACACACTGCACTTTGAGATACTGAAGTCCACTTGCCATTATACCAACCTTGTGAACAACAGTTAGCCTTGAATTCCTCCTATTTTTCCAATTTTACTTATTAATTTTCTGTGTGGTACTTTGTCAAATGTTTTCTGCAAATCCAAGAAGGCACAATCTGCCTATCCATCCCTTTCTTGTATTATCTCAATTAATCTCGAGTAAAAGCAGATTAGATTTGTGGTGTACAATCTTCCACTTCTAAAACCAAATTGTTTAGGGTTTATCATTTTGTTATCTTCCAAATGTTTGGTCCATTTGTTCCTGATGACCTTTTCGCATATTTTTGCTACTGTACTTGTGAGGGATACTGGTCTGAAGTTTGTAGGATCTTCCCTATTTCCTCCTTTAAATATTGGTACTATGTTTGCATCTTTCCAATCTTGTGGTACCTTTCCCTCTTTGAGTGAGAGGTCAATTATCTTGTGTAGTTTGTCTGTCAGTTCATCTATACCTCTTTCAGTGTCCAATTTGCAATTCTGTCTGGTCCATGCAATTTTCTGACATCTAGGCTTTATATTTGGTCTCCTATTTCTTTTTGTGTTATATTTATTTCTTTCATCATGGGTGATTTTTCTTGTTGTCCATCTTCCCAAGGTTGTGAGCTCTCAATTGTAAAAACAGACCTGAAATGTCTGATCATAACTTCTGCCTTCTCTGTGTCATCTATGTACTCTTTATCTCCTTCACACAGTTTTACTATTTCATGCTTATCCTTTAGTTTGTCATTTATATATCAGTAAGAGTTTAGGACGATCCTTACATTTGTCTATGATATCCTTTTCATATTCTTTTTTTTCCTTCCTGTGTATATTCACATATTCATTCCTAAGTTTTATATATGTTTGCCATTTGGATGTTTTTCTATCTTTTTTCCATTTTTTCCAGGCTCTGTCTCTCCTGGCTCTAGCCTCACTACACCTTTTGTTAAACCAGTATTTTATATAAATCTCTTTTTGTTTCTTTTTTGGTACATATCTATTAATTCCTTCTTTATACTTTTCTTTGAATATGTTCCATTTGTCTTCTATCTTTGTTTCCTCTTTAGACAATTTATCCCAATTTGTGTTTTGGAATTTTTTTTAGTTTTACAAAATCCGTTTTGTTGTACATAAATCTTCCTTCTCTATGTTTATCATTCCTATCTACATTGTTCTGTTCTTTTAATTCAAACTATTAGTATATGGTCACTCTTTCCAATTGGTGTTTTATACACCATTTTGTTCACAATACCTGGTTCAGAAGTTAATATTAAGTCTAGATTCGATGGTTCCTCATTGTTTCTATATCTAGTATTCTCCTTAACCCATTGTGTTAGGGTGTATTCAATGGTCATATCCAGTAGAATGTTGCTCCAAAGTTCATCTCCCCCTTTAACTATCATTTATTCCCACATTATGTCTTTTGCATTGAAATCGTCCATGATTACTATGTTTCCACCCTCTTTCAGTAACTCATTTAGCACATTCATTGTTTTTTCCAGTAAATTAGAATGTTCGCTGTCTGACCACACATGGGTTTTTGGTGGTACGTACACTGCTACAAATTTTCTGCTTTTCATCTTTTTGTTTGCAATTTTAATCATAATTACTTCTATATTGTCTTGGCCTTTAATAATCTTTGTCACATTTAAACCTTTTTTGGTCAATATCATGACATCTCCTCCTTGCTTGTTTGTTCTATTTTTTGCCCAGTGGTTATATAGACCATGTCCCACTATGCTTGTTGATTGCGGTCCTTTCAATTTTGTCTCTCCTATGCCCATGATATCAGGTTTTTCTCTTTCTAGACAGTCATTTAGTTCATTGATTCGAGAGGTCTTACCATCAATATTTGTGTATGCCACTTTTATTTTCATATCTTCTTTTCCTTTTTGGTAAGTTTCCCTTTTTTTTGATGTACCATTTTTTCAGTCTCAAGTCCAGCACTCTCCAAAAAAACTCGTTTTTTTCCGTCTCTGTTCTCTTCTCATTTCGATCATTGGCTTCAATTCTGAGCGCTTTGTCCTTCTCTTTTTCTTCATCACTCATTTCCTTTTGTATTCTTATATGTTTGAATTTCTCACTGTTTGCTAGTTTGACCGCTTTCGATAATACCTCCTCTGCTATCATTTGTGTTCTTAGTTTTATTTTCAGAGGTCTATGATGTTTTTCTTTTGAATATTTGCCTATCCTGTGTATTTCATCAATTTATTTATCAAGATTCTGACCTTCATCCTGTATTTCTTTCAGAATTTCTTTAGCTAATTCCTTCTCCTCTTTTTCTCTCTGGTATCTATACATATGCTTTTCTTCGATGCCATGGACCACAATGCACTTGCCTTTGTCAACGATATCTCTCACCCAATTTTTCTTTTCTTTAATTACTTTCATAACGGTTTCTTTTGTATTCTCCTCCATCTGCTTTTGTAATATTTCAACGAGGTCTGTTTCTTTGATTGACTCTGCCACTTTTCTGGTCACTACTTGCAACTGTTCTTTGACCTCCTTTTTCAGTTCATCGTTTTTATTTTTATCCTCATTTTTTATTCTCTTGTTTCCTTCCTTAAGAATTTTGATTTCACTCTTTAGGTCAGTCAATTCTTTGATCATTTGCTCAATCCTCTTTCGCAATGTTATCAATTCCCTGTGAACAGCTCAATAATCCAGTTTCAAATCTATGATTTCTTCCATCAAGTCATTTATTTCACGATTTCTCAGTGGGTTACTAAATCTAATTTCTCTGTCTATATCTAAAATTTTACCTCCTTCACCTGGGTTTCTTTGAAATCCTGAAAAGACTTTATTTTCCCACCTTGGGTTTTTTCTAGGATATTATACAATGGCATTTGGAATTACACCTCTAGGGCTTCCTACTATACTCATATAAAGTCGTTTGTTATTCTTTCTTCACTATCCTTCCTTCTCCATTTTGCCAGAACTATACCTAATTTAAGAACTGGAAAGAAAACTTTTATCGGTCGCTAAGAGTACCATAGCGTATCCATCCCACACAATAACAACAGGTTTCCTTTGTTATTGGCGACGAAACCGCCAGATAGGTGCGCTCACAACTCAGCACTTCCTTTCGCTTCAGTGTCTGGACGATGTATGTTTTGGTGTGTGCGTGTTCTATTTAAACAGCGTAGCCATATATCATAATACTTAGATCTATGAACAAGAAAGCCTACTAACACAAAATAGAGCCTTAATTTGCCTTAATAGGAATCTGCACTAAAACAACAGCAATAAAATATCTGCACCAATTTATCTATGAGTATTAATGATGAATCAATAAATCATATCTGGTTTGAAATATTTTACTATTTGAAGTATTTTTTTTCAGTCTGCAAGTTAAGCAAAATATGTTTGTAGATGGAATACAAGCTTTACTAATTTACTTTCTACAATGTTCATACATGAAAAATAATTTTTTTTACTCAATATATCAAAGATAAATACACTAATTTGTACAAAATAAGGTTTCTACTAAATAAAAACTTTCTTCATACTTTTGTATTTCCTCTCGTCTGTCTTCAATGATGCTAAAACAATACAAAGAAATAATAAAAAAAAATAGAAAAAAAATAAAAAAATAAATAAATAAAATATATACAAAATAAAAAAATGTATAAAAGATTTGTAATTAAGTTAAGGAGGGATAGGAGGAAAGCTTCTGGGAGCTGTCAAGAGTTTTTATGAGAGTAGTTGAGCTTGTGTCAGGATTAGAAATGGAGAGAGTGAGTGGTTCGAGGTAAAGGTGGGACTTCGTCAAGGTTGCATTATGTCGCCCTGGCTGTTCAACTTATACATGGATGGGGTAGTGTGAGAGGTAAATGCAAGGGTAGTGGGTCAGGGATTAGAGATGGTTAAAGAAAATGGAGAAAAGTGGGAGGTGAGCCAGCTGTTGTTTGCAGACGACACTAAGCTTGTGGCAGGATCGGAGGAGGGATTGAGGAAGTTGGTGACAGAGTTTGGGAGAGTATGTGATAGAAGAAAGCTAAAGATAAATGTGGGTAAAAGTAAGGTGATGAGATGTACAAGGGGTGAAAGTGGCAGTAGACTGGAAGTGAGCATTAAGGGAGAGCGACTGGAGGAAGTGGATAGTTTTAGATACTTGGGTGCAAATGTGGCAGGAAAAGGTGGAGTGAAGGTGGAGGTAGAATGTAGATTGAGAGAAGCGAGTAAATGCCTTGGTGGATTAAAGAGTGTAATGAGGAATAGACATTTGGGAATGGATGCTAAGAGGAAACTGTATGAAGGAGTGATTGTGGCAACAGCACTGTATGGGGCAGAAACATGGAACATAAGAGAGGAAGAGAGAAGGAGTTTGAATGTGTTTGAGATGAGGTGTCTGAGAAGTATGATGGGGGTTACTAGGCTAGATCGAGTGAGAAATGAGGTGAGGAGGAGAACAGGGGTGGAAAGGGAGTTGGGAGATAGGGTTGATGAAAGAGTATTGGGATGGTTTGGACACATGGAAAGAATGAGTGTAGAAAGACTAGTAAAAGAGGTATGGAAGGCAGATGTGGAGGAAATGAACATGAGGGGACGTCCTAGGATGAGGTGGATGGATGGGGTGAAGGGGGCTTTGGGGAAGAGGGGAATGTCTGTTGAGGAAGGACAGGAGAGGACAGAAGACAGGGGTGATTGTATATGGATGATGTTGTGATGCATGAGGTGGAATGGGCGGGGGAATGGGGGGTGAGGTAGTATGTGTGAGCAAAATTTGACACAGCCTGAAGGGATTTCTCCCCGTCTTCTCCTTTTATGCAATGGGGGGACGGAGAGGGGGGTTCGCCGATTTAATGAAGCGGCCTTGCTGTGGATGTGCTGTGTCTTACGACACTGCTTCTGACCCAGGGCAGTGGACGAGGTGCAGGGATGACCCATCATATAGGAGGTGCTAAGATGGGAGGGAGGGTGGAGGGATGTGGAGTGTATTCAGGGATGGAATGGGTGGGAATGATTTCTATGCCTTTTCCTTTTTGGCTACCTCCCTTGTAAGGCAGAAAAAGCCTTGGTATATGTATGTATGTAATTAAGTTAAGTTTTCCTTCTCCTTTAAAGTACTTAAAAATGTTAGATTAAAAAATTCCATAATACGAATATGAAGTGTGCAAACATAGTGCACTGGGTAAAGAGGATGGGTACAGAAGGAATGGTAGTAATTAGTGAAATGAAGAGGTAAATGTAGTGGTGCAATTAGACAGCTGTGTATATGAGGACTAGTTGCTATCAAGATGAAATGAGAGTTATTGAGTAAAGAAAATGGAAGTGGTGAGGGTGAGGGAAGACAAGAGAAGAATGAATGTAAGGAGAGGGGGGGGGGTTTGCTGTATTAATGAAGCGGCCTTGCTGTGGATGTGCTGTGTCTTTCGACACTGCTTCTGACCCAGGGCAGTGGACAGGATGCAGGAGATGACCCATCATCAAGGAGGTGCCAAGATGTGAGGGAAGGAAGAGGGTGGAGGGGAGTGGAGTATATAGGGGATGGAATGGGTGGAAGTGGTTTCTATGCCTTTTTCTTTTTGGCTACCTCCCATGCAGTATATGTATATGTATGTAGATATATATATATATATATATATATATATATATATATATATATATATATAAAAAAGAAAAAGCAATTGACTAATTACTTTCAAGAGGATGTAGGAAACGTGTATGTTTTGACTTGCCACCCCCCCTTATATTGAGGAAAAGGCCTTTTAGTTTGTATGCATGCATGTCTGTATCAAAATAGGAATAAAAAACTCAAAACTTACGCTTCTTGGTTCTTAGGGTCATTTTTCACAGAGCTGGCCAGAGGCATGAGAGACTCCTTGTTGATTCGTGGGTACATGGACTGGTTAAACATATCTATCCTCACCTGAGTATTAAAGTAGTAAACACAAAATCACCATCTGTGTATATACAAGTTACCTGAACATGATTTTTGTTGACAAGAAAAGATAAATTGAATCAAATTCCAAGAGGGATACTGGAACTTTTAATAATGCTGGATGACATCTGCTAACAACTACAGATTATGCAATATCTTTGTATCATTTATCATTTCCAATTTTCTCTTATGAACAGTAATGTATCTAACTTAATATTATTTTTTACTCATCACTCAATTGATAAAAAAGTAATAAATCATGTGATAAGAATTTATTCACATACATATTACTGAAAATAAAACTAAATATTATGCAGATCTAAGAGATGTTGTTGCTGTTGATTAACTCCTCAGGCAAATATGAACTTTACCCTACAGAGGTCAGACTTCCCAATTACCTTTAAAACTGGGAAGAGGGCCTAGTTGGAGCTCTCACAGTATAACCAATACTTGCTTTTATAAATAAATTTGTAGATTCTAGGCTACATTACCACCATTAAGTGGGGCCACGCTTCAGTGTGCCTTAGTCCTAAGGGGATCAGAGGAAGTACATGGGAAAGTTACTCTTTTTGTTGCATGCTATGAGGATATTAACACACTCTCCTCCATGTGTGATGGTGGTCCATGCAACAGATGCACCGACCTTGGGTACATTTTGCCTATCGATGGACCAATTGATTTTAAAACAAAAAAAATGGTAAATCCAATGTGGTGATCATGCCAAATCTTTGAGGAAGTGTTCTGAATTTACAACAATTATTATTCTTGTCCTCTGGAGTGACTATCATTATTATGAGTGCAGTCAACCCTAGACTTGAGTGAAAATCTAACCTATTGTACAACTTGCTGAATCAATTCAACTAGGATGAACGAGATTTTAGCTAATCCCTGATTTCATAAGTAATAGTCAACAGTTTCGATTTTGTACTTTACCTCAAATTGACTGTACTTGCGAATAACTTTCTTTGTGTCTTCTTCTGTGTTAAACGAGTTCATGAGGACTAGAGGAACACTGCAACCATATGTCTTGTTTAGTTCCTGTAAAGAACACAAAATGTTATTACACTATGCATAAATATACATACCAATTTATGAATACATGAATGTAGCAATTACTGTTTAATGAATCTTCATGAAAAAAATGTACTGTATGTATTCAAGATACTAAAACTGAAAAATTATCAAAATCTCAGAATATTCAGTCATCAAAAATCACTAAATTTCCTGCAAGATGGACAGAGAAGCTGCCCATTTTCAAAGCCCATCAACCCTCTCACCCCCATCAAGAGGTGCAGCCCTGAGGGGATGACACATGGTCTCCCGACTGGGCCCAAGATTTCTCTTTATCAACTCCAGCAGTATTTCTTAAATTCTTTCACACATGGAGAGCTGACAATCAGCAACTGCTCTCTTCTCCTTATAACTTTTAGCCAGTGACAGCAGTCCAAAGTTTCTTCCCAAAGATACCACATATACTCATGTATTGAGTTTTTCATGGGAGAAAAAAAAAAAAAAAAAATCATACTATACACATGTAATGTTTAAGTGTTCCCTTGTTACTGTCCTGTATCATTTCTCTGAATATTCATTTCCTTCTTTCGCCTACCCTGTGGTGGGGGATAAAATGCTGCCAAGTCATAAAAAGCAACAAAAAATGGGACGTGGGACAGGGGTTAGCACTAGGACTCCTGCTACCTGTAGCCCCACAGGGGACATTAAAAAAAAAAAAAAAAAAAAAGTAAATAGAATAAAGTCATAAGAGGGTCTAGGAGTTTTCCAACCAGTACCCTAAGGTTTGGGTCTTTTAACGTGTGTGGATGTGGTACAGATGAGATAGGCAGTGTGTTTGTGAGAAGAAAGATGGATGTGTTGGCTTTGAGTGAAACTAAATTGAAAGGGAGGGGCAAGTGTGAGTTTGGGAGTGTAGTTGGGAGGTTCTCAGGAGTGAAGAGAGGATGAGGGAAAGAAGGGTTGGCTATACTAGTACGTGAAGAGATGGGTAAGTGTGTAGTGGAGTGGAAGTAGGTTTCTTCAAGGTTGATGTGGATGAAGGTGAAGCTAGGAAGGGAGATGTGGATTTTTGTAAGTGCGTATGGGCCTGGTAGTGAGGAGAGCATAGAGGAAAGGGAGGCTTTTTGGGTATATTTAAATGAGTGCATAGAGGGAATAGGGAGAAATGTCAATGTAGTTGTATTGGGAGACCTAAGTGCTAGGGTAGTAAAACAAACCAATAGACGGAGTGATGGGGAAGTATGGAGATCCAGGTAAAAATCATAGTGGAGAATTGATGGTGGAGATGTGTCTCGAAAGAGTTGATGATACCAAATACAGTGTTTAGGAAGAAAGTCAAGCATAAGTACACATGGGAGAGGGTGGTGGATGGAAGGGTGGCAGACAGAGTGTTAATGGACTATATAGTGGTGACCAGGAGTATGGTAGGAAGAGCTATGGATGTCCTAAGGGGAGAGAGTGGGGGAATATCTGATCATTTTCTGGAAGACAAATTGAGAGTGGAGAAGAGGTGGAGAAAGGAAAAGGGCAGAAGGTAGGGAGGTACTTAGAGTGAACTGCTTAAATGAGAAAGAAAAGAAGAAGTATAAGAAGAAGCTGAGAGAGGATTGGGAGGGAATGAAGGATAGAGTAGAACTAGGAGTGGAGGAGGAATGGGGATGGTTCAAGGAGGGAGTCATAAGGTGTGCAAAGATGGTATGTGGAACAAGGAGGGTGGGAGGAAATAGAAGGAAGGGTAGTGAATGGTAGGATGAGGAAACAAAGAAGGGTGTAAAAGAGAAGAAGTAGGCTTTCATAGATTGGCTACAAATTAGGATAAGGGAATCGTATGAGAGGTACAAAGTAAAGAGAAGGGAGGTCAAGCATAAGATAAAGGAGGCAAAGAGGAAAGCAGATGTGAAATGGGGTAAGAGTATGACAGAAAATTTTGTAAGTAATAAAAGATGTTTTGGAAAGAAATCAAAAGAGGAAGAGGAGGTGAATCAAGTAGAGAAGAAAAGGTAAAAGGTGCAGTTGGAGAGATGATAATGGAAGAGAAGGCAGTGAGAGGAAGGTGGGCAGAGTATTTTAGGGAGTTGCTAAATGTGAAGGAGGATAGGGAGGGAAAGATAGTTGCAGTGGGAAGCGCTAAGAAAATGAGAGTGCTGAGTGAGGAAAATGGAGGAGAAATAGGGAGAGATGAAGTGAAAGCAGCTGTTAAGATGATGAGAGCAGGTAAAGCACCTAGGTTGGATGGATGCCATGCAGAATGCCTGAAAAAAGGAGGTACAGTTACAGTGGACTGGCTGGAAAGGTTATTTAATGTTTGTTTGAGAGAGGGTAGAGTGCCTGTATAGTTCTGCTTTACAAGGGAAAGGGGGACAAGCGTGAGTGTTGTAGTTTCAGAGGGATCAGCTTGTTGAGTGTAGTTGGGAAGGCTTATGGGAGGGTCTTGATTGAGAGGATTTGAAGAGGAACAGAGGGAGTAATTGGTGAGGAACAGTGTGGATTTAGGACAGGTAGGTGTTGTGTAGATCAGATTTTTTTGGTAAGACAGATATGCAAGACAACTATAGGAAAAGGTAAGGATGTTTTTTTGGTTTTTATGGATTTGGAAAAGGCTTACGACAGGGTAGACAGGAAGGCACTGTGGGATGTATTGCAGATATATGAGATAGGAGGAAAGTTGTTAAGAGCAGTCAAGAGTTTTTATGATAGTAGTAAAGCTTGTGTTAGGATTAAAAATGGAGAGAGTAAATGGTTTGAGGTAAAGGTGGGACTTCGTCAGAGAGGGGTTATGTCTCCCTGGCTGTTCAATCTTTACATGGACGGGGAGGTGCAAGAGGTGAATGCAAGGGTGGTGGGTCAGGGGTTGAAGATGGAACAAAGAAAGTGGAGAAAAGTGGAAAATAAGCCAGTTGTTGTTTGCTGATGACACTGCGCTTGTAGCAGGATCAGAGGAATTGAGGAAGTTGGTGACAGAGTTCGAGAAGGTGTGTGAAAGAAGGAAGCTGAAGATAAATGTGGGCAAAAGTAAGGTGATGATATGTACAAGGGGAGAGAATGGCAGCAGACTGGAAGTGAGTATTATGGGAAAGAGACTGGAGGAAGTGGATATTTTTAGATACTTGGATGCGAATGTGACAGGAAAGGGAGGAGTGGGGGTGGAGGTAGAATGTAGATTGAGGGAAGCAAGTAAATGCCTTGGTGGATTAAAAAGTGTAATGAGAAATAGACATTTGGGAATGGATGCTAAGAGGAGGTTATATGAAGGAGTGATTGTGCCGACAGCACTGTATGGGGCAGAAACATGGAACATAAGAGAGGAAGAGAGAAGGAGTTTGAATGTGTTTGAGATGAGGTGTCTGAGAAGTATGATAGGGGTTACTAGGCTAGATAGGGTGAGAAATGAGGAGGTGAGGAGGAGAACAGGGGTGGAAAGGGAGTTGGGAGATAGGGTTGATGAAAGAGTATTAGGATGGTTTGGACACATGGAAAGAATGAGTGAAGAAAGATTAGTAAAAGAGGTGTGGAAGGCAGAGGTGGAAGGAGTGAATATGAGGGGGCATCCTAGGATGAGATGGATGGATGGGGTAAAAGGGGCATTATGAAAGAGAGGAATGTCTGTTGAGGAAGGATGAATGAGGGCAGAAAATAGGGTGAATGGACAAGGGTTGTGTATGGATGATGCTATGATGTATGAGGGGGTGGGGGATGGGGGATGAGGGAGTATGAGAAATAAATTGACACAGCCCAAAGCGATTTCTCCCCGTCTTCTCCTTAATTGCATGAGGGGACAGAGGGGGGGTCGCCAAATTAATGAAGCGGCCTTGCTGTGGATGTTCTGTGTCTTGTGACTCTACTTCTGACCCAGAGCAGTGGATGGGAT
Source organism: Oratosquilla oratoria (assembly GCF_046742065.1). NCBI lineage: Eukaryota > Metazoa > Arthropoda > Malacostraca > Stomatopoda > Squillidae > Oratosquilla > Oratosquilla oratoria. Next base: position 85,035,632 of record NC_134782.1, read on the forward strand.
GCAGGGATGACCCGTCATCCAGGAGGTGCCAAGATGTGAAAGAGGAAAGAGGGAAGAGGGTGGAGGGGAGTGGAGTATGTAGGGGATGGAAGAGGTGGGAGTGGTTTCTATACCTTTTTCTTTTTGGCTACCTCCCATGTAAAGGGGAAAAAAGCCTTTGGTATATGTATGTATGTATGTAATAAAATTCATGCATTTTTGATGACCATAACTTGTTTGGTAGACCTACAGTCTCACTGTACCTTTGGCTAACTTTAACAGTACCAGTAAGTTCCTTTAAACTGCCTCCCTTAGCCTACATTCTTTCCTTCTGTTGCCACATGAATATCAGGACTTCATTCACTATGTATACCACTTATAATCTATAAACTCCTTATATAAATGAAGACTTGACAATGTTTTTTTTCCTTTCTCCAATTTGCAAGCACCTTTGTTTGCACATGTTTACATCATTGATGTATTGATGTATTTGACAGCTTAAAAGAGACACGGGCTTACAAGCTGCACCTTAATTTGGGAAGGCATTATTTTGGTACATGCATGGTTAAGTGTTGTCACTTAATTACTTCCTGATTGGTGTTATTTTATATGAATAACTGGTAAGTATGACTTGTTATACAATATTACGTTGGGAAAAAAATATATATATTGTGGTGTAGAAGTGATTACCACTTTGTTTATTTGTTTGCTGTTTGATTAAAGGGCCACTGCTGCCATACACTTACCAAAAGTCACTACCCTAAACCTGAACATTGATCTTATAAGAGGCATCTTATAATCCATTAAATACATTATTTTGATGCATCTTATAATCCGTTAAATACATTATTTTGTTGCATTTCTGTACAAGACATACAGGCAGTAAAAGTTACCAATATTTTATTCTATATCACTTTTTGAAAGCAGAAGAAAATAGTATACTGGTAAAGAATTATAGATAAGGCATATATGTACCACTAATCCTGACAAAAGGGTTGTCATTGTAAATGAATATGCATGCAAATTTCTGACTATTTTGGGAGATTTTTGTATAAAAAAAAGAATGAAGACCACTTATTTGCTATGTCCAGAATGATCCCTAGCACTGCAATATTCAACTATGGTAGGCCTTATGGTCAGAAGCTGGGGTTGCATTATATACAAGGTATGTGAGAAAACATTCTTCTTTTTTTACCAAAATATTCTGGGGTTGCACTATACATGAAGTCAACTTATACGCAATTATATACAGTATGTGGTAGGTTCTAAGGGCCATTCCCAGCCACTGTGGGGTTATGGCTTTTCCACTTAATGAAACTAGAAGCAACAATTGATTGACTGATTGATAATGATACCTATAGTTTTAGGATAGTTATAGAAAACTGAAGATAAATTTTTAAAGGTTGTTGATGAAAAAAAGAAAAATGTACCTGGATCTGCTGAACTGTAAGGTCTAAGAAGGTGAGCTCATTGCGTACAGATATCAGTGATTTTGGTCCTTGACAACCCATTGAAGTGCCCAGGCCTCCATTGAGCTTAACTACAACCAACTTGTCGAGCATTGTCTTCATCATATTTGATGCTGGTTCCACCAAGTATGAATATGGCTGCACCTAATCAAAGCAAAATCATATTTGGTATTATTAAATGGTCAAGGAAAAGACTGATATCCATTGATTCATTGAAATATCTGCAGGCTTGTTTTAGAATGGAAACATGAGTGTGCAGAATATTTAAAATAATTTGTCTGATATAATTATAAAGCCTTTTGCTTTTGACAAATTATTAAAAAAATTAATATAATACATTACTGCTTTCACTGATCTGTAAATCAAATATGAGCACTTTCAGTTTAAAATGTAATTGGTTTTGCATATTAAGACGCTACTTATAACAATTTACCACTCCATTTATGTGTTTCCATCACTTGGAAGAATATCACTCATATAATCATTATCACTATCATTGCTAATATTTTTCTTAAATCCTCTAGTTACAGATCAAATGGTCTTATACTGGACTATTCTTACACTAATTCCATTACAATTTAATTGCAAGGTTGCTTCTCACCTTATCTGATGGTAACTTTTTTATGTCATTCCACTGAATGGCACTACCAGTACTGTTGATGAACCTGGAGAAGAGGTTCCTGAAACCTTCAAATTCTTGGTTGATGCGATGTTTCTGACCCTCAGATGTACACGTTAGCTTTAGATTCTCCAGTTCTTGTTCCAGCTGCTTCTCAGCCTCCTTCTTGGTCATCTCCTTGAATTCACGGCTGGGTGACCGGCCATGACTGAACACCTACCAATAAAACAAGGTATTTATGATGTCCATGAAGAGGAAGAAGAAGAAGAAGAAAAAAGAAAGAAAGAAAAAAATTATATATACTGTATATATATATATATATATGTGTATGTGTGTGTATTTACCTAGTTGTATTCTACGGGAAGGGGAGCTATGCTCGTGGTGTCCCGTTTTCATATCTTGTTTTATCTAAACTATTTTTAAATTCATGTATTGTTTTTGCACACACCACTTTCTCATCTAACTTGTTCCAACTGTCTATTACTCTGTGAGGAAAGTGTGTGTATTTACCTAGTTGTATTTACCTAGTTGTATTTTACGGGAAGGGGAGCTATGCTCGTGGGGTCCCGTCTTCATATCTCATTTTATCTAAATTATTTTGTGTGTGTATTTACCTAGTTGTATTTTACGGGAAGGGGAGCTATGCTCGTGGTGTCCCGTCTTCATTTCTCATTTTATCTAAACTATTTTGTGTATTTACCTAGTTGTATTTTACGGGAAGGGGAGCTATGCTCGTGGGGTCCCGTCTTCATATCTCATTTTATCTAAACTATTTTTAAATTCATGTATTGTTTTTGCACACACCACTTTCTCATCTAACTTGTTCCAACTATTTATTACTCTGTGAGGAAAGCTGTTCTTTTTCAAGTCTCTTCTATAGCTGTCTTTTTTTATTTTCTTTCCGTGTCCTCTTGTATTTCTGTTATCCCATTTTATCAGATTCTCTCTATCAGTAATTTCTATGCCTTTCATGATTCTGTAAATAGCTATCAAATCTCCTCTCTCCTTTGCTCTAGTGTCTGTAGTTCAAGTTTTTCTAGTCTCTCTTCATATGATAGTTTTGAGAGTGTTGGTGCCAGTTTTGTAATTGCTCTTTGTATTCTTTCAAGTTTTTTTATACATTTTTTTGTACTTGGTGACCATATCGTTAATGCATATTCCAATCTTGGTCTTATCAGGGTGATTAGGATTTTCTTCACCATTTCTTCATCCAGGTATGTAAATGCAACTTTGTTCTTATTGAATTATAAGTTTCTCAAAAAATCTTATTTATATGTTTCTCAGGTGACATATTATTCATAACAATGACTCCCAGGTCCTTCTCATTTTCTACTTTTTTTATTCCTTCTTCTCCCAATTTATATGCTCCTGTTATTCTGTTTTTGCTTTTTCCAAATTCCATTATACTACACTTTTTTGTATTGAACTCCATCTCCCACTTCCTACTCCATTCCTATACTATATTTAGATCTCTCTGTAGTGATTCACAATCTTCTTCAGTTTCCACTCTTTTCAGTAGTTTTGCATCATCTGCAAAGAAGCTCATATAGCTTTCTATTCCTTCATCCATATCATTAATATATATAGCAAACATTATTGGGGCCAGAACTGTTCCCTGCGGAACACCGCTTATTACTTCATACCATTTTGAGTGCTGGTTTCTTATCACTACTCTCATTTTTCTTTCTTGCAAAAAGTCTTCCATCCAATTTAGTAGTTTTCCCTGTATTCCTCCTTCAGTTTCTAATTTCTTAAGCAACTTCTTATGTGGTACTTTGTCAAAAGCTTTCTTTAGGTCTAGAAATGTACAGTCCGCCCATCCATCTCTTTCTTGTATTATATCTATTAGCCTTGAATAGAAACATATTAAATTGGTGACGCATGATCGTCCTTGTCTGAATCCAAATTGCCTTGGATTTAACACTTTGTTTTTTTCTAAATATTTTACCCATCTACTTTTGATAATTCTTTCACAAATTTTTGCTATTGTACTTGTTAGAGAGACTGGTCTATAGTTTGTAGGTTCTTCTTTATTTCCTCCTTTATATATAGGTACTATATTTGCTTTTTTCCAATCTTCTGGAACTTTTCCTTCTTTCAAGGAACTGTTTAGTATGCTATGTATTTTGTCTGCAAGTTCATTCCTGCATTCTTTCAGAATCCAGTTTGCTATATCATCTGGTCCATGCGATTTTCTGACATCAAGATTACTCAAGTGTGTCAATATTTCATTCTTTGTTACTTCTATTTCTTCCATAGGGGGGACTTTCTCTTTCCATTCAATCTCTTCAGGTTGTATGTTCTCCCTTGTAAACACTGATTTAAAATGTTTGTTCATAATTTCCGCCATTTCCATTTCCTCAGTGTATTCAACTCCCTCTAGTCTTAATTTCTCCAAGTCTTGTTTGTTTTTCAGTTTATTGTTTACAAATCTGTAGAATAGTTTTGGTTGATCTTTACACTTTTCTATGACATCTTTTTCATATTTTCTCTTTTCCTCTCTGCACATTTGTACATATTCATTTCTATAACCGGTATATATTTTCCATTTTTCAGGTCTGTCTTTTTTCCATCTGGTCCAGGCTTTGTCTCTTTTGTCTTTTAACTCCCTACAACTTTTGTTGTACCAGCATTTTCCATATTCTTTTTCTTGTTTTTGTCTTGGGACATACTTTTCCACTCCTTTTTTGTAAATTTTTGTCAAAACATTCCATTTCTCTTCCACTGTTGTTTCTTCTTTGTATATTTCTTCCCAGTTTTCTTGTTGAAAGAATTCTCTTATTTTATCAAAGTTTGTTTTTTCATACATCATTCTTTTTTTCTATATTGCTCATTTCTTTTCCTATATTTTTCTTCATTAAGTTCCAGTTCAATCAATATGTGGTCACTTTTACTTATTGGTGTTTTATATTCAATCTTGTCCACTATTCTAGGTTCAGATGTAATTATTAAGTCTAGTCTCGATGGTTCTTCTTCATTTCTATACCTGGTGTTCTCCTGTATCCATTGTGTCATTGTATGGTCAGTAATCATCTCAAGTAGAGCGTTTCCCCATGAGCCGTCTCCACCCTTTACTGTCATTTCTTCCCAGCAGATTTCTTTGCAATTAAAGTCGCCCATTATAACTATTCTTCCTCCATCTTCCATTATTCTATTTAATGTTATCTTTGTGTCCTCTAACATACTTTTATGTTCACTCTCCTCCCATGAGGCTGTTTTTGGAGGCACATAATTTATCACAAATTTTCTGCTCTTCTTATCTCTGTCTTCCACTTCTATAATAATCATCTCTACTGTATTCTTTCCATATATGACACCCTTCACGTTTATATCCTTCTTAGTCAGGAACATAACTCCACCCCCTTGCTTTTTCTCTCTGTTTTTAATCCAATAATTATATGCATCATGTCCTACACTGTTGGGTGGTAGTGGGCCTTTTAATTTTGTTTCTACAATTCCCATTATGTCCGGTTCTTTTTCTTTCAAATAATCATTCAGCTCATTCAATCCTGTTATTAATCCATCTATATTTGTGTAAGACACTCTTAGTTTTCTGTCACTTCCATTGTGTTCTCTGTTTCCCTTTTGTTTTTCTCTTGTATGTCGAACTGCCTTAGTTTCATATTCACTACTCTCCAATAGAATCTCTCTTTCTCTGACTCCGTTCTGCTCTCGTTTTTTTTCTTAGCTTCAAGTCTTTTCTGCTTTTCTTCCTCTCTTTCCTCTTTATTCATTTCCCTTTTTATCCATACCTTTTTATATTGTTCACTTGTTGCTAGTTTCCCTGTTTTGGATAAGATATTCTCTGCCGTCGTTTGTGACCTGAATTTAATCTTAATTGGTCTGGTCTTATCTTTACTATACTTTCCGAGCCTGAATTTTTCCTCAATTTCCTTCATAATTTCTGGTTCATCTTCCTGAACTAATTTTAGTAAACTGCTTACTTTTTCATTTTCCTCATTGGTTCTTGAGGTTCTTTCTGGGTTATGTTTCTCTTCCATTCCTAATATAATTATACATTTCTTTTTGTCAGCTAAGTCTCTTACTATATTCTCCTTCTGTCTCATCACTTTAATAACTGAGTCTTCAGTTTGTTCTCTCATTTGCTGTTTAATTATATCAGTAAATGCAACTTTACTGTTTTCTTTTATCGACTTCCATCCCTCTCTGTTTTCTTTACTATTCCTCTTCAATTCCTCATTCTCCACTTTACTTCTTTTAACTGTCTTTTCAGGTTTTCTATTTCATCAGTTAAGTTTTTGTTCGCCTTCTCTAGTTCTTCCAATTTTTCAACCCTTTGTAGAATGTTGTTAACATGACCGAACCTACGCTCCAAGTCCTCGATCATCTTATCGACATTCTCTTCTAGTCTTGTCAGTCGGGGGGTTGTCCCCCCCCCCTCTTTAAATCCCTGGAAAATATTCTCATCACTTTCTACTGTATTGTTCTTATCTATACTTCTAATCTCTACATTTTTATTAGACATTTCATCGTCGCTCAGCTGATCGGGGGGTCGTTTGTTTACCTTTCGCCTGTCTGCCTGGGCCAAGTCTACTCCTTCCTCATTTCCTTCCATTTCCCCAGCAATCCCTCCCCTTCTCCTCTTTCCCTACTTTCCCACTACCCCACGAGCAATTTTCCCCCCACCCTGCAAATACAATAGACACTTCTCTTTGCTTTGGGATCCACGAAACTTCAATTTTCTTCAGAACGTCTTCTATGCCGTCCGTTCGTTGAAGTGTGTGTGTGTGTGTGTGTGTATACACACTACTAATGTGCAATATTTCTCATGGTACCATCTCCCAAAAAGTTTACTTGAAACACTTTGCTAATGTATACACTAGAGGCATACTACAATTGTGACATGCATATCTCAGTGAGTTTATGATGAAGATACTACTATAGTAAATTGCAAACCACAATAAAGGTGTTACAAAAATATCAAAAGACTAATTATTAATATGTAGCAGTGTTGCCTTTGGCTTTAAAAAGTTGAATCCTCTGACATCCTAAAAGAAACAAATAATTCAAAACTTGATTGAAATAACTGTTGTCCAGAGATTCACGGACTGGAAACCCACAGCCCCACAATAACTAGCAACAACCCTCAGGCCCTCCCATAGACATCTCTGGGTGAAGGTTTTGCAAACTAGTAGGAAGAGGAGTAGGAGGAGGTTAAATGATGTCAGTGTGTAACCTGTCCCAGTTGCTTTCTCCTATTGTCTCTCCTTATATTGTATGCCTACTTCAACTGTTTCTATGAACCTCATAAATATCCAAATAGAAAAAAATAATTTGGATCATTTATCTTTTTAGACATTTAGACATTTGGGAATGGATGCTAAGAGGAGACTGTATGAAGGAGTGATTGTGCCAACAGCACTGTATGGGGAAGAAACATGGAACATACGAGAGGAAGAGAGGAGGAGTTTGAAAGTGTTTGAGATGAGGTGTCTGAGAAGTATGATAGGGGTTACTAAGCTGGATAGAATGAGAAACAAGGAAGGGAGGAGAAGAACAGGGATGGAAAGGGAGTTGGGAGATAGGGTTGATGAAAGAGTATTGGGGATACATGGAAAGAATGAGTGAAAAAAGATTAGAAAAAGAGGTGTGGAAGGCAGAGGTGGAAGGAGTGACCATGAGGGGGCGACCAAGGATGAGATGGATGGATGGGGTAAAAGGGGCACTGGGAAAGAGGGGAATGTCAGTTGAGGAAGGATGGGAGAGGACATAAGATAGGGGTGAATGGAGAATGGTTATGTATAGACGATGCATGAGGGTGAGTTGGTGGGGGATGGGAGTGAGGGAGTATGTATAAAAAATAAATAGACAGCCTGAATGGATTTCTCCCTGTCTTCTCCATTTCTGCATGATGGGATGGAGAGGGGGGTTGCCAATTTAATGAAGCGGCCTTGCTGTGAATGTGCTTTGTCTCGTGACACTGCTTCTGACCCAGGTCAGTGGGTGAAATGCAGGGATGACATGTTATTCAGGAGAAGCCAAGAAAAGATGGAGGAAGGGGGGTGGATGGGGGTGGAGTGTGTGGGGATGGAATGGGTGGGAGTGTTTTTTTATGCCTTTGTTTTTTGCCTACCTCCCTTGTAAAGGGGAAAAGCCTTTATTATATGTATCTTTTTATTTTCCTGTGGCTTTTACCAACAACTGTATCACACATCTGGGCAATATAATTTACAATATACTATATCTATATCATTATATTCAAAGAGAATAAAAAAAAAACAAGAATATCTAGGGCAGTGGTTCTTAACGTGTGGGGAATGGTGGAGTTGCCAAGTGGGGAATGACCGGTCGGACAGAAGAACCACTGTCTTTTCATATGTATGTTATTTCCATGTGATAACTGTTAGTAAAAAATCTAATATATGCAAACAAAAATTAAGGGCCGTAAAATGGCACAAAAAAGCAAAGCGTATATTTACGTACTAAACACTGCATGGGTTAAAATTGAATTTGTCAAAGACCGATGCTGTGGTGGGAAATGGAGAGTTGGCACACTAAAAAGTGGGGAATTGGAGAAAAAAAGGTTAAGAACCCCTGATCTAGGGAGTAACTGGTTTGATGTGTTGTGTTACACTGGGTAATGAGACAAAAAAAAAATTGGGAATCGCTATAATAATGCTAAAAGTCCAGAGGAAACTTTAAAAGATAACTCAGTAACACTTTCTTTACAGACAATACTTCCTAAAATTATGTATGAAATTTCTTGCACACAATTTAATTGTAAGATTTAGTATGTATTGTGGAACCAATGACAGGTACCTGTATGTGGGAGTCCTGAAACATGGACAGCAAAGCTGCCCATTTTCAAAGCCCATCAACACCCTTATCTCCATATAGAGGTCCAGCCCTGTATATATATATATATACATATATATATATATATAATATATATATATACACATATATATATACATACACACATATATATATCCTTGGCAATTGTAATTGTCATTTCAAACTATGTGTTATTTTCATTATCTGCATTTAATGTATATTGATTCAATGCCAAATAAACTTTATATATATATATATATATTTTTTTTTTTAAGTCAACTGCGCTGATAGATTTGACTATCTTCAAATAAAGGTTCTTCAGTTTATAAAAGGATTCCTTTTCTTCGTGGTTCAGATTATAAAGGAAATCATCCATAGTGTCAAGAAAAAAGAAATGCGCTGATGTGTGCCGACAACTGTTATTCTTGAGGATGTAACAGTGTGAAACTGTTGAACAAATGCACCGAAAACTTCAAAGTTTTTTTGCCTCATCAGGAGGCTTCTTGAGGGTGAGAGGACTTCATGGTGAATCGAAGAGGTCTGCTATTCGTGGAGTCATAGAGAAGAATGAAGCAAGCATCAGGGTGTAGGCCTTATAAAGGAGGTCTAAGGCTCAAGCTGATCGGCCCGGGTGGGGTGCTGAACGCTGATTGGTCGCTGGATTCTTTTTCTGTCCTGACCTGAGCGAACCTAGCACGCAGCTCTGGTGACCCGGCTCAGGCGGAATGCTGGCTGCTAATTGGCCGAGCGGTGTCGCTCGTGATCCTGGGCGAAGGGAATGAGCTCTGGTTTGTCTCCTAGTCACAGGACGTGTTGACCGAGGTTCCTGATCTAAGGGAACCGACTCACCTGAGCTAGGAAGAGGGGCTCGAGTTTCTTGTGGTCGGGCTGGAGTCCATGGTGCTCATAGGGGCGGGCTGAGGGAAGAATGTAGTCAGAAGAGACTTGCACATTAATGTTAGGGTGTCGGGAGGTGATGGCTATGGCTTTTGCAATTTGCATCTTTCTATAGTTTGATTCTTTGAGGAGGATGGTAGTGGAATCGATCAAATAGCCCCCAAATTATCCAGGAAAAACCGCTT
>NC_134782.1:85048075-85058075 GCF_046742065.1 Oratosquilla oratoria
AAAGGTATGGATAAAAAGAGAAATGAATAAGGAGGAAAGAGAGGCAGAAAAGCAGAAAAGAATTGAAGCTAAGGCAAAAAACGAGGAAAGAACGGAGTCAGAGAAAGAGAGATTCTATTGGAGAGTAGTGAACATGAAAATAAAGCAGTTCGACATACTAAAGAAAAACATAAGGGAAACAGAGAATACAATGGAAGTGGCAGAAAACTAAGAGTGTCTTACACAAATATAGATGGATTGATAACAGGATTGAATGAACTGAATGATTATTTGAAAGAAAAAGAACCGGACATAATGGGAATTGTAGAAACAAAATTAAAAGGCCCACTACCACCCAACAGTGTAGGACATGATACATACAATTATTGGATTAGAAACAGAGAGAAAAAACAAGGGGGTGGAGTTATGTTCCTGACTAAGAAGGATATAAACGTGAAAGGTGTCATATATGGAAAGAATACAGTAGAGATGATTATGATAGAAGTGGAAGACCGAGATAAGAAGAGCAGAAAATTTGTGATCAATTATGTGCCTCCGAAAACAGCCTCATGGGAGGAGAGTGAACATAAAAGTATGTTAGAGGACACAAAGATAGCATTAACTAAAATAATGGAAGACGGAGGAAGAATAGTTATGATGGGCGACTTTAATTGCAAAGAAATCTGCTGGGAAGAAATGACAGTAAAGAGTGGTGATGACTCATGGGGAAATGCTCTACTTGAGATGATTACTGACCATTCAATGACACAATGGATACAAGAGAACACTAGGTATAGAAATGAAGAAGAACCATCGAGGCTAGACTTAATAATTACATCTGAACCTAGAATAGTGGACAAGATTGAATATAAAACACCAATAGGTAAAAGTGACCACATATTGATTGAACTGGAACTTAATGAAGAAAAATATATGAAAAGAAATGAACAATATAGAAAAGGAAGAATGATGTATGAAAAAACAAACTTTGATAAAATAAGAGAATTCTTCCAACAAGAAAACTGGGAAGAAATATACAAAGAAGAAACAACAGTAGAAGAGAAATGGAATATTTTGACAAAAATTTACAAAAAAGGAGTGGAAAAGTATGTCCCAAGACAAAAACAAGAAAAAGAATATGTAAAATGCTGGTACAACAAAAGTTGTAGGGAGTTAAAGGACAAAAGAGACAAAGCCTGGAACAGATGGAAAAAAGACAGAAGACCTGAAAAATGGAAAATATATACTGGTTATAGAAATGAATATGTACAAAAGTGCAGAGAGGAAAAAAGAAAATATGAAAAAGATGTTATAGAAAAGTGTAAAGATCAACCAAAACTATTCTACAGATTTGTAAACAATAAACTGAAAAACAAACAAGACTTAGAGAAATTAAGACAAGGAGGAGTTGAATACACTGAGGAAATGGAAATGGCAGAAATTATGAACAAACATTTTAAATCAGTGTTTACAAGGGAAAATATACAACCTGAAGAGATTGAGTGGAAGGAAAAAGTCCCCCCTATGGAAGAAATAGAAGTAACAAAGAATGAAATATTGACACACTTGGGTAATTTTGATGTCAGAAAATCGCATGGGCCAGATGAAATAGCAAACTGGATTCTGAAAGAATGCAGGAATGAACTGGCAGACAAAATACATAGCATAATAAGCAGTTCCTTAAAAGAAGGAAAAGTTCCAGAAGATTGGAAAAAAGCAAATATAGTACCTATATATAAAGGAGGAAATAAAGAAGAACCTACCAACTATAGACCAGTCTCTCTAACAAGTACAATAGCAAAAATATGTGAAAGAATTATCAAAAGTAGATGGGTAAAATACTTGGAAAAAAACAACGTACTAAATCCAAGGCAATTTGGATTCAGACAAGGACGATCATGCGTCACCAATTTAATATGTTTCTATTCAAGGCTAATAGATATAATACAAGAAAGAGATGGATGGGCTGATTGTGCATTTCTAGACCTAAAAAAAGCTTTTGACAAAGTACCACATAAGAAGTTGCTTAAGAAATTAGAATATGAAGGAGGAATACAAGGTAAATTGCTAAATTGGATGGAAGACTTTTTGCAAGAAAGAAAAATGAGAGTAGTGATAAGAGATCAGCACTCAAAATGGAATGAAGTAATAAGCGGTGTCCCGCAGGGAACAGTTCTGGCCCCAATAATGTTTGCTATATATATTAATGATATGGATGAAGGAATTGAAAGCTATATGAGCTTCTTTGCAGATGATGCAAAATTACTGAAAAGAGTGAAAACTGAAGAAGATTGTGAATCACTACAGAGAGATCTAAATAAAGTACAAGAATGGAGTAGGAAGTGGGAGATGGAGTTCAATACAAAAAAGTGTAGTATAATGGAATTTGGAAAAAGCAAAAACAGAATAACAGGATCATATAATTTGGGAAAAGAAGGAATAAAAAAAAGTAGAAAATGAGAAGGACCTGGGAGTCATTGTTATGAATAATATGTCACCTGAGAAACATATAAATAAGATTTTTGGAGAAACTTATAATTTAATAAGAACAATCAAAGTGGCATTTACATACCTGGATGAAGAAATGGTGAGGAAAATCCTAATCACCCTGATAAGACCAAGATTGGAATATGCAGCAACGATATGGTCACCAAGTACAAAAAAATGTATAAAAAAACTTGAAAGAATACAAAGAGCAATTACAAAACTGGCACCAACACTCTCAAAACTATCATATGAAGAGAGACTACAAAAACTTGAACTACAGACACTAGAGCAAAGAAGAGAGAGAGGAGATTTGATAGCTATTTACAGAATCATGAAAGGCATAGAAATTACTGATAGAGAGAATCTGATAAAATGGGATGACAGAAATACAAGAGGACACGGAAAGAAAATAAAAAAAGACAGCTATAGAAGAGATTTTAAAAAGAACAGCTTTCCTCACAGAGCAATAGACAGTTGGAACAAGTTAGATGAGAAAGTGGTGTGTGCAAAAACAATACATGAATTTAAAAATAGTTTAGATAAAATGAGATATGAAGACGGGACCCCACGAGCATAGCTCCCCTTCCCGTAAAATACAACTAGGTAAATACAACTAGGTAAATACACATATAAATTGGGAGAAGGAATAAAAAAAGTAGAAAATGAGAAGGACCTGGGAGTCATTGTTATGAATAATATGTCACCTGAGAAACATATAAATAAGATTTTTGGAGAAACCTATAATTCAATAAGAACAATTAAAGTGGCATTTACATACCTGGATGAAATGGTGAAGAAAATTCTAATCACCCTGATAAGACCAAGACTGAAATATGCAGCAACGATATGGTCACTAAGTACAAAAAAATGTATAAAAAAACTTGAAAGAATACAAAGAGCAATTACAAAATTGGCACCAACACTCTCAAAACTATCATATGAAGAGAGACTAGTAAAACTTGAACTACAGACACTAGAGCAAAGAAGAGAGAGAGGAGATTTGATAGCTATTAACAGAATCATGAAAGGCATACAAATTACTGATAGAGAGAATCTGATAAAATGGGATGATAGAAATACAAGAGGACATGGAAAGAAAATAAAAAAAGACAGCTATAGAAGAGATCTGAAAAAGAACAGCTTTCCTCACAGAGTAATAGACAGTTGGAACAAGTTAGATGGGAAAGTGGTGTGTGCAAAAACAATACATGAATTTAAAAATAGTTTAGATAAAATGAGATATGAAGACGGGACACCACGGGCATAGCTCCCCTTCCCGTAAAATACAACTAGGTAAATACACCCTTTCACCGAATGGACGGCGAGAATTGGTGTTCCAAAGAAAAAGGAAAAACTACGTGGATCTCAACATCCAGGAAGTGCCTTTTTGTATTTATAGGGAAGGGGAGTGCTCGTGGAATAGTGGGGAAGTGATAGGGAAGGAGAAGGGAAGGGATATTGAGGGAAATGGAAGGAAATGAGGAAGAGAATAACATGGTCCAGGAAGCTAGGAGAAATGTAAACAACGAACTGAAGACGATGACTTTGGAGAGGACGGAATCAACAAAAATGTAAAGATTAGAAGTATAGATAAGAGCAATACAGTAGGTGATGAGAATATTTTCCAGGGATTTAAAGAGGGTGAGGGGGACACAAACCCCCCCCGATTGACAAGGCTAGAAGAGAAGCTCAATAAGATGATCGAGCACTGGGAGCTTAGGTTCGGTCACGTTAACAACATTGTGTAGAGGGTTGAAAAATTGGAAGAACTAGAGAAGGCAAACAAAAACTTAACTAAGGAAATTGAAGAATTAAAAAAACAGTTAAAAGAAGTAAAAGAGGAGAATAAAGTCTTAAAGGAGAATAGTAAGGACAACAAAGAGGGTTGGAAAAAAATCCAAGAAAACAGCAAAGTTGCATTTACTGACATAATCAAACAACAAATGAAAGAACAAACTGAAGACTTAGTTATTAAAGTGATGAGACAGAAGGAGAATATAGTAAGAGACTTAGCAGATAGAAAGAAATGTATAATTATATTAGGAATGGAAGAGAAACATAACCCAGATAGAACCACAAGAATCAAAGAGGAAAATGAAAAAGTAATTTACTAAAATTAGTTCGGGAAGATGAGCCAGAAATAATGAATCAAATCAAAGAGAAATTCAGGCTCGGGAAATATAGTACAGACAAGACCAGACCAATTAAGATTAAATTCAGGTCACAAACGACGGCAGACAATATCTTATCCAAAAGAGGGAAACTAGCAACAAGTGAAATATATAAAAAGGTATGGATAAAAAGGGAAATGAATAACGAGGAAAGAGAGGAGGAAATAAGGAAAAGACATGAAGCTAAGAAAAAAAACGAGACCAGAACAGAGACAGAAAAACAAGAATTCTACTGGAGAGTAGTGAATATGAAATTGAAGAAATGGAAAATAACAGAAACACAAAAGAAACAGAGAATACAATGGAAATAACAGAAAGTTAAGAGTATCCTACACAAATATAGATGGATTAATAACAGGACTGAATGAACTGAACAAATATCTGAAAGAAAAAGATCCGGACATAATGGGAATTGTTGAGACAAAATTAAAAGGTTCACTACCACCCAACAGCATAGGACACAATGCATATAATTATTGGATTAGAAACAGAGATAAAACAAGGGGGTGGAGTTATGTTCCTGACTAAGGATATAAATGTGAAGAGTGTCACATATGGGAAGAATAGAATAGAAATGATTATGATAGAAGTAGAAGATAGAGATAAGAAGAGCAGAAAGTTTGTAATAAACTACGTGCCCCCAAAAACAGCCTCGTGGGAAGAGAATGAACATAAAAGCATGTTAGAAGACACAAGAATAACACTAAACGAGATAATGGAAGATGGAGGAAGAATAGTTATGATGGGCGACTATAATTGCAAAGAAATATGCTGGGAAGAGATGACCGTAAAGGGTGGAGAAGACTCATGGGGAAGTGTTCTACTTGAGATGATTATTGACCACACAATGACACAATGGATCCAAGAGAACACTAGGTATAGAAATGAAGAACCATCGAGACTAGACCTAATAATCACATCAGAACCTAAAATAGTGGAAAAGATAGAATACCAGGCACCAATAAGCAAAAGTGACCACATATTGATAGAAGTAGAACTAAATGAGAAAAAATACATGAAAAGAAATGAACAATATAGAAAAGGAAGATTGATGTACGAAAAATAATTTTTTTATAAAATAAGAGAATTCTTCCAAAATGAAAACTGGGAAAGAATACACAAAGAAGATACAACAGTAGAAGAGAAATGGAATATTTTGACAAAAATCTATAAAAAAGTAGAAAAGTATGTCCCAAGACAAAAACAAGAAAAAGAATATGTAAAGTGCTGGTACAATAAAAGTTGTAGGGAGTTAAAAGACAAAAGAGACAAAGCCTGGGCCAAATGGAAGAAAAACAAAAGACCAGAAAAATGGAAAATATATACTTGTTATAGAAATGAATATGTACAAGCGTGCAGAGAGGAAAAGAGAAAATATGAAAAAGATGTCATAGAAAAATGTAAAGATCAACCAAAACTATTCTACAGATTTGTAAACAACAAACTGAAAAACAAACAAGATTTGGAGAAATTAAGACAAGGAGTTGAATACACAGAGGAAATTGAAATGGCGGAAATTATGAACAAACATTTTAAATCAGCGTTTACAAGGGAGAACATACAACCTGAAGAGATCGAATGGAAAGAGAAAGTCCCCCCTATGAAAGAAATAGAAGTAACAAAGAATGAAATATTGAAATACTTGAGTAATCTTGATGTCAGAAAATTGCATGGACCAGATGAAATAGCAAACTGGATTTTGAAAGAATGCAGGAATGAACTGGCAGACATAATACATAGCATAATAAACAGTTCCTTGAAAGAAGGTAAAGTTCCAGAAGATTGGAAAAAAGCAAATATAGTACCTATATATAAAGGAGGAAATAAAGAAGACCCTACCAACTATAGGCAAGTCTCTCTAACAAGTACAATAGCAAAAATTTGTGAAAGAATTGTCAAAAATAGATGGGTAAAATATTTAGAAAAACAAAAACGTGCTAAATCCAAGGCAATTTGGATTCAGACAAGGACGATCATGCGTCACCAATTTAATATGTTTCTATTCAAGGCTAATAGATATAATACAAGAAAGAGATGGATGGGCTGATTGTGCATTTCTAGACCTAAAAAAAGCTTTTGACAAAGTACCACATAAGAAGTTGCTTAAGAAATTAGAAACTGAAGGAGGAATACAGGGCAAACTGCTAAATTGGATGGAAGACTTTTTGCAAGAAAGAAAAATGAGAGTAGTGATAAGAGACCAACACTCAAAATGGTATGAAGTAATAAGCGGTGTTCCACAAGGAACAGTTCTGGCCCCAATAATGTTTGCTATATATATTAATGATATGGATGAAGGAATTGAAAGCTATATGAGCTTCTTTGCAGATGATGCAAAACTATTGAAAAAAGTGAACACGGAAGAAGATTGTGAATCACTACAGAGAGATCTAAATAAAGTACAGGAATGGAGTAGGAAGTGAGAGATGGAGTTCAATACAAAGAAGTGTAGTATAATGGAATTTGGAAAAAGTAAAAACAGAATAACAGGATCATATAAATTGGGAGAAGAAGGAATAAAAAAAATAGAAAATGAGAAGGACCTGGGAGTCATTGTTATGAATAATATGTCACCTGAGAAACATATAAATAAGATTTTTGGAGAAACCTATAATTCAATAAGAACAATCAAAGTTGCATTTACATACCTGGATGAAGAAATGGTGAAGAAAATTCTAATCACCCTGATAAGACCAGGATTGGAATATGCAGCAACGATATGGTCACCAAGTGCAAAAAAATGTATAAAAAAACTTGAAAGAATAAAAAGAGCAATTACAAAATTGGCACCAACACTCTCAAAACTATCATATGAAGAGAGACTAGTAAAACTTGAACTACAGACACTAGAGCAAAGAAGAGAGGAGATTTGATAGCTATTTACAGAATCATGAAAGGCATACAAATTACTGATAGAGAAAATCTGAGAAAATGGGATGACAGAAATACAAGAGGACATGGAAAGAAAATAAAAAAAGACAGCTATAGAAGAGATCTGAAAAAGAACAGCTTTCCTCAGAGTAATTGACAGTTGGAACAAGTTAGATGAGAAAGTGGTGTGTGCAAAAACAATACATGAATTTGAAAATAGTTTAGATAAAATGAGATACAAAAACGGGACACCACGAGCATAGCTCCCCTTCCCGTAAAATACAACTAGGTAAATACATATATATATATATATATATACATATATATATAGACATATACACACAAAAATATACATATTATGTATGAGGCCCCGCATGGAGAAGTGTCCCATGTGACACAATGGCCGGTTTTGAGTTACGCACATGACACTATTTTGCGCCAGCCGAGCGAGCGTGAGGTTTTACCACTTTGTTTTAGGAGCGTTTCAACCATATTGCAGGTCACGTTTTGTCTTTTCCGACATGCTCGGTTTGAAGTAGATGGGCGAAAATAGCGTTATATGTGCGTAACTCAAAATCGGCTATTGTGTTGCATGGGACACTTCTCTTTGTGGGGCCTCATATATATCTGTATATATACATATATATACACATATACACATATATATACACATACATATATACATACATATATACATATATATATATACACATACATATATATATATATATATATATATATATATACATGATTAAATTTTGCAGCAGCTTCTGCATTCACGAGTTTCTTGCTGACGTGTTCAACTTTTCTAATACTTGAACGTTGAATATCGTTGAGTTGTCTTATTATATGTCCAAACTTCATTTAGAATGGATGTAAAGACAATACTAACTTCTTAATTTTACTAGTAGAGCTTTTGCCTAACTTTAGGCATCTTCAGTACAAATTGGATACAAATAGTAAAGGTGACAATATATACAAAGAACATATGGATCATTAGGAGAGGTGGGAATTCGGACAGTTACTCAGGAGACAGGATCAGATGTTCCATCCACTGGGTCAACGGTGAACCTATGCCTGTGATCTAAATACTTAGAAGTGGGAATGATAAATTGGTCGGGATTTTGTTTGTTCATGGTGGGGTTTTGTCTTTTAATGTGAAGTGCTTCTAAGATGAGAAGGCGCCTGTAGTTTGATTCCTTTTGTAAAATGATGGTTCCTTCTTCCAGATCCTTCCTTGTGACTGGGGATTGATGTGTGTCAATGTGATGTTGTTTTATGGCTCCATTAGAAAGGTGAAGGGTGAGGCGTCTTGATAGTTTTGTTGTAGTCGACCCTA
This sequence comes from Oratosquilla oratoria, assembly GCF_046742065.1. Taxonomy (NCBI): domain Eukaryota; kingdom Metazoa; phylum Arthropoda; class Malacostraca; order Stomatopoda; family Squillidae; genus Oratosquilla; species Oratosquilla oratoria. The sequence continues at coordinate 85,056,923 of NC_134782.1, forward strand.
TGTACTTTTCATTAAGGGTTTCACAGTTCCCTTTTTTACATGTGTATTTGTGCACAAGGTGGCTACATTGGAATACTGGGGTTCGCTGGCTAGGGCTATTCTTAAGGAGGAGGTGGGACGTTTTTCTATTCTGGTACCAAATGTTTATGTGGATTTTGTCGTCACTGTTGGAGGGTCTGACGTTTTTTTCCGATGATCTTCCTGATGGCGTCCTCGTCTGCTTTATATTGGGAGGACATAATGTTCTTGTAAAATATGATGATCTTTTGTCCTGTTTGAATGTTGTCGGTCGGGGGTCTGTACCATCTGTCCAGGTGTGTGTTGATGACATTTTGTACCTCTTTGCTTGAGAAACTCGTGAATGCAGAAGCTGCTGCAAAATTTAATCATATCTGCCTGAAAGAGGACCTGCTACCCTACTACTGTAATATACACATATATATACATATATACACACACACAAATTTTTGGAGAAACTTATAATTTCATAAGAACAATTAAAGTGGCATTTACATACCTGGATGAAGAAATGGTGAAGAAAATTCTAATCACTCTGATAAGACCAAGATTGGAATATGCTGCAACAATATGGTCACCAAGTACAAAAAAATGTATAAAAAAACTTGAAAGAATACAAAGAGCAATTACAAAATTGGCACCAACACTCTCAAAACTATCATATGAAGAGAGACTAGCAAAACTTGAACTACAGACACTAGAGCAAAGAAGAGAGGAGATTTGATAGCTATTTACAAAATCATGAAAGGCATAGAAATTATTGATAGAGAGAATCTGATAAAATGGGATGATAGAAATACAAGAGGACACGGAAAGAAAATCAAGAAAGACAGCTACAGAAGAGATCTGAAAAAGAACAGCTTTCCTCACAGAGTGATATGTGCCTCGATTCCACTTACTTTCGCTTCAGGGAGCACATATACCACCAACGAAAAGGTACTCCCATGGGCTCACCCATTTCAGTTGTAGTGGCTGAAGTGGTCATGCAGCAGTTTGAGGCAGAACTTCTGAAGACAGCACCCCCATCCCTGAAATTATGGGTGAGGTATGTGGATGACATTTTCGCTGTAATGCAAGACAAAGACATTGACCCTTTCTTCACTAGGATCAATAGCTTAGAATCAGCCATCCAGTT
>NC_134782.1:85063075-85068075 GCF_046742065.1 Oratosquilla oratoria
TTTTATAATTCTGTCTCTACATTTAATGATCTCTCCATTTACAAGATATTCACCACCTGTTCTAATATAGAGGTAAGGAAAAAGAAAGATCTAGTGGAGTAGGATCCTTGATAAACCGAGAGGTCGCTGGTAACGTAGTCAAGTTCAGTAGGTTTTCATAGGGTAGCTTCGATTGTGATTAGGCTGTGTAAAAGGTACATTTTAAAATAATTCAGGTTTATGCACCAGCATCACAGAGTTGACACGATTAAATTGAGTCCTTCTATGATGATTTAAGTCAGGTAATGGACCAAGAAAAAAGTACACGTTGGTAATAGGCGACCGTATTGCTAAAGTGGGGAAGAAAATGGGAGATGAGTCGGGTTCGTGTATTGGGAAGTTTGGAGTAGGGGAGAGAAATCACAGAGGCGAGATGTTGGTCAATTTTACAAAGAACTACAACATGAGAATAATGAACACTTTCTTCCAAAAGCGTGTAGGCCGTAAATGGACTTGGAGAAGCCCAAATGGAACAACAAAGAACGAAGTCTACTTCATATTAGAAGATGAGAGCAATGTTAGTCATAAAAATTAAACATAGGTAGTTACCAGAGAATTGTAGGTTGCACAGATAAATTCGATTTCAGAATTTCAGAGCCGAGAGAAGTATACTACTTTAAAAAAAGAAAATATACCTTGCCGAAGTTAAGGATAACAAGAAGGAATTTCAGTTAGAAATAAAAATACATTGGAAACTCTAAGAATTACGGAGGACAATGTCGAAGGCATGAATATGAATGGGACCTTTCGCAGTGAGCAATTACCTGACACCGCCAGATTTTGTAATTCTTGCCGGAAAATAAAAACTTTCTGGGCAAGTTTTATAACCTTACAGAGGTGTATCGTTGTACATTATTGTGTCTGAAATTTAAGTAAATTAATTTCATGATTGCAAACGCCATATAGCATTGTTTGAGCTATTTATAATTACAGATTATATTCGTAAAACAGCCTATAATTGTATCAAGCCAAGCAATTTGTCATTTTTTACCGACTTCAATGGACGTATACTGATATATACTTGCATTTGAATGCACCAAGCAATAGGCAAATCCATGTAATGTATCGAAAATATAATTTTGCATCGAAGACTTAATTTTTTCGGTACGATTAACATTTGTGTTTCTCTTACTTTTTCTCGAATCTGACGTGCACTCTGCCACGACACACGTAAAATTAGTTATATTTGTTTGAAAATAGCTCCCAGCAGATTTAAGAGGCTATTCTTTACATAAAACGTCGTTCACTTCGTACGTCCGCCATTTTTTTTTTTTATCTCACTGATTATCTTCATATACGTACAGGACGTGACAGTGATATCCATTATTTTTTAACACTCAGATAAAATGCACAAACCGAAATCAACATCCTCTTATTTTTACTGCTCATACTTCAGTAAAAATAATTACCTATTTTTAGTTTTACCTCATAATTAAATTAACAAAGCCTTATCACACACCAGTAAGTAAAAATTATAACATTAAGAGTCATGTTTTTAATTTTAAATACATTTATGCAGACATTTATGTCATATCCTTTTTTTTTTTTTTAAATATCGGTTTCCAAATTAGCTAAGTCACCCCTTTGCCTCGTGAAATCCGAGACAATTGAAAATTCTAGCGCTAATAGGAATCTACGAGCCTGACTGCGAAAGGTCCCATTTAGTAAATACCATTAGGGAATCGGCAGAGGGAGTAGGAAGTACAAAAATGTATTAGAGAAAACAAATACTCGAAAGCTACAAATAACCTGATTAAAAGAAGAAGGACTATACAGATTAAAAACAAGATAGACGAAATAAGAGTGAGTAGAACTGAACAGGCTTGTCAACAAAAGGCAGGGATCAGAGAAAAGATATAGATACATGGATGAAATAGAGGAAACTATACGTAAATGTATATTTATTAAAATAACCGAGCGCAGACATGCTTTAGGAAGGCAGCAAATGATGTTTGAAAGATATATACAGTGTATGTATATATATATATATATATATATATATATATATATATATAATATATATATAAATATAATATATATATAAATAAATATAATATATATATAAACATATATAAATATATATAATATATATATAAGATATATATATATAAATATATAAATATATATATATAATATATATATATATAAATATATAAAATATATATAATATATATATACACATATATATCACAAAGATATGTCGTAGCACATATGTAAAATAATACTGATGACCCACTTTCGGAGAAGAATAAGCGAAGATATAGAGATCTGTATATTTCGATCACTAACTGTGATCCTCTTCGGCAGAAGAGGATCACAGTTAGTGATCCGAAGAGGATCACAGTTAGTGATCGAAATATACAGATCTCTATATCTTCGCTTATTCTTCTCCGAAAGTGGGTCATCAGTATTATATATATATATATATATATATATATGCATTTTTTACCTCTGTGTAACGGTCATAGTATCTTGGCAGTTGAAGAAACAAGTCCATCTTGTTTTGAGAATGAATTGTGTGTGTGGTGGCCTCCGTGTGTAAGGTGCAGTGGCCGTTAGGCGACTCGTGATTGTCGCCACCTTCGCCACAGTGTCCATTTCTGAAATTTTCCTGTCTGACCATCCTTGTGTCAAGCGAACTGATCTACCGTGCTACTTCAGGAGTGATGCCTTAGGTAGTCGACTCAATCGTCAATCGCGACTCGACGATGCAGAGTGGAAATGATTCCCAAATTCTTGAGGTTTGTTGATGTTGCTCTTTCACTACAAGCGACGCAACACCTTGGCTCTTTCGCGCCAAAAATTAAATCACGAACTCGCTAAGACCAACAGAAGAGTCTTCGGCGCGCGCCAGGGGCTTTCGGGTCACGAGGAGTACCGCCCGGCTGATATTCCGCACACCTGGATAGCGACAATTCGACTTCAAGAAGCCGAGGTTCTGGTTCGTCTATCTGGCCACATCTCCGAACACTTGTGGCGGTTAGGAAGTGTGTGCCAGTAGCTGACTGTGCGTACAGGTGTGCTCGCATGAACGGGCGTTTTACCTAATCATAGGTTTCCTGCAATTCCAGTGGTCATATACAAAATTTGCATTTTTTCCCTCCATGACTACACTAACAAGACCTCTATGTCGATTATACCTATTCCATTCATTGTTCTGAACGTTTATATCATATAACTTTTCTTCTAACGTTAGCAGTTTCATTTTAATCTTCGCATGATCGGTCTACTAGGCACAAGTTACTGCTGAAAATTCTAGCGCTAATAGTCTACGAGCCTGACTGCGAAATGTCCCATTATATAGTGTCACTGCTACCTTACTGTGTACCTTTGAAAATGTCTTAAATAGACGAAAACGTTCGGTCACCTTTCATTTTATTTTCCAGGCGGTTTTATTACACATTTTGTGAATCAAGTGTTTTTGTGATTTATTCGCATATATATATATATATATATATATATATATATATATATATATTAGATATATTATATATTACATATATATATATACATATATATATATAATATACAAGCCCCTGGCTTCGCCAGCCCGGCTGCGCCGGGGGGCTTGGCCTGCGGCGCACCTCGCTTCGCTCGCGGAGGGCTACGCCCCACCTTCAAACAAAGGCTATAAAATAAGCAACTGTAAATTATTCACCTCTTTTATTTTCGTCATTTTTGTTTTTTAGAAAAATATTTTTATTTAGACTTACGCCCAAGATCCGCTCGAGTCCCAAAGATCCGCTCGAGCCCTCAAGATCTGCTCGAGTCCCAAAGATCTACTCAAGTCCTCTAGATCCGCTCGAGTCCCAAAGATCCGCTCGAGTCCTCTAGATCCACTCGAGTCTCAAAGATCCGCTCGAGTCCTCTTGATCCGAAGGAGAAGAAGAAGAAGAAGACGAAGAAGAAGAAGAAGACGAAGAAGAAGAAGAACGCGAAGACGAAGAAGAAGAAGAAGAACGCGAAGAAGAGGAGGAAGAAGAACGCGAAGAAGAAGAACGCGAAGAAGAAGAACGCGAAGAAGAAGAAGAAGAAGAAGAGGAAGAATACCACCTGACCCCGACTTCTTCTTCTTCTTCTTCTTCCTATTGGACAACCTTACACCCACCCGATGTCCCCAAAATACCACGGATTGAAAAACGGGAAAAACTGGAAAGACTTTATTTTTTAAGTTACATTGATATATATGATATATATATATATATATATATATATATATATATATATATATATATATATACAGTGCTCGACAAGGATGTACGAACGGTTAGCGAGAATGAGTGATGAGGAGTGTTGAGGACTGTTTTTGCTGAAATGCACAATTTCATATAAAAAATTAGCATATGGTTGCATTATTTGACCTATTTTCTTTAAAATGTGTGATTTCCATGTAATTTGATCAAAGAGAAGTTACGTTTTTATCCTCTACAAAATTACCAACCACATACCGTCTGACTCACTAATTGCCGACCTCAACCAAACAATGACGGTTTTTGCTCAAATGCACAATTTTATATAAAACATTAGCATATGGTTGCATTATTTGACCTATTTTCTTTAAAATGTGTGATTTCCATGTAATTTGATCAAAGAGAAGTTACGTTTTTATCCTCTGCAAAATTACCGGCAACAGCTATGAATACCGTCCGGTTTTTGCTAAAATGCACAATTTTATATAAAAAATTAGCATATGGATGCATTGACCTATTTTCTTTAAAATGTGTGATTTTTATGCAATTTGATCAAAGAGAAGTTACGTTTTTATCCTCAGCAATATTGCCGACAGACTCGCTCATAGTCTACCAAACTCGAACAAGAACGGTTTTTGCTGAAATGCACCGTTTTATATAAATATTAGCATATGGTTGCATTATTTGAACTATTTTCTTTAAAATGTGTGATTTCCATACAATTTCAAAGAGAAGTTACGTTTTTATCCTCTGCAAAACTACCGACAACAG
>NC_134782.1:85073075-85098075 GCF_046742065.1 Oratosquilla oratoria
TCATTCTAATAGCTGTTTTCGCGTAATGTATACATACAGTCAAACCTCGTTAAAACGGACTAATAAGGGAGAAGGGTGTCATTCTTAACCGATCGTCCTGTTGAACCGATCGCCCGGTTTAACCGATCGTCCAGTTTAACCAATGGGCCTATATATAGGTATATATACCTATTGTACGGTATACATTACACCGTACTCTACACACAGTACTCAGGTACACCATATAGTAAACATATAGGGTGTGTATGAATATACATTTATCTGTCGTAGATGACCGATGAGCTTGTGATGGAGGTGGGTGGTGGGTGGAGATGTAACTTATTCAAGTCAGTAGAACTGTAATGCTCCACTGACTGAGATGAGGCTGGTTGTTGATACCCACTTTAAGAAGGCTGAGGTGACTGAGCAACAGGTGGTCAAAGTCATCGTCAGCTTCAGCAGGGCTGGGACGAGCTGGCTTGAAGAACGAATCGAGTTCGAGTTGTTTCAGGATGATTTTTTCCCTGGAGATTCTAGAATGTTGTTAATATTGTTGGATCTCAATTTCCGCTGACAAATCAATGCAGCTGATGAGATTATCAAGGGATTCACGTGCAACAGAGCTTGGGTTTCTTGGGCAATGGTTCGTCATCTTCATCTTTGTCACATCATCTCTGCTGTCACCAGCGAGAACGTTATCAGCTATTTCTTCTTCTATCATCACCTAGTATCCAGGATCATCCTCTGTCTTTTAATCAGGTCCTTATATCATCTTCAGACACATCTTCATCCGCCCTTTGAAGGACACAATGAAAATCCCTGGGCTCAAATCCTTCGAAATCGTTATCTACCTCTGTATCAAAGATTTTTTTTTATCCACAAGCATGGCCTCGAATATTAATTTTGACTGATTTCCATGCAGCTGCGACACTAAATGTAGCTGATTTGAGGTTGTATTTTTCATGTTAGCAATTGTACTTTTTCCTTGTATGTCGCACGATCGTCTTACTCCTCTAGCACCACAAGTACTTTATTTAAACATCTCCGTTAGTATACCTCTTGCAGGATACAAATACCCCGTGATCCATGGGCTGGATCAGGGAGGTAACACTCAAGGAGGTAACACTGGGTGGCGAAAACATACACCGTACCATCTTGACTCACAAGTTCCTCACCACTTGGGTGAGCAGGTGCGTCGTCGCACTGCACGTATGTAATGGGTGAAGAACCAATCACTTAAGATTGTCATGTTGAACTATGCTATCTTAGAGGTGTAGTAATGCGCCGGAAGATAGTTCATGCAGTATTTCAAAACTCGCGGGAGAACTGACTTGCCCACCACCGCAAGCCTCAAACGGTGCAAGCAGTCTCCGTTAGCAGAGCACAACGCCGAGAAACGTTCTTTGAAAATCCATATGAACAAGTTGTATAGACACGGTAAAGGAAACATGGACTGGAGGTGAAGCTTTTATTCCTGACGTTTCGTCTAACGACTTTCTCAAAGGAATGAGCATACTAGAAACATACAGAGTTTATAAACCCGCCTTATGGCTCAAGGGGGTGTGTGAGCGTATAGAGCTGTGTTCTGATTGGCCCGCTGAGACAGCCAATCACGAAGCGCTATATTCGCTGAAGATTTGGCCCAGGTGAAGCTCCCAGCCTTATTGTTGATATTCGGACGAGTGGTGATGTACGCAGCTTCTATAGATTTTCTGGTCTTCTTATCCATACCTTCGTGTAGAATCTCGGCTCGGTTCCATTGTGGGAGGTGCCGAGATTCTACACGAAGGTATGGATAAGAAGACCAGAAAATCTATAGAAGCTGCGTACATCACCACTCGTCCGAATATCAACAATAAGGCTGGGAGCTTCACCTGGGCCAAATCTTCAGCGAATATAGCGCTTCGTGATTGGCTGTCTCAGCGGGCCAATCAGAACACAGCTCTATACGCTCGCACACCCCCTTGATCCATAAGGCGGGTTTATAAACTCTGTATGTTTCTAGTATGCTCATTCCTTTGAGAAAGTCGTTAGACGAAACGTCAGGAATAAAAGCTTCACCTCCAGTCCATGTTTCCTTTACCGTGTCTATAAAACGTTCTTTGCTTCTTTTTTTTTCTCGTGTTTAAAATATTGCGTATTCCTGGGGAGTCACCACCAAAATAACAAAGTTCATCCTCATAAGGCTTTGTTCACACTACAAGCGGAGCGGAGCGGTTAGGTGTTCACTCTACAAGCGGAGGATTTCGTGAGTGCGTTCATATTGCTCGACAGCAAATGACAGAAACGGCAACACTGGGTTCATCCCATCATCATCATCAGAAGAAGAAGAAGAGATCGGTATGGAGAACACCACCATCTCTTCCATGAACTGATGAGAGATGAATCGCGATTCCACGCGTATTTTTGGATAAAACCGGGAAGTTTCGATATTTTGCACTCCCTCCTAGACTGAAAAAAGAAGGAAAAAAACATTATATATATATATATATATATATATATATATATATATATATATATATATATATGTGTGTGTGTGTGTGTGTGTATGTGTGTGTGTGTTGCGTGTCAATCCACTCTATAAAACGGCTCTTTTATTCAGTTATATATGGGTCAAAATTATCTCTCCCTCTCCTTCCCACATACATCACGTGTGCTGTCAACTTGACGAAAAATGTAATGATATATCAAGGAACATGGAATGTCACCAAATTAGCTTTTCACAACATAGTACTAACATATATAGTCAAAGTGTGCCAGAACCCTGCACAGTCTGGCCAGTGATTGTAATTTTGAATTCAGGAATAAAAAATTACATTGGTAGAACCTTCTTAGCCATGGGTAGAGTGGTGGATAACCGCTAGAGCGTCAAAAAATATGCCAGCATCTCTTGAGCGTGCCGCTCCGCTTGTAGTGTGGACACCTGAGCGTCTGTACATTCAAAACTACGTAACAATTAATGCCGCTCCTCTCCGCTTGTAGTGTGAACACGCCCTTACACAGTTGGGAAATCAGTAGCCATTTACTCTTAATTAAATCATTAAGCTGCTTCCTGTATGGCTTCACTGCCTCCAACGGCGCACCGCCCGCCTGCTTCACCATGCGTAAGTTTATTACATATTTCGTGGCTATTTCTAAATCCCCATAACCACCCATTGCTAGCCTCTAAGTTCTCAATTCCAGTTTGCCTTGCTCACTTGGCAACAGCACTTTGAATTTCTCCCCACGAACTCTACCATGTGGATGTCTAACCAACCACATGCCGGTCCCAAGCCCGGATAAAAGAGGAGGGTTGTGCGACAGGCCTAGCAAGCCGGCATTTAAAACAAGAAAAGCTCACGATACGCAAACTGAGCCTTGGAATGGACGGACTTTTCGGCTACGACCTGGACACGAACTTGGACTAAATGGGAGGAGGAAAAGGTATAGGAAGATCAGGATTGCCACTCTAAATGTCTCAACCATCAAAGACAAGAGGAAGAAATGGTTACATTGATGAAGGAAAGAAATCTTGATATCCTGGGTTGCTGCGAGACGAGGATAAAAAATGAAGGAAGAAAGGTTTTACACGAGAACTATCATTTAATATGGAAGGGAAGAGAGGATTCGATGTACGGTGTGGCCTTTATACTGACCCCAGAAATGTCAGATAGGATAGTAGGGGTTTCTTATGAGAGCGAAAGAATGATAGATGTTATCATCAAATTAAAGGAAACAGAACTTAGGCTGATACAGGTGTACGTTCCACAACAGGGACGTCCAAATCAGGAGAAGGATGAATTTTACGAAAGACTCCAATATCTATATGATATGGATGCAGATACGAGAAATACAGTAATAATAATGGGAGATATGAATGGACATGTTGGCAGAAACAGAGAAGGAATGAGGGGAGTCCTGGGGGAGTTTGGTATTGGAGATAGAAACTTAGATGGGGAAAGAGTTTTAGATTTCTGTGTGATAAATGACTTATCAATTATGAATACATTTTACAAACACCAGGAATCCCACAAGTGGACATGGTATCAGTGGAATAGCGGAAGAGGAGAATATACGAATAAGTCGATGATTGATCTAATCGTAACCAACAACAAGAACATATTTTTAGATGTAAGGGCCATTCCCTCAGTATCAATGGATTCTGATCACAGAATGGTGATCGGAAAGGTCAAATTAAAGACACCAAAGAGGAACAGAGGAAGAAAGGGGAAAATATATTGCCTTGAAAATCTAAAAAATGAAGAATGCTTGAGAGAATTGAAAAACAAGGTGGAGGAGAAATTGCCAAATGGTGTGTGTGAGGATGTGGAAACTGAGTGGGGAAAAATGAAGACGACGATAAAAGACATAGCTGAGGAAACAATCCAAGTAAAAGTACATGGTAATACCAAAAAGAAAACTACAATATGGTGGACACAAGAAGTCAGACAAGCAGTTGGACTGAAGATGAGGTGTTTCCGAAAGTGGATGAAAACGAGACAAATAGAAGACAGACAACTATATGTAGATGCTAGAAATGCAGCAGAACAGATTAAAAGAGAGGCTAAGAGAGAAGCATGGGAACGTGTTGGGGAGCAACTGGAGGAAGATTTCGGTGGAGTCAAAAAGCTCCTATATAGCATGGCCAAAAATTATAGAAAAGGAGAGAATTCAATGACAGGAGCCTTGAAAAGTGCAGATGGGGAAGAGCTTCTTACTGAGCCGGAACATATTTGTCAAAGATGGATGCAATATTTTGAAGGGTTATTAAATGTGGAGGATTTTATAAGGGAGAATGATGAAAATCTAGTGCATGAGGAGGTGATAAACAATGGAAATTATGGGGAAATGGATGAGATTACGAGAGAGGAAGTAATTAATGCAATTAAGAAAATGAAAAATCGAAAGGCAACGGGTGAAGATGGAATCCCAAGTGAAATATTTAAAGCACTGGATGATGTGGGAGTGACATGGCTAAGGAGAATCTTCAACATAGCGTGGGAGGAGGGGAGGATCCCAGATGACTGGAGGAGAGCTATAGTGTGCCCAATATATAAGAAGGGAGATAAAACAAGATGTGAAAACTAGATGTATATCTCTGCTTTCACACGCTGGAAAAATCTATGAAAGAGTGCTGGAACAGAGACTCAGAGGACTGATAGAGGAAAAAATTGGGAAGTGGCAACATGGTTTTAGGCCTGGAAAAGGAACAGTAGATCTTATATTTGCTATGAAACTACTTCTGGAAAAAGACTGGGAATGGCATAAGGATAAATATGCTGTATTCATTGATATGGAGAAAGCTTTTGACAGGGTACCTAGGAAGAAACTGTGGGAAGCATTGGGACATGAAGAGTATGGAATACCTGGTAAACTAAAAAGGGCAATAAAAAGCATATTACATGAGACAATGAGTAAAGTTAGAGGAAGAGATATGGAGAGCGAATGGTTCGAAGTGAGAACAGGTGTGAGGCAGGGTGGTGTCATATCGCCGCTGCTCTTTATTATATATATGGACAGATGTATGAAAGAAATATGCGATGACGACAATGAAATCACATTTACTTATGCAGATGATATAGCAGTTATCACTGACAATGAACAACAACTACAGAATGCAATGAACAGATGGTAAAATACGCTGAGAACAAGGGAAATGAAAATAAATGTAAACAAAACTGAAGTTATGTATGTTGGTAGAAGAAATGTGGAAGTGGACATGGAGGTGGGGAGTGAGAGATTAAAGAAGGTAACCAACTTTAAGTATCTTGGAGTTTTGTTTTGAAAAAGAAAATAGACAGGACATAGAACTAAACAATAGAATATGTAAATACAATTCAAATATAAGCATGCTATATCCACTACTGAAAGACAAAAATATCCCCGGAAAATGTAAAACAACAATATACAACACCATATTAAGACCTATACTGACTTATGGATCAGAAGCCTGGACATCGACAAGCAGAACAAGATCAAAGATACAGGCTGCAGAGATGAGGGTGCTGAGAATGATTAAAGGAGTGACTAGGAGAGACAGGTTGAAGAATGATGATATAAGAAGAGAGCTGGGAGTTGTATCAATTCTGGAGATGGTGGGGAGAAGCAAGCTAAGATGGTATGGACATGTGCAAAGAATGAACGAGAACCAGTTACCGAGAAAATATCTGGAATATAGACCTCAAGGAAGAAGACCTGTGGGAAGACCAAGGAAGAGATGGGTTGAAGGAGTTGGGGAAGCACTGGCGGCGAGGGGAAGTAGCCTGACTGAAATTGAGAGAGAAGAGACCTTTGCGAACCGACAAGAATGGAGGAAAATCGTTCATCGGGACTCAGTGGCTGACAGGCACTAGCCTACCAGGCTTCTGGTGAGAGGTGAGAGGTGAGAGGACTCGGTTACCACATGATCGTTGTTGTATAAGTCACTGTCACAGATTCCTCAAGATTTGTATCCTTTGCAACTCGCATCATCAGACGATGCTTTAAAACCAACATCTATATTATATTTAAAAGAAAAAGCAACGATTTTATTCTTTGCCTTGCGTATATCTGATACTGTTTGTTTTTTCACTCCGTATTATTGACACATTTTCGCTACTGAAGAACATGCATTTAGCTTTCTAATAAGTTCTAGAGCAATGGGACCTTTCGCAGTCAGGCTCGTAGTTTCCTATTAGCGCTAGAATTTTCAATTGTCTCAGATTTCATGGGGCAAAGGGGTGACTTAGCTAATTTGGAAACCGATATTAAAAAAAAATACGACATAAATTGCTACATAAGTGTATTTAGAATTAAAAACATGACTCTTAATGTTATTGATTTTACTTACTGGTGTGTGATGAGGCTTTGTTAATTTAATAATAAGATAAAACTAAAAATAGGTAATCATTTTTACTGAAGTAAGTATAAGCAGTAAATATTAGAGGATGTTGATTTCGGTTTTGCATTTTATCTGAGAGTGTTGAAAAATAATGGATATCACTGTCACGTCCTGTATATGAAGATAATCAGTGAGATAAAATATAACAACAGTGGTGGCGGACGTACGAGTATTTAATGCGCGATGTATTGAAGCGATGAGTTGAAAAACGTGACTTTCAATTCGTCGCAGCATCATGAAAGCAATCATGGGGCGTACCGATTTCTAATCGCTGCGCAGTGTGTCAATAACAGTCGAAGGGAGAGCATGCACGCGCTCTGCTTCGCTCTTCTATTTTCATACAATGGCACAAGCAACTTCCACAAAGCCTTTCGAGTGGACGAAGACTATTGTATTACATTACATAAAGCTACTAAAGCAGTACCCAGCCATTTGGAATATAATATGAGAAATATAAAAAGTACAAACATCAAAAGCTGACTTATTTTCTTTAACAAAATGTAATGTGCGGAATGAAGACATTACCAAAAAACTTCATACACTGAAAACACAATTTCACAGGGAAATGGCTGCCATCAATGCATCAAAGAAGTCTGGTGCTGCCACGAAAAATATATACACTCCAAAGCTGTGGTGGTTTAATGATTAAATGAGTAGAGCGTCGGTAGACATCTTCAACCCGTGAAAGCCAAATGATGACTGAGATCTGGTTGCTCGCGCAAGGTATTCGCAGTGATGCAGCCCGTCCGGACGTTAGTGTTAAGTTAACACGACTACTGCATCAAGTCGCTGATGCGTCATGGTACGTGTGGACGGGGCTTTAGTAATCGTACCGGAAAAATTAGGTCTTCGAGGCAAAATTATATTTTCTATACATTACATAGATTTTCCTATTGCTTGGTGCATTCAATTGAAAGTATATATCAGTATAAGTTTATTGGAATCGGTAGAAAATGACAAATTGCTCGGCTTGATACAATTATAGGCTGTTTTACGAATATCATCTGTAATTATAAATAGAGGCTCAAACAATGCTATATGCCGTTTGCAATCATGAAATTAATTGACTTAAATTTCAGATACAATAATGTACAACGATACACCTCTAAGTTTATAATACTTGCCCAAAAAAGTATTTATTTTCCGGCAAGAATTACAAAATCTGGCGGTGTCTGGTATCAAAACACTCACTGCGAAAGCAAGATCTAAGAATATAAGGTCTAACCACTTCCGACCGAATTTCGAGGGAGTTGGCGCAGCGGGCCCGTGAACGTCACCTGGCTGCTCAAAGTGGGGTTAGCGGGTCCTATAGCTGTCAGTTGAAGCTGGTCCGTCGTTCAAAAATGACGTTGCCTTCGCTCGCACTGCTCCACGCAATTAGTTATATTCTGACAAATATTATATAAAATATATATATAAATATATATAAAATATTATAGTTCCTGTCTATATATATGAATATATAATATATATGATATATAATATATATATATATATATATATAATATATAAAATATTATAGTTCCTGTCTTCCTTGGCGTTTCACAGTTTTCTTCAGTGTATCACAAAGAGAAAATGGACTCAGCCAAATGACGTCAGAAGCTGCGCAGAATAATTCCAACGGTTTGACCTGTATATTTAGACCTTGTGCGAAAGGTCCCATTCCCCAAGCTTTGCTTCACGCTCTCCCTTTTCAACAAGCAATTTTTGAAAAAAAAAAGAAAAAAAAAAAAGGTATATATGTATGTATATATTGTATTGTATTTTGTTGTGTTGAATAGTTTCTGTTTCATAGATACGGCCACCTTCCTCGGGGAAGTAGGCCCGGAGTAACACAACACAATGTGGCAGAGGTAAACGCACTTTGAAAGGCGGGAGCGCTGAAGGCCGACGCGCGTGCCATCTACCGGACGCTGTCCTAACTAACCCTTAGCTTATGATGACGTCGACTTCGGCGTCCAGAGGTGCGCGTGGGTGTACGAGGATGCCGGTGTCGGCGTCCTCATTATATTTATTTTGTGGTAGATGAGTGCTCCCCATGTTCTGAGAATAGTCTTGATCGCGTTTTCTGCGGTTATCAACATCCTGGGTGAAAAAGAACGAGTATTACAGCAGTAACATTATATTATATAACGCGCATATTGTGATTACCATTGTAGAACGGTCAGCGTCACCTTAACTAGGGGAATATAAATCTTATCAGATATCAGAGTTAATGAGGTCCGTCCTACAAAGGGTCGACTGTACATATATACATACTGTATGTACACACACACACACACACACACAATATATATATATATATATATATATATATATATATATATATATGTTTCCTACTCCCACTTACGTCAACCACATATTTCTTTTATACATACATATGGTCCAATTAACTGAAGTGACCTTTCTGTGAATGTGCTGTATCCTCCTGTACTGCTTCTAACTCGGGCAGTGGGCGGGATACAGGCCATCATCCATAGGGAGCAAAGGTGAGGGAGCAAAGGTGAGGGAGAAGAGGGGGCGGTGGATGGGAGTGAAATGGGGGGGGGCCGGAGTGGGTATTTGCCTTTTTAAGTTGGGGCTATCTCCCTTGTTATATAGAATATATATATATATATATATAAATATATATATATATATATATATATATACATACATATACACACATATATATATACATACATGTAGATATTATATATATATACATATTATATACATATATATATATATATATATATATATACATATATATATATACATATATATACATATATGTATATATACATATATATACATACATGTATATATACATATATATACATATATATACATATTATATACATATATATACATGTATATATACATATATATATACATACATACATGTATATACACATATATAGATATACATACATACATGTATATACACATATATAGATATACATATACATATATATATACACATACCTATATACATACATATATATTAATATATATACATATATATATACATACATACAGTATATATACATATATATACATACATATATATACATATATATACATATATATATATACATACATACATATATACATATATACATATACATGTATATATATAATACTGATGACCCACTTTCGGAGAAGAATAAGCGAAGATATAGAGATCTGTATATTTCGATCACTTACTGTGATCCTCTTCGGCAGATATAAGTTACAAAGTACAGAACAATGTGTATTTATAGTAAAGAAGTGAGGTAGTATGAGGGGACGAGGCTCAGGTCAAACGCGCATGCTCTATATCTTCGCTTATTCTTCTCCGAAAGTGGGTCATCAGTATTATTTTACATATGTGCTACGACATATCTTTGTTGTGACATATATATATATATATATATATATATACATATAAATATATATATATATATATATATATATATTGGTTAAGCGTGGCAGGAGATTCTCTCTCAGGCATATTCTGTTAAAAACGACAGCAAAAGAATTATCAATTAACTTTTTTCGTGTGCTCTCAAGCTTGCGAAAAGTAGATTTTTGGTAGGGGGAAAGGGAGTAAATCAAATTTCCAAAAGTCATAGGAAACACAAAAGTTATAATTTTTGTTTCCTATGAGTTTTGGAATTTTGATTTACTCCCTTTCTCCCTACTAAAAATCTACTTTTTGCAAGCTTGAGAGCTCACGGGTAAAGTTAATTAATAGTTCTTTTGCTGTCACTTTTAACAGAATATATATATATATATATATATATATATATATATATATATATATATATATATCACAACTAACACCACAGTCGGACGAAAGAAAAAGTTGCGTAAGCGGAACTATATATTTCGATTGCTACCTGCAATCCTCTTCAGTAGTACAAAGTGGCAGGGAGGAGGCTATCTTAAGTAGCAACCTCTTACAAAAGAAAGGGAACACGAGAAAATACAGAACATCACTGCCCCAACCCTAGTTGACCTGAGGCTGACACGAGGTCGGGTCAGGGGGAGGGGGAGGAAGCTTGTTGACAATATTTTTGGTGATGAATAGTCCTGAAATGATGTCTGGGGTCCATTGACCCTTGGAAATATTCATCGTGGGCAGATAATCAATTAATGTTGATTCCACCATTTTCCTTCTGAACCCACACCCTGATTTGTAAATGAGATCAGATTTCTCCCAGTCCATCCGGTGATTAAATTTATCAACGTGTTGAAACACTGCTGAATTTATTTGGCCTTATCTAATCGACCTTTTGTGTTCATTTAATCTTGTCGGTAGGTCTCTTCCCGTCTGGCCAATGTATGAAAGGTTACAATCTTTACATGGAAGGGAGTAAACACCTGGGATATGTTCTTCCTTCAACCTCTGGTGAACATTAACAACTTTTTTATTAATAGTATTAGGGTAGTTATGAATTAAATTTACTTTCTCTTTGGGAAGAAACTTGGACAATTGACTGATGGACTCTGAGAAGGGGATGACTAGGGGATTTTGTCTCTCTTTCTTTAACTTAGTGGAAGGGTGTTTGAAAAAACTTGCTCTGGCTTGACTAAGGGCTTTATCCAGAAACCAATGAGGGTAGGCTAATTTTGTTAATTGGGACTTGATCAGTCAATTGTCCAAGTTTCTTCCCAAAGAGAAAGTAAATTTAATTCATAACTACCCTAATACTATTAATAAAAAAGTTGTTAATGTTCACCAGAGGTTGAAGGAAGAACATATCCCAGGTGTTTACTCCCTTCCATGTAAAGATTGTAACCTTTCATACATTGGCCAGACGGGAAGAGACCTACCGACAAGATTAAATGAACACAAAAGGTCGATTAGATATGGCCAAATAAATTCAGCAGTGTTTCAACACGTTGATAAATTTAATCACCGGATGGACTGGGAGAAATCTGATCTCATTTACAAATCAGGGTGTGGGTTCAGAAGGAAAATGGTGGAATCAACATTAATTGATTATCTGCCCACGATGAATATTTCCAAGGGTCAATGGACCCCAGACATCATTTCAGGACTATTCATCACCAAAAATATTGTCAACAAGCTTCCTCCCCCTCCCCCTGACCCGACCTCGTGTCAGCCTCAGGTCAACTAGGGTTGGGGCAGTGATGTTCTGTATTTTCTCGTGTTCCCTTTCTTTTGTAAGAGGTTGCTACTTAAGATAGCCTCCTCCCTGCCACTTTGTACTACTGAAGAGGATTGCAGGTAGCAATCGAAATATATAGTTCCGCTTACGCAACTTTTTCTTTCGTCCGACTGTGGTGTTAGTTGTGATTTATAAATGTGTTACTACATTTCTCACCTGTGATATATATATATATATATATATATATATATATATATCATAATCATTGCCACTTCGTCTCAAATTTCGTTTATCACCCGTTACAATAAAAAAATATGTTTAACAATGTACCTAAGGCATTTGTAGTACTGAATTCTTCATACTTTATGTAAAGTACACATGAAATCATACAAGTGTTTTGCGTTGCCTTAAGGGGTATGTGACTGGAGTTGCATTTTCAAGGGAGAGATGCCAAATTGCACACCTTATACTTGCTCGAAGAATCCTTTTTAGGGCATTCAGGCCTAATATTTTGCATTAGGAACAAGGACAATTGATTCCTACAAAGGACTTATCAGTAAGCTGGACTCAAAGGAGTTTCAAGCAACATTTTTTCTAATAAGTACTAACCATATACGCCGACTTTGTTCGATACCTAATATAAAACCAGACTATAATTCAATAAAGTAAATCATACACGGGACATAATTTAGGCTATGTCCTTTTTCATCTACACGTATTTTTGGGTTGATCGATATCTGGAGACACCAACTTTTCTCCTTCAGAGATATTCCATGATAGCCCATGAATATGCCGTCTATTCCCTTATCTTGGCTGTTGTCAGAGATGTTTAGGATATGGAGATTGTTCTCAAAAGACGATGAAAACCTCTCAATATCGCTGAAGGAATCGTCTGTTTCATTACTTGACGACGTTGTTTTTACTGACATGGCTTGTGTTGGTATCCCTCATGACGTCACACCAAAATATGGCTCCGTATAATGCGTTTTATAATGCAAACTAGCAGAAGACAAATATATTCGACAAAAAGTCCCTTACAAACTACTTTTGAGATAAGATATTTCTTAAGCATGGTTCTCGTGAAAATAGACATTACGAAAGAAAAAAAAAGGCAAATTTGTACCTGGACATAGTGGTTAACTCCTTTGTAGGAAATCACATATGCATGAGGTCGAAGTAGTTAGAAGTGGGAATAGAATGAGGACGACGAAGGGGCGGGGGGGGGGAGGTCAGGAACAGGAAGGAATTTTTGAAAGACCAAATCCTCAAACTTACCTGCATCTCAACCAACAAAATCACTTTGTGTAGTTCATCTCCTTTTTCACTTCAAAAACACTAAATCTTACTCCGTCCTCGTTACTACACTCTATTATGAAAAAAGAGAGAAATTCACGAACTGATCAAATTAGCAGAAACTCCCTCTCCATGTGTGACTGCTTGTTTATAAACAAATGACGGTCAACTTGAATATTCAAATGAAGGGATGTGTAATATCTTAAACAATTATTTTAGCTTGATATTCGTAAACGAAACACCTCAAAGTGAATTCCAAACTGAAGCCTGTGAAAAGTCGGGGGTAAACTTACTCACTACGGTAAATATAACAAAAGAAAAAATTAAAAGGTGTATAGATAAACTCAAAGTTAATAAAACACCAGGGCCTGACGGTTGGCATCCAAGAATCTTAAAGGAAATGAAAAATGAGATTGTTGTTCCATTAGAAATTATTTTCAAGAAATCCATCATATCCGGAGATGTCCCAAGAGAATGGAAGCTAGCTAACGTTACTCCCATATTCAAAAAAGGTGACAAAAAGAAGCCAAATAACTATAGGCCTATAAGTTTGACTTCAATCGTAGGAAAAATAATGGAAACTATCATCAGAGATGCTATCGAACATCATTTAGAAAGTAATCGTTTGATAAATGATATCCAGCATGGTTTCAGACGGAAACGTTCTTGCGTGACTAACTTACTCGAATTCTACAACACAGTTATCTCGAATTATGACTAAAGAAACAAAATAAATTTAATATATCTAGACTTTGCAAAAGCTTTTGATACCGTCCCACACGAAAGACAACTTACTGAATTAGCTTTACACGGAATAAGTTGTAGCCTATTAAGTTGGACTAGTAATTGGTTGAATGGTCGAAAACAGAGTTGTTTTAAATGGAAAAACTTCTAGATGGAAAAATGTTACAAGTGGAGTTCCTCAGGGTTCCGTTCTTGGGCCACTTCTATTCATAGTATATATAAATGATATAGACCATGGACTAAAATCTACCGTTTCCAAATTTGCTGATGATACAAAACTGTGCGGAGTGGCAAATGATCACTCAAACCAATTAGATATTCAAGAAGATTTAGATAAATTACAGCAATGGTCTGAAAAGTAGCTAATGAAATTTAACACAAGTAAATGCAAGGTAATGCACATAGGTAAAAATAACAGTAAGTACGATTACAAGTTATTTGGAAATTCGTTAACAAAAGTCGATAGTGAAAAAGATCTCGGCGTAATTATCAGTAACGACCTCAAATCATCCAACCAGTGTATTTCAGCCTCTGAGAAAGCAAATAAGATTCTAGGACCGATTGCGCGATCTTTTGATTTCAAAAGTCCATCACTCATTAACAAGCTATATAAATCGTTAGTTCGTCCACATTTGGAATATGCTGTTTCCGTATGGTCACCAAATCTCATTAAAGACATTGACAGACTGGAAAAAGTACAACGGCGAGCCACAAAACTCATTCCAAATATCAAAAATAAATCATACGAAAATCGACTAAAACATATAAATCTGTTTTCCCTAAAAAAGCGTAGACTCAAAGGTGACTTGATACAGGTCTTTAAGATTTTAAAGGGAATTGACAACATCAAAAGTGACCAAATTTTCACATTGAATGAGAATCAGACAAGAAACAATGGTCTCAAACTGTCCGGAAATAGATTCAATTTGGAAGTAGGTAGAAACAACTTTGCCAACCGTGTAGTTAATGAATGGAATAAACTTCCTGCACAGGTAGTGCAATGTAGTTCAGTTCGAAGCTTTAAGAATCATTTAGATAAACACCTAAGCAAGATGCTGTAATGATTATAATTCATTTCATATTATTTGTTTTTGTTTTGTTATCATTTGTCTGTGATTTTCATTTATTATTAGTTATATGTCAATTTATTATTATTTACTATTTACCTGTTTGTTTATTATTTAACTATACCTATGCATTTATGTATTTTGTTATTTACATTATTATAGCTTTTATTTATTATTTTATTATTATTATGATTTTTTTTCGCATCCGACCTAGATATGGACCAAAAGGTCTCCTGTCGGCATGCTCCGCCTTTGTAATCCTTTGTAATGATGCAATCCCGTGTGTAGTCTACGTGGTGATATTACTCTACTGAATAAACTAGCCTGGCGACGGAAGCCAGGATAGGATAAGAGCACCCGGGTACGAAAGGTTTTCATCAAGACAGCCTCCATTCCCTTTGCTACCATCTCTGCCACTACTCATAACATTATCACCACCACCACCACCACCACCACCACCACTACTACTACTTTAGCACCCTCACAATCATCAACACCATTATCACCATGTTAAGCACAACGCGTCTGGTGTCGCGTCAAATGGTGTTCAGTGTTATCGCAGACTCGATGAGCACCAGTACTGGCTCGGCGCCAAGCCTCATTGTGGGCGCCAGTCCACCCAGTGTCAAAGTTATCCCTCAAAGGGGATATGGCAACACAATGAGTTCTCGTTGCCAGGGCCCCCCCGGGCGACAAAGACAAAACCAAGGACGATGGGCGCGGCATACATACCAAAAGCCCTTTTCCCCTTTTATATGGGGGATGGTCAACTCAGAGCACATGCCCACCTTACACATCCCACATTCATCCAAAACCATTTGTTGTCCCTTCTATCCTTGTGGACGAGGGGGTCATTCCTGCAACTCAGTTCCCCTCTTTCAACTACCACATCGCTACATCGCTCCTGAAATATGAAAACAGACTGGATTTGTGAGTTTGTGCTGACTGACTACAACTGTCTGGGTTTTTGGCCCTTTCACTGCGAATAACAACCTATAAACTTACTTTCGGATGCCGATGAAGATAATGGAAGGAAAATGGGAAGGTGGGTGAGCGGGGAAAATGGAAAGATGGGAAGGGGTTATGGGAACGGGGGCAGGTGGTAAAGAAGGGAGGCAAAGGAGGAAGAGATAGGTAAAGAAATGGGAAGCGAGGATGGGGAAGGGAGAAAGGGGAAGTTTGGGAAAGGGTATGTGGGGAAAAAGGAGGTGGGGGAGAAGGGGGAAAGCGTAGAAAAGGGGGTGAGAGAAAGCAGAGTTGGAGGTGTGAAAAGGGAGGGGAGGTCGTGGTTATAGCTGAGGAAGGAGGTCAAGGCTGGTGACGTAGTTTGGGTTGCTGAGGACAAGGGAAGGGTCAAGGGGCTCCCGTGGCGGCGGCAGCAGCACCGGGGAAGGGCTGGAGGGATCTCGAGGGGGAAAAGGACGGGTGAGGGACGAGTTATGAAAAGGAGAAAGGGAACTTAGGTCGTGGGTGAGAGGGTAGGGCAGGGGTAAAGGGAGAAGAGAAATAAAAAAAAGAGAAAAGGGGGTAGTAAAGATGATGATGGGGGGAAAGGACAAAGGGGAGTCGGGGGAAAGGAATGGGGGAAAGGGGGTAGGACCGTAGGAGGGAGTCAAATGGGTAAAGGGAAAGGGGGAAAAAGAGATGCGGAAAGGAAAAGAGGACAGGAAGAACGTCAGGGGAGAGGGGAAATGGAAGAGAAGAGGGAGGAGAAGAAACAGCGGAAATGAGAATATTGGGAGAAGAAAGGGGACAGGTCGTGAAAAGACAGAGACGGGAGAAGAAAATCGCGGAGAGACAGTGATGGGAAAAAGGACAAAAGGGAGGGAAGAGAGGAGAAACTTGAGAGAGGAGAGAAGAAAATGGATAGATCAATCTGGGGGAAGAAAACGGGGAGGGAAAAAAGGAAATGAGGGTGAAGGGAGAGGGAAAAAAGGGGGAAATGTAGATGCGAGAGGAAAATGGGAGACGAGGGAAGAGACAGGGGAGAAAGAAGAAAAAAAAAGGGGGGGGGGGAGAAGGGAGAGTGATGGGGCAAAGGGAAGAGTAAAAGAGAGAGTCAAGAAGAGATTAAGAAAGAAAATATGCGAGAGGGAAGAAGAGTCAAGCTGAATGTGGGGGTAGACGGCGGAGGGGGAGGGGAGACACGTGAGGGTAGAAGAGGGAGGCAATATTAAGGGGATCAAAAGGGTAATCAAACCAAACAGGTGTGGGGAAATGATGGGGCCAAGGGGAGGAAATTGCCGGGTGAACGCACAAAAATTATACATGAAACAAGAGATTATAGAGCGGGAGAGAAAATGGCCTAGACTGTGTGGAAAATGAGATTGGTATGGGAGCACGGAGAGGAAGACAGGAGAGAGGGTGGAGGGAAGAAAAACATACTACACCACAAGGGAATAGAGCAATTTTTTTTTTTTTTTTTTTTGCGACCCCCCACCCCCACCCAACACAATTTGTTCAACTCTATTCGGGTCTTCTTGACGTCTTCCTTGTGAGGTGCAGAGAGGAACATTACTACTCTCCCGTCCTTGCTTAACCTTCAGGACTTCACAATGACAGGTTTCGGCGTTGCGCGGGGGGCAGCGTCACCATGACGACAAGGCTCAAAGGTGTTTACGTTTTCTTTGATGGCACCGTTTTTTCTTTTACCCTTAGTGAGAGGCTTTAATTAAAGGTAAATCAAGGATATCATTCACGTACTAACCTCGTGATACTTACGTATAACCCTCCCAGAAGAGAACTCAGAGCTCATATATGACCCGATCGATAGTTATTGATGTAAACTTTCAGACAAGAGGGATACTACGGGCGTTGTTTTTTTCCTGTAAACTAATGTTAAGTAAATACATACAAACTCCTTGCCCAACAGAGACGGGTGCCGGCTTGCAATACTGTGATACTTTTCATTCCTGGTCAGGGAACGAACTCAAGAGCGCTTAGTTAGCATGTGAACTCGGTACTACTACACTAGCAAGGTGTGTGCCTGTCTATGTGCCTATTTTACGTAACTATAGTATACAGGGAGCTACGCTCTTGTGAACCCTTCTCTCGTTTCTCAATCATACTTAATTTTTAATCCAATAGGTTGGAATAATCAGCATTTTTCTCTGTAAGGATTCTATACATCGTTGTTTACTTTCCGAGGAAATGGTCCATCACAATATCATCATCGTTTTGGCACCAAAAAATTAAGACGGTTGTTTTTTGCCACAGCTCGATACTTCTTATCGTCGAAAATGCAAAGGTAATTCTTTCTTATAATTTCTCCTAATATTCATCAATGTCTAACTTCACCGAAGCTAACGATACCTAACCTAATCCACGAAAATTAGAATTAAATTGCGTTAGATTATGACAAGTTATGTTGCTGACTAAACATGTCGATGATAATATTATCTTGCTTTACTATTCCCCCAAGAACTCGGTAACACAACAATGATTTTACAAATGTTGCATTTTCGTTTTATAATTTTTGAGGCGGAAAGTTCTAGATCTGGAAAAAAAAAACAAGACTTGGATGGTACTAGGACCTGACGCTGGTATTAACAATGGTCAGAAAGGGTCACCGCAATTAGGTCGGGTCTGGTCATGGCGTCGGGTCAGTCCCGCGTATATATACTGCCTGAATAGTTCTTCTCTGTACTCAACTTGTTACGCGTCACTAGGCCTTCGCGGTCGGTGCCCCACTTCGGGGACCACGCCACGTCTGCCTCTGACACACGTACCTTCACTAGAATAAAGTATACACGCGGAAGTGCACATCGTTCTCTCCCTATGTCACCTAGCCCAAGTAACACATCTTTATGTTATACAGGTGTAAGCCCACCTGTTCGGAACGGTGAGTAGCACTGTAAGGAGACGGCATAAATCCCTCGTATGATTTCGCGCCCTAATTGGGGCATTACTGGAACAAATTCGCTGTGCCCTACCCCAAAACACAAAATAAGTAAATGTGAATATTCTTTGCAACAGTCCTCATTACTTAAAACATGAAATAATGGGCACCGTGAATTTCTTTATTTTCAATATATCTATTTTATTGTATTTTTCATTATAGTATTATATTTATTTTTCGATAAGGTGCGTCCGACTAAGGAAAATGTCTGAATGTGCATTGCCTGCGACTTCCTCGTCTGTTCATCTATTTATTCTTTATTCATTCATCTTCTTATTCGTCTATTTTTTTTTTTTTAGTAATCCATTTAATCACTTCGTTATTTTTTCAGAGGTTAGGTTCCTTTTGCCTGCTTATTTGGACGGAAACCGTACATCTGTCTGCTACACTATCACAGACACACACATGCTCGTACGCACGCACGCACACACACACACACCCTATAATTGTAATATACAGTAGAAGAGTTATACTCGCGAATTCTCGCTCCTTTTTCTCCAAATACCGGACCAAGCTTTGAAATAGCTTGTGGATTCCTCGGGCCCTATCGACTTCCCAAGCTGATCCAGGTGTGCATGTGTGTGCGTGTGTGCGTGTGTGCGTGTGTGTGTGTGTGTGTGCGAGAGAGAGAGAGAGACAGGGGGGAGAGAGAGGAGAAAGAGAAAAGAGAGGAAGGGGGAGAGAGAGAGGGGGGAGAGAGAGGAGAAAGAGAAAAGAGAGGAAGGGGGAGAGAGGGAGAGGGAGAGGGAGAGAGAGAGAGAGAGAGAGAGAGAGAGAGAGAGAGAGAGAGAGAGAGAGAGAGAGAGAGAGAGAGAGAGAGAGAGAGAGAGAGAGAGAGAGAGAGAGAGAGAGAGAGAGAGGAAGGGGAGAAAGAGAGAAACGGAGAGAAGATAGAAAGAGAACGAAAAATAAAAAAAACAGAAAAGCGATACAGATAGAGAGAAGAGAAAGATAGATAAAGAGAAGATATACATACAAGATAGATACTGAGAAGAGAGGAGAGAGAGGGAGCGGAGAGAGAGAGAGAGAGAGAGAGAGAGAGAGACAGAGAGAGAGAGAGAGAGAGAGAGAGAGAGAGAGAGAGAGAGAGAGAGAGAGGGAGAGAGAGGGAGAGGAGAAAGAGTGAGACGGACTGTAACGTTGACGTGTGTTGACTGACCAAATGTTATTGCGTGGCCCTCCACTTTCTCATTACCAATTTCTCCCAAACCTCCAGTTTATGAATTTCCGTTCTCCTGTGGGAGTCATTTCAAACGGCCTCCCACCTTGTTGTGGCCCGTCGGAGCTATATCGTCAGCCGCCTTCGAGGGTACAACATGCAAATATATAAAATGGTCCGCGTCTTTCGACCCAAAGCTTATACTCGTGTTTTTAATGTGAAGTGCACTAATCCACCCCCCTTCCCCACCACAACTACAACGCACCCGGTCATGCCATCATCTTCTGTGACACAGAGTAACAGGTCCATGATAACATGTTCCTGGTCTGAACTCTGAACATTCACACACCGCATTCAAACAACTGTGAAACTAGTGCCGCAAGTGTGTGGTCCGGGCAAGTGTCAAACCGTCCCCCCCCCCCACCCGCCTCTGCCACGCAGGTGGATCACATGCGGGATAGATACATTTCAAACCACGATTTTAATAATTCGTAACTTGCTGCATATTACAGTAACCACGTGTTCTTATCTCATATTTTCTCTACGTCTAATACGTGTGTGTGTGTGTGTGTGTTTGTGTGTGTGTGTGTGTGTGTGTGTGTGTGTGTGTGTGTGTTTGTGTGTGTGATTCATCATGGTCTTGGATCACGTGTTGGACTTGTGACCGACAGCTATTTCTCTCCCGGAAGAGAGCCCAGAGCTCATATATGACCGATCTATGGGTAATGCTGTGACCTTACACGCACACACAAACTCCACGCCCACGAGAGTTGGAGTACCGACTCGCAGCGCAGCGATACTGATATTATTTCAGCCCTGGGCGGGATTCGAATCCGGGCCGCCGTAATGGCGGCCCGGAACTACCAACTGCGCCATCGAGTCGTGTGTGTGTGTGTGTGTGTGTGTGTGTGTGTGTGTGTGTGTGTGTGTGTGTGTGTGTGTGTGTGTGTGTGTGTGTGCGCGCGCGCGGGCATAACATATGCGTTACTTTAAGCATTACATGCTGATATTTGGCAAGATGGTTATGAAAAAAAAAAAAAAAAAAAATAGACCAAATATGTCATACTGGCTCAGAGAATTTGTGTGTGTGCGTGTGTGTGTGTGTGCGTGCATATGCTCAGGGTGAGCAGTTCACAGAGCCGGTACATCAGCACCACCAGCTCCCCATCCACCACCTCCCAACCCGAATCCCAATGCTGATGTTGGCGTCGTTTGTTCGAGTGCTTACGTGCGACCTTTGGCGTATTGATGACCGAATGCGTACGTGCGACCTTAGGCGTATTGATGATCGATCTACTACGTGTCCACTTAGAGGCCCTAGACGACATGGTCTCTTCAACACAATGGCCACCTTTATATAATTCATTTACGGAAAGGTGTTTCATCTGAGAGCCCGTCTTGTGTATAATCATCAATCCGCCGTCCCCTGGCCAGAACAAAATATACAGAGTACGTCAACCTATAGGCGCGAGTATCTTCAAAGAAGTGGTGCGAGCTGTGTTGGGAACAAATGTCGACCTCACAACGGTCTTGACCTTCAATCAGTCGATGTCAGCCTGTATTTGCTGATAAACCCTTCCTAACTTTCAGTTTACATCGGCATTTCCTTCTCCTTCATTTGAAGCCATTATCAGATTATCAAATTTATTTGATGCAGCCAATTTCCCAAAATCCCGAATAGTAACATGGTCCTCCGGTTGAGAAGCACAGCCAACTCGGGTCTGATGTTCAAAGAAAACGTATTTTCTGGACCAGTACTTCCCGGTAAGTTTTCTATATCTAAAGTGTAACTAAAACGACCTGGCGGCAACAGCTTAAATAAACGTCAGAAGTCGTAAAACACCTCGGAAGATGGCGCACTCTGAATAATGAACGTCGCCCAAGTATCAACGATTTTGGTTGTCGCCAGATGATTTTGACCATGTCTGGTAACCTTTCCTGGCACTCTCGAACGATTTAATCCAACTCTGTCAACTTTTTGAGTCCTAAGACTTCTGTCCTCACCCACTCCTGCAGCCTGTCGATTTTATTCAGCGATGGAATGCCTCATCTCATGGACATGTAGTTTAAGCCGGAAGACGCTGGACTGCTGACAGGTAACTGTTGGAGATCGTTGGACGTCTTTCTACTCAAGACTCGGGGCCGCGCTCACAGTGAAATTTTGCGTCACTTTGCCATTTAATTCTGGTTGCTGCCAGGTTATTTTATTCATCTCCATGGCTGGCACCCCTTCACTCGTTAACGACGGGGTTTAGTTACCACGTCAACCTCACTCTGGGACACCTGCTGGTTTATTCTTGCTGTCGTAAAGTGGCCAGTGCGTGTCCCCGTCACGTGCTGCTACTGCAATTACAAAGTTTGTTGCTGAAGTTACTAAAACTGTTGTTGCAGTTACCAAGTCTGCTGCCACTCCGTTTACAAAGTCTGGTGTCTTTCGGCCGAATCCTTTTTACTTCCCCATTTCAGTCTTCAACTGGACCACTGGAGCATCTTCGAAGTCTTCCTACTTTGTTTTGGGGAACCGTAGACTTCTCTTCAGTTCGTTGGACCTCGTGGTCAGTATACAGACCAGGAGACCACAGGGAAAGCCTGTGCTTCTATCCTTGGAGTCAAGGATGGGTCAACCATACATGAAGGGAGGGAAGTGGAAAGAATGGGTAGCATTAAATAAAAGCAATCTTCATTCTCTGAAAGGAGATTAGGTTCTAGTCTTAAGTGAAAAATGCGTGACTCTGGTCCGCAGGGACGTCACTACAGTCACTAAAATATTGAATGCATGCAACTTAAGCAATCAATATCCGCCACCCCCCCTTCCTTCACGTGCATTGTCGAGCCTTGGCAAAGACATCTCAGCATGACAGAGCATAGCTCTCCGTGCACCAAAACACACAAGGATTCCAAGGTTGTGTTGTGTGCTTCTCTGTCTGTCTGTGTCTGAATAAGAACTCCCCTACACCCCATCTAGGGGAGGGTACTGTCTTGGATGTCTTTTATCGTTCTTGGGCCATGAATGTCATCTTCGTCTTTTCGAGATGCAGAAGCCTTTCCAACTCCTGCGCAGAACGTCTGCTTTTTTCAAGGGAGTTAATTAGATTGAAATTGAGATACTAAAATTTATGTAAATTGCGACCGTTAACTATTATCGTTCTTTTCATCAGACAGTAAGTATCATACACAAATATCTTATGGTCTGTGCGATGCAAGGAGTCATTCAGAGTGATACGTCGTGACTTACTACTAGTCATTATGCCAAATCATCCTTAGTACATGTATCTCTTTATTTCCCATCTATTTTTTTCTTGTTCTGTATAGTACATGAGTATCACTTTTTTAGGACTGTAACAATGATTTGAATAAATTCTATTTACGTGGCAGCACTTTTTCCCCCCGCAATGACGTCGAGGTGTCAAACGGGTGGGTGTTGTTATAATCCTAAAAAGTTATATGCTATACAGCTTTCTTAACCATATAGAGTATATAAAAATTAAAAGAGCACATAGATGGGAATTAAAGAGCAATAGGCATGTACTAAAATGGTTTTGGAAGACTTCTTGGAACGCACAGACTAGAATCAGATGTGGAACGACTTTTGAACTAAGGAAAATTAGGGTGATGTCATGTTTACCCATCACCTCTCCCACCTGACCCCCCCCCCCCGGCCTCGAAATGTAACATGCTATTTCCGTCTGCCGAGCAACCGGGTGCGTGAGAGGAGATGAATTCAGTCATCTCGTTGACATTCTTGCCCTCTAAGGAGGGCAATGTCACCTACAGCTTACTTGGCGCGTGTTCGACAGTAGGGGCCTCGTGTGTGGATTGTTCGTTTGCATTGGCGTCAGCTTAATCGATGTTATAACTACTAAACAATAAACAAAAATTGGTATTTATTATAAAATGTTTATACAATAGCGAAATGTTTATCTTGGTATATGACTAAAGTCTTAATGGTTTGCATTGCAAAGACGTTTTGCGGGAAAGTAGAATCCAAGATCTAAGGATATAAGGTCTAACCACTTCCGACCGAATTTCGAGGGAGTTGGCGCAGCGGGCCCGTGAACGTCACCTGGCTGTTCAAAGTGGGGTTCGCGGGTCCTATAGCTGTCAGTTGAAGCTGGTGCGTCGTTCGGGAATGTCGTTGCCTTAGCTCGCACCGCTCCACGCAATGTTATATTCTGACAAATATCATATAAAAAATATATATAAAATATTATTGTTCCTGTCTATATATATGAATATATAATATATATGATATATATAATATATATAAAATATTAGTTCCTGTCTTCCTTGGCGTTTCAGTTTTCTTCAGTGTTTCACAAAGAGAAAACGGACCCAGCCTAATGACGTCAGAAGCTGCGCACAATAATTCAAACGGTCTGACCTGTATATTTAGACCTTGGTATAATCGTTATTGCCATACGACCGCACATTCGGAGACGTTCAACTGTCAACCGCCGTCTTGCAAAATGCTGGATATTGCATCACAGCTATGCGGCAGACGATCTTAAAAATAAAATGGAATACATTTATAGTGAATACTACCTATTACCGAGTACAAAAATGTATCACAGGCACAAAGTCCAATTAAATCGCAATTATTGTGGGTGATGGCAACAAGATCCTGAAGATTTGAGTTTTCTTATCGACCATAATACAAACCATCAGACGACTGACTGTGTGTGTGTCTTGGATCACGTGTCGAACTCGTGATCGACATTTATTTCCCTCCTGGAAGAAAGCTCATACATGACCGATCTATGGGTAATGCTGTGACTTTGCACACACACACACACACACACACACAACTCCCCGCCCACGAGAGCTGGAGTAACGACCCGCAGCGCAGCGATACTGCAATTATTTCAGCCCTGGGTGGGATTCGAACCTGGACCGCCGTTGTGG
>NC_134782.1:85103075-85110575 GCF_046742065.1 Oratosquilla oratoria
ACGTCAAGGGTACTGTCAAATTCCCTGATACTTTAATGGTGTGGGGCTGTTTCAGCGGCAAGGGCTTGGGGTCATTAGTAGTGTTACCCAAGAACTTAAAAGTGAACCAAAACGTGTACTTGGAGCTTCTGTGTGAAAATTTACCTGAATCATTTGAAAAAACAGGTGCCACAGTTTTTCAGCAGGACGGTGCCCCCTGCCACACTGCTAAATCCATCACTACTTGGCTCAACGACTGTGAAGTGAACTTTATAAAGGACTGGCCAGGTAATAACCCTGATTTGAACCCAATTGAAAATTTGTGGTACATTATAAAGAAGAGGTTACAAGGCAAAGACGTCAGCTCTATACCCAAGCTCGAGGCAGCCATTCAGGAAATCTGGGATAATTTTGAGCCTACAACCCTCCACAACCTAGCTGCTTCACTTCCACGTCGTCTTGAGGCTGTGTTAAAGTGCAAAGGACTCCCAACCAAGTATTAGGTGAGTAAAAATCCAATAAATATAATGATTAATTACATTTTTGTGCATTTTTGTTTAGATTCGCTGAGGCGCCGCGAAATTTTGTCGAGCACTGTATATATACATATATATACATACATATACATACATATACATATATATATATATATATTAATAACCACAATGCACTTTAATTCTAAGCCAACAACATCGGGAGACCCAATGGAGGCCACAACCAGAAATTGAAATGTGGCAGTACCACATTTCAAGTTCTGGTTGTGGCCTCCACTGGGCCTCCCGATGTTAATGGTTTAGAATTAAAGTGCATTGTGGTTGTTAAAATGTATATCTAATCACTGGGACCCATTCAGTGTTGTACACACACACACACACACACACATATATATATATATATATATATATATATATATATATATGTGTGTGTGTGTGTGTGTGTGTGTGTGTATATATATATATATATATATATATATATATATATATATATATTTCTTCACGCATTCTTTCCATGTGTCCAAACCATCCTAATACTCTTTCATCAACCCTATCTCCCAGCTCCCTTACCACCCCTGTTCTCCTCCTTACTTTCTCATTTCTCACTCTTTCCTGCCTAGTAACCCCCCATCATACTTCTCAGACACCTCATCTTAAACACATTCAAACTCCTTCTATCTTCCTCTCTTACGTTCCATGTTTCTTCCCC
The DNA here is from genome assembly GCF_046742065.1 of Oratosquilla oratoria. Taxonomy (NCBI): domain Eukaryota; kingdom Metazoa; phylum Arthropoda; class Malacostraca; order Stomatopoda; family Squillidae; genus Oratosquilla; species Oratosquilla oratoria. The sequence goes on from NC_134782.1 coordinate 85,104,258, forward strand.
ATACAGTGCTGTTGGCACAATCACTCCTTCATAGTCTCCTCTTAGCATCCATTCCCTAATGTATATTCCTCATTACACTTTTTAATCCACCAGGGCATTTATTCGCTTCTCTCAATCTACATTCTACCTCCACCTGCACTCCACCTTTTCCTGCCACATTTGCACCCAAGTGTCTAAAACTATCCACTTCCTCCTGTCGCTCTCCCTTAATGTTCACTTCCAGTCTGCTGCCACTTTCACCCCTTGTACATCTCATCACCTTACTTTTACCCACATTTATCTTCAATTTTCTTCCTTCACACACTCTCCCAAACTCTGTCACCAACTTCCTCAATCCCCCCTCTGATCCTGCTACAAGTGTAGTGTCGTCCGCAAACAACAGCTGGCTTACCTCCCACTTTTCTCCATTTCCTTTAAACATCTCCAATCCCAAGGTGACATAGCACATCCCTGACGAAGTCCCACCTTACCTCGAACCACTCACTCTCTCCATTTCTAATCCTGACACATGCTCTACTACTCTCATAAAAACTCTTGACAGCTTCTAGAAGCTTTCCTCCTATCCCGTATATCTGCCAAACCTCCCACAGTGCCAGCCTGTCAACCCTGTCATAAGCCTTTTCCAGATCCATAAAAGCCCAAAAAAACATCCTTACCTTTCCCTATAGCTTTCTCACATATCTGACTTACCACAAAAATCTGATCTACACCTCTTCCTGTCCTAAATCCACACTGTTGCTCACCAATTACTCCTGTTCCTCTCCTAATCCTCTCAATCAAGATCCTCCCATAAGCCTTCCCAACTACACTTAACAAGTGGAACTATACAGGCACTCCTCCAGTCCTCTGGCACTCTACCCTCTCTCCAGCAAACATTAAACAACCTCACCAGCCAGTCCACCATCATTGTACCTCCTTTTTTTAGACATTCTGCATGGCATACATCCACACCAGGTGCCTTACCTGCTTTCATCATCTTAACAACTGCCTTCACTTCATCCTTCCTTATTTCTCCTCCATTTTCCTCACTCATCACTGTCATTTTCTTAGCACTTCCCACTGCAACTATCTTTCCCTCCCGATCCTCCTTCACATTTAGCAACTCCCTAAAATGCTCTGCCCATCTTCCCCTTACTGCCTTCTCTTCCATTATCATCTCTCCATCTACAGCTTTTACCTTTTCTTCTCTACTTGATTCGCCTCCTCTTCCTCTCTTAATTTCTTTCCAAAACATCTTTTTATTACTTTCAAAATTTTCTGTCATACTCTTACCCCATTTCACATCTGCTCTCCTCTTTGCCTCCTTTACCTTGTGCATTACTTCTCTTTTCTTTGTACCTCTCATATGACTCCCTCGTCCTATTTTGTAACCAATCTATGAAAGCTCGCTTCTTCTCTTCTACAACCTTCTTTGTTTCCTCATCCCACCATTCACTACCCTTCCTTCTATTTCCTCCCATCCTTCTTGTTCCACACACCATCTTTGTACACTTTGTGACTCCCTCCTTGAACCATCCCCATTCCTCCTCCACTCCTAGCTCTACTCTATCCTTCACTCCCTTCCACTCCTCTCTCAGCTTCTTGTACTCCTTTTCCTTTTCACTCTAAGCACCTCCCTACCTTTTGTCCTTTTCCTCTTTCTCCATCTATCCTCCACTCTTAATTTACCTTCCACCAAAAATAATCTGATATTCCCCCACTCCCTCCCCTTAGCACATGTACATCCTTAACTCTTCCTATTATACTCCTATCTACCATTACATAGTCCATTAACGCTCTATCTACCACCCTTCCATTCACCACCCTCTCCCATGTGTACTTATGCTTGACTTTCTTCCAAAACACTATATTTGCTATCATCAACTCTCTAGACACATCTCCACCATCAACTCTCCACTACGATTCTTTCCTGGAACTCCACATTTCCCAACCACTCCGTCAATTGATTCATTTCCTACCCTAGAATTAAGGTCTCCTAGTACTACTACTGTACAATGACGTTTCTCCCTAAGCCCTCTATGCACTCATTTAAAACTATCCAAAAAGCCTCCCTTTCTTCTAAACTCTTCTCACTTCCAGCCCTATATGCTCTTACAAAAACCTACATCTCCTTTCCCAGCTTCACCTTCATCCCCATTATCCTTGAGGAAACCTCCTTCCACTCCACTACACGTTTACCTATATCTTCACTTACTAGTGTAGCCACCTGTTCTCTCCCTCTTTCTCTTCACTCCTAAACACCTCCCAATTACACTCCCAAACTCACACTCACCCTTCCCTCTCAACTTAGTTTCACTCAAAGCTAACACATCCATCTTTCTTCTCACAAACATACCTATCTCTTCCCTTTTACTCTCATCTATACCACATCCACGCACATTATAAGACCCAAACCTTAGGGTGCCGGCTGGAAAACTCCTAGACCCTCTTATGCCTTTACTTATTTTTAGGAATGTCCCCTGTGGGGCTATAGGGTGAAGGGTGCCTGGTCCCAATCCCCCTCCCGTTTTTCTCGCCTCTTTCGATCCAAGTGGAAATACTTGGTGGGAGTATTCTTTTCCCCCCACCACAGGGAAGAGGTACATACATACTTACATACACACACACACACACACACACACACATATTATATATATATATATATATATATTATATATATTTATATATACATTTATACAAATACTTTTATATATACATATATATATATATACATATATATATATATACATATATATACATACATATATATACATACATATATATACATACATATACATATATATATATAATACATATATATACATACATATTCATATGTACATACACACACACACACACATACGAGACAGTCCGGTGGTCCTGTAGTAACCCATCAAATCTGGGCTGAACGCATTTTCTTCACTACTCTCCTATAGGATGTGAAAGTCGGAGAGATGATGTGTGCGCGGGACTCCCAACGAGGCCATCGTAGACGAGAGAAAGGGTTGTTCCAGGGGCGTTTATGTAAACTAACCACCAGGGAGAGGGAAGGAGGGAAGAAGGGAGGGAAGGGAGGGGAAAGGGGATGGGTAGTAGGTGGAACGAATTCCATCTGCAGACGAGACCACAACCACGACCACAACGACGATCACCATTTGCTACAACACCGCTAACCCCAGCAACAATCATACCTTCACCATGAACATAATTGCTACCATCAACAATGTCATCACTATCACCAACAATAATACAACCGCCACCAATATTAATGAAACAAAAGTAAGTACGAGTACGAACACCCCCAACAACAACCGTGTGGGGGGTGGAGGGGTCGTTGTGACTACTGTACGAGTATTAATTTTGGACACCAAGTAAACAACTATGGCGACGTAGGAACGTCGACTGGTCACCAAGTAAACAACTATGGCGACGCAGGAACGTCGACTGGACACCAAGTAAACAACTATGGCGACGTAGGAATGTCGACTGAGTCACACCATAGAACACACCGAGTTATTGGGTTGGGAACAAACGAAAGGATGGGTTGGAGGCGGGGATGGGAAGGACACACAGTGAGCTGAGCACAAGTTCACCAGGTCCACCATACTGAACTTGAGGGTGGGGGGTGGGGGGGGGGTGCTTTCTGACGAAACGCCACCAACCCCCACCCCACCCCATCCCACTTTCCTCCCCCAGACTGGAGCTTGCCGTATGTTTGGCTGGGCGTCTGCAAGGCGTCTGAACTGTCACCGAGAACATGGAGAAGAACAACAACAAGAGTAGAATGAGAAAGAGTAGGAGGAGAAAGACGAGGTGACGAGAATGTGGAGGAGTGGGGAGGGGGGAAATGAGGAGGAAGGGGAAGGCAGAGGCGAAAGAAGAGGATCAGGAGGAAGGGAGGACAAGGATGAGGACGAGAAGGAGAAGAAGGGCGAGTACGAGAATAAGGAGGAAAATTAGGAGGGAGAGGGGGGAGGAGGAGGAGGAGCAGTAGGAGGCTGAGTAGGGTGAGGAAAGGAAATAACAAGAGCGAGAAGAAGAAAAAACAAATATTAGATTGGCTCAACGAGCGAAGGGAGGGAAGGTGCGAAGGAGAGGATGGAGGGAGGAAGAAGGGAGAGTGAGAGCAAAGCATAGAAAGAGTGGGAGTGGTGCAAAATAATGGAAACGAGTGTGGAGATGAAAAAAAATCAGGGAAGGGAAAGAAGTAGCAAACTATGATATGGTGGAAAGTGTGAATGTAAGCAGAAAAGGATGAAGAACATAATGAAGATAAGAAGGAGGAGGAGGAGGAGGAGGAGGAGAATGAGGAAAACAAGAGGGTCTTTCACCGTAGCTATAATCAGCACTTCCATCACTGGACAAAATCACACTGAGAAAATGAAGTCTGAGATTTCAGAAGGGGTAACAGCTACGAAGGACAATATCAATTAAAAATAGTCAACATTCTCTTTCTTTGAGTAAATATTTTGTCTTCAATCACATCAAGGAGAAGGAGGAGAAGAAAGAGGAGGAGAAGAAAGAGGAGGGGAGGAGAAAGAAGGGAAGGAGAAGAGGAAGAGAAGTTGAGGACCGATTGACTTGAAGGATCAGATCTGTGTCTGAAACAAGACACTGCTACGACGCGACCGATCCAATTGCACACAAACACACACACACACACACACTTACACACAATCACCTGCTTACGCCTGGAGTCACTCAACTCGTCACCTTTGCCCTCGGTGTTCGGGCTGCCAGTGCAAGCGTCACTTACCGCTAGACGTTGCGAAAAGAATCGAGGCTTTGTACCTAAGTGTCGAGATCGAATCCTAATGTGACACACTCACACAAGAGACAGAAAGATGAAGAAAGAGGAGGAGAAAAAAAAAGACAAGAAAAAGAGGATAATACAGGAAAAGAGTGTAGGAATGAGAAAGACCAAGGAGGGTAGGTAGATATTTGCAGCTGAAGGGAGTAGGAATCAATGATCTGCATGCGGCCAGGTGGCTGCCTGGCTGGCTGGATAGGGTCCTACACGACAAATATGAAAAAAGAAGATAGAAAGGCAGGAGAATAAAGATAAAAATAGAAGATCTTGAAGCAGAAGAAAAAAAGAAAAAGAAATAAAAGAAAGAGAAGGTAGTGGTGGTGGAGGAGGTGCATGAGGAGGAGGAGCAGGAGAAGGTAGAGAAGAGCACCATGCGAACTGCCACGTACGATTCTGCTATCGCCTGTACAACAGACATATGTAATGGAGGGAAAGAAGGGAAGGGGGAAGGTTGACCCACGCTTGAACAGGATCTCGACTGACTGATCCTTGTGGGCCAAGACAACATAGGGCATAACTTCCGTTCAGAATGGAACTTTTTTCTTTCTTTTATTTCTGCTGCCAAGCAATCTTATTCAGTTACATGCGAGCCTCACATTCGGCAGTGAGGGGGTGACGATTGGATTTGCTCGTCTTGGGGCGTGGCCCTTTCTTCAACATAGCACTACGCTTTATATATTTTGTTTTGACGAACAAACCCGGGAGGGAGAGGGAGAAATAGGTCACCACACTCAAGATAGCAAATCAGTCGTTCCTGCTTGAGAAAGAAGAGAAGAAATGGGAAGCGGGCGACTCCTGGGGATGCTGAAGCGCAAACGTCGAGATAAACTAACTAGCAATGACGGTGCCACCCCCGCCTCCATGGCTTGAGAAAAAAAGGAGAAAGAGAAAGGAAGAGGAGGAGGAAGAAGATGAAGAAGAAGAAAAAGAGAAAGAAGAGGAAGGCGATAAGAAAGAGGAAGAACAAGAGGAGGAAGAGTAACAGGAAGGAGGAGGAAGAAGACGAGGAAGATGATGAGGATGAGAAGGTGAAGGTGAAGGAGGAGGAGGAGGAGGAGGACAAGGAAGATGAGAAGGAGGAGGAGGAGGAGGAGGAGGACGAAGAAGTTTGGTCCCCCACCTTGAGAAGTGAGGGCGCCGTGAACGGGCTTCATCCCCTTGGCTCAGTGCCCCCCAATCCCGGGACCAGGGCACGAGCCGTCCCTCTATTGCACTGAAAGGCAACGTTCCTTCCTTCGGCCACGCAGGTGTGCGGCGCTGCCACGTCAGCGTACGCTGTACACAGGTCCAAAAGATTTAAGAACAAATTTGTATTATGGAAATGTAGTATCTGTGGATTATTATTTAGCATATATTTTGCACAATACTCTGGAATGTAAATACTACAGTATATCATATATATATATATATATATATATATATATATATATATATATATATATATATATATTATATATAATTTACATCTACTATAATAAAGTAGTAGCTTCTGTTTGTTCACGAACTCCTAGGGTTTAGGCCTCAGTTGT
>NC_134782.1:85115575-85123075 GCF_046742065.1 Oratosquilla oratoria
TTATTTGCACTTCATGTACATTGTTTAATTGCCAAATAAAGTCTATCTATCTATCTAAACGATAAATTGTGACATAAAAATTAACTTAGTTTTGTCCAGACTCTTGCCCCTGGCTCCTCGCGAATTGTTATGCAGTAGACGTCGCCCTGTACTGCAGTTCACTGTATCCAATATTATGAACCCGTACAAACGCATACCCTATTGTAGCTTCACACACACACACACACACACACACACACACACACACACACACACACACGCACACACACACTTACGGCGTAGTGGTAGCGATCGCGGCCGCCACTACGGCGGTCCGGGTTCGAATCCCGCCCAGGGTTGAAATAATTTCAGTATCGCTGCGCTGCGAGTCGTTACTCCAACTCTCGTGGGCAGAGAGTTGGGGGTGTGCGTGCGTGTAAGGTCACAGTATTACCCATAGATCGGTCATATACAAGCTCTGAGCTCTTCCGGGAGGGACACAGCCGTCGATCACGAGCTCAAAACGTGATCCAAGATCATGGTGAACCATGGTGGATCTCTCTCTCTCTCTCTCTCTCTCTCTCTCTCACACACACACACACACACACAGGTTCTGGGGGCAGACCCCTAACAGTTCCACGAAATGAATCAACTGTTACGCTTATTTCTGCTACTTCTACTCTATTTACTGCTGAACCAGCGACCACTTAATACTGCTTTTTGTTTGTAAGGTATTAAAGGGAAAAAGAGTGCGACGCGAGCCAAGAACTAAAGTCTGTGTTACGGTTACGATCTCCGAAGGAGAGGATGGAAACCAGACTCCTCCGCCTTACACGAAAACCAGTTCGGTGCAAACCGCAGGCCGGTGTTCTGCTACAGAACCTGCTGCTACAGCAGCTTAAGAAAAGACGTATCCAGGAAGGTCTGGACATGTTGCTTGGAAGGTCAAAGACATCCGTGCTACATAGGCCCCTACATACACATACGCGCGCGCGCACACACACACACACACACACACACGAAACTTAAGCTTGAACTTTACATCAAAGATGGCTTCTATTTAGTCATGAAAGAAGGATTCGGCTCGAAGAACCCTCCCTACCCACCCCCTCCACCACTACCCCTTGAGGGGTGGGAGGTAAGGGGCGGCGTGTTTTTTTTTTTTTTTTTTTTTTTTTTTTTGAGTGAATTGGGGTTATCTCACTGGGCTACTTTTCCTCCCACATCCTACTACCTCCAACCTCCATTTGAATAACTGGAATATGACTTCGAAACTATACAAAAATAAAATAATAGATAAATAAATGCGGCGAAGGGGTGCGCCTTCGGATGTTCTATGGGACAAAGCAAGGCGTCGGCCCAAGATGGTCTCACCGGAGGCGTTCTGCTCCTCCTCGTCCACGAGGACCTCCACAACGCCATTGATGACAATGGCTGATGATGGCTGCACGAGGCATTCTGCAGACGAGTCGAGGCCGCCTGCTGACGACCAGGAGTGTGGAGGTGAGAAGCGTCAAGGACGTCATCATGCCCTTCGACAGGAGGAAAGAGAAAAGAGGAAACGCGTCTCCAGTTTGCTGTTCATAATTTTTTTTCTAGCTCGCCAAGGGTTAGGCGGCAAAAGTGGTTGTCGTTAGTGAGAGCGGGCGGACTTATGTTAGGATTGTACTGTATCTACTAATAATAAAAACTAAAGTATTTCAAAGGTGACACATTTTAAAAATGTTACATGTCTTGGAGAGGAGGTCTGTAAGTCCTTCGAGGTCGTAAGTTCTCCGAGGCAGTAAGCCTTTCAAGGCTGTAAGTTTTCCGAGGGTGCAAGTCCTCCCAGGGTGCAAATCCTCCGAGGGTGCAAGTCCTCCCAGGGTGCAAATCCTCCGAGGGTGCAAGTCCTCCGAGAGTGCAAGTCCCCCGAGGGTGTCCTCCGAGGGTGCAAGTCCTCCGAGGGTGCAAATCCTCCGAAGTTGTAAGCACTTCGAGGCTGCAAGTCCTCCGAGGTCGTAAGTCCTACGAGGGTGCAAGTCCTCTGAAGTTGCAAGTCCTACGAGGTTGTAAATCCTACGAGGTTGTAAATCCTCCAAGGTAATAAATCCTCCAAGGTAATAAGTCCTCCAAGGTAACAAGTCCTCCAAGGTAACAAGTCCTCCAAGGTAACAAGTCCTCCAAGGTAACAAGTCCTCCAAGGTCGCAAGTCCTCAGTGGTCGCAAGTCCTCAGTGGTCGCAAGTCCTCAGTGGTCGCAAGTCCTCAGTGGTCGCCATGTTCCCTTGAACTGACCAGGAAAAAATGTCCCTTGCGTTCGGCCTCGGCCTAGGGGCGGAACCCCAACACGGGATCCCTATCGTGGGATTAGAGCGCGGAGCGCTGCGGCTGCAGGCCGCTGTTTGCGCAGCCAAGCCCCAGGCGAAGCCCGCGGCTTGTTTATAATAAATAATCACGAAATTTTTTAACCCATGTCTTCCTCCCCTCTATTTTCTCTTGATAAATTCTGATTGTACAATTATAATTTCCGTACAATTGTACAATCCCGTACAATATATCTTCTCACTTTTTTCAGTCTCAGGTTTCTATCAAACTCTTGTGTTTCTGTCCAAGTCTTTTAAGATATCTGTACGTCGTTCTCTACCGGAATCTGTGCTGACCTGATTATTTCCGTCAAAAAGAATTTCCGTTATTCCGGGCGCTCCAAGATACATTCTGCCTTTGTCTGCCAGATCGTGTTAGTTTGTCAAAGTTCATCTCCCAGAGTCTAGCAGACTTTGCCGCAATTGACTGAGGTTTTTCGAAATCCGCATCCTGGAGTTTGCACGACTCGCGGGAGACTTTCGGAGTTCGACAGATTCCGTTACTGTCGAAATCTGTCGCAATGTGTGCTGCAGAGAGAGAGAGAGGGGGGGGGAGGCACCTAACCAAATATTTTTCAAAGACTACCACCCCATGAAACCAAGCTATTTACACACACATACTCGTGTGTGATCTGCGCAAACAGAATACAACAAAGGAGAAATTTCTCTCTCTCTACTCGCATCTTACTTCACCGCCGAGGAGATGAATCTAATAGGCAGGCGGCAACCAGATAAAAATAAAATTGCCAACAAGTACGGAAGGGATTCCACCAAGCGTGTTCATCGGTGACAGATTGTCTGACCGTTGAAATTCTGAGAGCCATGGTAGGGCAGCCGGCGGCTTCGCTTCCTCAGGGATGGAGCCTTGGCTCCCGCAACCCTTCATCTCTCTTTATTTGGACAACAATTACCTGCAGTTGAAAATGTCTACACGACATGCAGGCACTTGGGACTGACCTCCAAGAGGTGGCGATGATGGCAATACGTAATAAATCAAACGTTAAACAATAACAATGATAACTATAACGGTAATATTAATAGTAATGATAACAACAACGTGAGAATTATGGAAATCAACCGTAATCAATGATAATCACAGCTGCTCACTGTTAACAATAATAATTCTTATATAAGTAAGAAAAAAAAATAACTTGTCTCAAGTTTCTGACTGGAAACCCGCATGCCGACAGCAACCACTATCGGTTCTCGAGAGTCCTTCCTATCAGATAGAGGTGAGAAAAACGTCTGTGGTGCCTTGGTCCGGATCTGTTTCTATGTCAACAGCTGAGGAGGAAGAGGAAGAAAGGAGCGGAGAGGACAACAGAAGAGAGGAGGAGAGAACAGGACAAGGGGAGAGGGGAAGGGAGAGAAGGACACAGGATGAGCAAGAGAAGGGATTATTGGAACACGTTGGAGGGTGATGGAAGATAGGAGAGGTGAGAGGCCAACGGAAAAGAAGGGTGAGGACAGCAAGGAAGGAGAGAAGAGATGGAACGTGGGGAAAGAAGGGAGGAGGAGGAGCGTGGGGAAAGGGAGAAGTAGGAGGAGAGGGTTAAAAGATTACGAGGAGATAAGCTTTAGCTGTATATCTTTGATCAGTATGTATAATTATTTGTTCACGCCGACACAAAATGAAGAATACGGTATCTGGCACTGGGCAGGTCCAAATGCAAAGGGAACCATCGAGCAAAAGATCTTTATCAAGACCGTCCTGTCACGGTCGTTACCCCATTGGTTTTGCACTCGGGGTCGGTGGATGGATTCGACGAAAATTTGTGAGAATTAGTCGATGCTGAGCGATACATTTCAGTCTTGAAATGGTATCCAGCCGGATGTCCAGCAATACATATCGGAGACACGAGAAATTGACGTTAACCTGCCTAAATTAAGTAAAAATAAGTCACTGCCTCTGAAGAGTATTCATAAAACAACAGTATCTCCTTGTTGTAAGCCCTGAATAGTAAAGTTTCTTCACACAATAGCTTTAAATAACCTGCTATCTAATCCCAAGTAATCTTCTCAAGGTTATGATAATGTACTGAATAACGTATACAGGTTTTTATCTACTGGGAATTCTTCACATTCGAAGTTCCAATATTCACAAAGATCACTTACGAAATAAAAATAAGAATACCAAGAGTATTTCCTAGTACAAAATATATTTTCAAATTGCGTTCTCGTTCCGATTACTGTAGATTTCAAAATCTTCGGAGACTCAAAACAGGGAAATTATCTTGATCTAGAATAAATCCAGGACCCCAGCCCCCCCCCCCCCGAAGGACGCCAAGGATACATGATGACGTCACCACCCTCTGTTCCGGCGCTTCCTGCTCTCCTTCCTCATGAACTTTACTCCAATTGGACACGCATCACGTCAAATGTCGCCTCATGTCCCCGCTCATCGCCTGCCTCAAGCACACTTTCACGACATCAACATTAAACCCAATACCCTGAAATGCATCTCGGTCACGTAGGCGCACGTGTACGAGAGGGAGAGTGGCGGGACGAGGAGGAGAGGAGGAAGAGGAGACACGCTCCGACCTTCAACGGGCCAATGACTTGAGATTCCTTGACTGGGCAATCGTCGTGGCGCCATACTTTGAACAGTCCGGCAACTGTATCTAACAAGATATCCATGCAGGTTAAACTAAAAAGGGTTACAGCCTTATCTCCCCGATACGCAATCTGATAACATTTGTGTCTTGACCTTGACATTGACCAATGCACCTTGGAGACCTTTCAAAAGGCGTAATCAAATTTCTTATCTCCGTCACACCCTTTCCTTACCTTCATCACTGGGAGGAGGAGGAAAAGGAGGAGGAAGAGGGGGAGGAAATGCAGAAGAAGGAGGAGGAAGATAAAGATGCAGAGCATACGGTGCTATTCAAAGTGGTGGTCCGTTGCCGGTACGCGAGCCACCAGCTACCGGTACGCGGCTCTGAGTGTCCAGGCCATGTGGTAATAGACTGCTAGTTATTTTTATTACTTTTTTATATGTTTTGATATTGTATTGTTTACAAAATAAATAGAAGATAAAAAAATTGTCAACTTTTATTATATACATATACAGCTTCCGGTGTAAATCAATATTACTACGAAATATTACCGGTACGTGGCACATTGAAGACAGAAATGCCGGTCCACCACATCAAATAGATTGAGAAGCACTGATGTAGAGGACCAAGGCGTGGAGGAGGATGACGGGAGGAGGGAGGAATTCTAGTGCGCATCTAGTCAGGTGACGCTATGCTACTACGACGTACCCGCCCTTGCAAGCGAGTCAGCCAGTCTAGAAGCCTGATAGCTAACTAGTCGAACCACTCAACCAGATATAGATGACGCGCAAACCTTACACCCAGTTCGAACTTCGTGAGCGCTCAGTTCGGAGTCACAGCAACTCTTGCTTCCTCGTGCCAATTTCTTCATTCTGAGATCGGTTTCCCGTGCTAATTACCTCAGTAACGGGGGATAATCAGGTGGGAAGATTACCATCTCATTTGTGTTATCTTGATATCCTCAGTTATGCTTCACTACCTCCAGCAAACTTGATCAAGTAATATAAACAACTGTTGGCAAACATGCGCATAAGTTATGTAAGAAGCTAGGTCTATAATAAGAAGGAACCCTTAATCATTTATCGGGAGAGAAGAAGGGAGGTGTTTGAACAAATCGACTGGCGCCAATAAGAGATCCAGTTAAAGTGGAGGCACACTAAGCCTTTCTCGCTAGCAGGCTACTTGCTTTTGCTACTTCGTTTGAATACAAACGACTTCGGTTACGATCTTCTGTTTTTTAAATTTCCAAATGTCAAATTACTCTTGCGTTGTAAGTTGAATGACCATCTGAGAGACGTTAAATCCATACGAATGTTAGACACATTGTTGATGTTCTTACAGAAGACTAGAATATTGTAACCGAAGTAGTTTCTACATAAACGAAGTAGCAAAAGTAACAAGCATGCTAGCGAGAAATGCCTAGTGTGCCGCCAGCTTGAGGGAATGACGTCGGCGTGCGAATGAAGCGACGCGTCTCCCGGCGTATGCTGCTGCTTCTTCCCATTAATGACTTATTTCCCTCGTGATCTCTGCATCGTCCGCAAGTTGTTTTGTGTCACCTTGTACTACGCCATGTCATTTACAAGAACAATGATCATTACGGACGCCTGTACAGATCCCTGTGGTACGCTGCTCGTTACTTTCCTCCATCCTGCATTGATAACAAAGGGAACACTTTTTGACCACGACTTTATCTATTCAATCTACCAGTCGTTAATCAAACGAAACAACAACAAAGAACACAAAGAGAACCAATAATCACACACACACACACACACACATATATATATATATATATATATATATATATATATATATATATATACACACACACACACACACACACACAGTATATATCAGCTACTTCCGTGAGTGAGTGAATGGTTGATTTACCATGTACCATTTATGGTCAACACTTAACGACTGACCATACTCTCCAATCCAATCACCTCAAAGCAGAACCTCGTGCTGAAGGAATGTGTGTTTTGAAATTGTATGTTTATATATTCCAATCATTTCAACGATTTTCCCAAATTTCCTGTCTATTTTAATAACCCAATTTTTGTGTCTACATCACGATAAATATCTCTTCCCATGAGATACAAATGTTTTACACGAATAAATACTCGTGTAGGCAGTTCAGACAAATTATACACAAGGGAATAAGATCAGGGGACCATTCCTTATTTGGCCATGTTTGTTTACGGCTCTGGTCTGGAGAGAGGAGGCGCCTGGAGACAAAAGCTGACCTTGGTTCGTTCATTATCTAACCTTGGTTGTGCCCTTGGATCCACAGTCCATTAATATTTAATTATGTATTTCCTATGCACGGGACAAATACCAATAATGACTCGTCAGCTAGACAATTTTAATCACCAACGAATGCACGTGTACGCGCGCACCTTACTCTTTGCGTGAACAGAGTCGCCTGCCTCTTCATTTCTCGACTACTTGTCTAACGCTTATTTTAAGATGCAATATTAAATACTAAATGCTGGGAAAATATTTTGGAAGGTTATCAACATAATTACAAGTAAAATAGTAATAAAAATATGTTGTGTGGATATAACGAGGTTTGAGAATTTTGAACAGGATATTGCTCGCGTACAGACCAAGCCCATA
>NC_134782.1:85128075-85390575 GCF_046742065.1 Oratosquilla oratoria
TATTGCCAAGGGCGCAACCATCAAGTTGAATCCGAAGCCGAGGTGCATTAGGGCCGAGGGATGTTCTAATGATGTTCGAGTAGTGAGACGTCAGCTTTGGGGAGAGTGAGCATGAGCATATATCATTCCGGTGAACGGACAATACCCCAATCAGTGATTAGGTTAGGTTACGTTAGGTTATGTCCTCCTCCCATTTTCTTATTGGGGTTTTGTGGTGTGTTCATCCGTTCCACACTTGGAAGAAGAATGAATTCTTGATGTTGGCAACTCTTGTGGTGATTCGACAGCCTGGGAAGTCTCTGAATTACCTTTAAATTAAAGCTTGATATATTCTGCTCGGAGAACAAAAGCAGGTGACATCGATGTAGCCAAGGAAGGTGCACTTTTTTTTTTTAACTGGCCGAGGTAGAGTAACCAGGTTCTATATGTAAGGGCAGATCTTGGAACAATATTAATTCTGTAGCCTTAACAGTGGGAGATGACAATTTGGCGGTATCTAATCATGTTCCATTCGGTGGTTGGTGGCCAATGTTCCTGTTATATCATCTTATTCTTTGCTCATTGCAAGATGAGCCCAAAAATCAAGGAGAGTAGTCCTGAGAACTCATGATCTATCTGCTCTCACTGGTGTTGAAGTTACCGGGTAATGAAATTAATTTCCCGTCAAATGACAACATAAATTCTGCAGGTTACCGTTTATAGAGCGTATTGGGAATCAACCTTGTTCAGAGATGTGATGACGTCTTCTACGTCCTACGAGAGGAAAAGGACGTGTTTGTCGTGCAACCAGTTTCACCCTGGGAATTGAAATACTGAGGAAACGAAGAGCATTAAACCTTTCCCTGCATTTCGCATTTTTCTCCCTGCCACCAGGCAATTCTACTCAGCAGAGGAAAACCCCTCAGCACTGGAATTAAGACAATAACGAAACAAAAACATGTCGTTGTGACCTCTATTTCATTCACTTTTTTTTTTTTGTATGTGTGTCTGTGCTGGCCACCAAACTACATTTTCTTTTTCAACGAAAGGAAGAGCACACGATGACAGCACACCAGCCCCTCGTGCCCCCCACCTCCTATGGAGGTTAGATAAATATAGCAGACACATTTGGCACTAACAGCACCAAAAGCTAGTGCTATAATCCCACATCCCCTCCTCAGCCTACACCTCCCCCTCCCGCCTCCATCAAATCACGGTGCAAATCGTAATATATTTGAGTGGAGTTCGTACAAAAAAGTATTTAGTTGTATAACGTCACCGGTAAACAGCGTTTCCATCCTTAAAGACAACATGGTGGTAAAGAGAAACCTTCCAGCAGCAGAAACGAGAGAGAGTAGAAATTGAAAACGATCATCAATCTTTGCGTGGACATCAATCGCCAATCACAATATTACTATGTGTGCCTTTGGGCACTCCACTCTCAAGTTCTGCCAATAAATACCACCACAAGAGGAATCACTGTACTACTCGTCCTTACTACTCTGACCCGCAAAAATCTCGCAGGTGAGCAACAGGTGACAGCTGGGGGTTCGAACCTGGAACCCGCGAGGAAGTGATATCGGAACTCAACAGGACGCACGGATCACAGTGTAAAAATTACAAGAAATAGTGATTCACCGCAGTTTCAATCGCCACACCTAACAGTCGCGTTCGAAACACACACACACACACACACACACACCGACTTCGCACACTTTATATACTTTGGACTGGTTAACGCCAAGTGGTTTCAGGAGCAGGTCCTCTCCGTTCCCACATGGTTACAAGGGTAGTACAGTGTGCACTCGGAGTACGAAGTTCGGCGATAACCTTCCTTGCGATCTGGCTATCTACTCACACAGAGCAAGCCTTGATTTCAAAATTTTGTTTCGAAAATACTTCTGTGTGTGTAAACACCTGATGATCCTTGTTGCACAGAAGTATTTTCTAAAAAAAATTGAAACCAAGTACTACTGAAGAGGATTGCAGTTAGCAATCGAAATATATAGTTTCGCTTACTCAACTCTTCCTTTCGTCCGACTGTGGAGTTAGTTGTGATATACATATACATATTATATATATATATATATATATATATATATATATATATATATATATATATATATATACACACATATTATTGTGTGTGTGTGTGTGTGTGTGTGTGTGTGTGTGTGTGTGTGTGTGTGTGTGTGTGTGTGTGTGGGCGCGCGCCTATCAGTGATTAACCTGAAGGATATTTGCCACCTCTCCAATACCATTTGGTTCTCCTCCCTTCGTTAGCTCGGTGGTAACCTCGTAGGATGCTAAGTGGACTCCAGGGGTCGCCCCCACCCCACTCTTCCTGCATAAAATTCATCTCGCTGGTTAGCAGGTAGAGGTTATTGTGATTTTTACTGGCAAAGAAGGAAATCAAATCAAGTTTGTGTGTATGTGTTATATTATATATATATACATACATATATATGGGAGTGGTCTAAGAGTCCATGTGTAGGACAATACACATTTTCGGGTCTTTCTACGTTCGACCGTCTCTCTGTGATCGCCAATGCGACTCGTCCCATTGCAGCAATCAGCACCTCGGTGGTGAAAGGACAACCTGTCTCCCGCCATAGGAATCCTCTACAGCATAAAAAAAAAGACAACCGTTGCTGGTTTACCCCCACCGCTTCACCTTATGGCCGCCCTCCCACCAACCTCATCCACTCGAAATAAATCATTAAGCTGATAAAACCACCCCCTCGGGCAGTGCCATGCCTTCATGCATTCACAATCTCCCCCCATTCACTCTTGCCTTTTGTACTCTCTCTTCCCTGGTCAACAGACCTTGGACGTGCATCCCAAGTCCCCTTCACCCCATCCATCCATCCATCCCACTCTCGGTCTTCCTCTCAATCTCACTTCTTCCACCTCTGCCTCCCACATACTCTTTGGCAGTCTTTCTTCATTCTTCCCATATGCCCAAACCACCTCAGCACTCTGGCCTATCCAGCAGCTCCTTTCCCTTCCCCCTTTCTCTGTCTCACTCTATTCTTGTAACACCCATCCTATTTTTCATACTCTACACCTTAAAAACAGTTTAGTTTCTTTCTCTCAGTCTCCTCCATGCCATTCCAGAACAGAGGGGCAAGTTGTGCACCGCAGGAAAGGGTTCATCGAAATTTGGTACGCTCCTTCCTGTGGGCCGCCAAGCGAATAGAATCGATCAAGCAGTATTTTCATCATCCACAAACTGACACAAAAATCGTTCACACACACACACACACACATATATATATATATATATATATATATATATATATGCGTAAGTAACCACTAGGAAAAGTAAACTAACGAAGCAGAGCGCTTTCGTATAATTACATCTTCAGTGCAGATACAAAGAAGTAATTCCTTCTTTGTATCTGCAATGAATATGTAATTATACGAAAGCGCTCTGCTTAGTTAGTTAACTTTTCCTAGTGGTTACTCACGCATTTATGAACACACACTTCTAGTGTTTTTATTGCATATATATATATATATATATATATATATATATATATATATATCATAAATTTGTACTTCTGTATTCACACATACACACATTTATACATATGTATATATCTATTCATTTGTACTTTTCTATTCCCACACACATACACATGCGCGCACGCACACATCCATCCGCGCGGACACAAATGCGAGCACGAATGCATGACATGCAGACATAAAAGGTGAAAGACGCGTAGAACATAAAAAGCATTTCCTGCGCTCGAGCGAAATTCAACAACTTACAGGAAAAGAGGAGAGCAGGACATTACAAGATTATTTATATCCTATCGACGATAAGATAAAGAAGCTCTGCTGGTGTCACGTCCACAGACACTTTTAAAATATCAAAATAATTTTTGAGGTTACATTTTTACTACTAAACACTAAAAGCAGTACCATAAAAACGTTCATGTTCTACAAATGTTGTTACCCTCGCATTTCCTGATCGAGGACGAAGTAGTTTTAGTGATTACGACGGCAACACGCAACCAGGTCGATCGTCCACCTCTCTCTCGACCAAGATCGAGATTTTGAATAAACATATAGCCTCTGCATTAGTTGAGGGGCCGCACCGCGTTACGATGTTAAAGGAGACGGATTTGGTGATGAGAAATTCAAAATCTACTTAACACCCGGGACATAGCCCCGGGGTAAAAAACAATGCTATTGTGACGATGACTTTCAAACAAAATTCAAAATAAAGTAAAAAAAAAAAATAGTAAAATATATAATAAAAGAAGACAATACAAAAAAATCTCGTGCATAAGACTGGCTTTGAAATTTGTCTTTCAGGATGATTTTTTTCATGCTAAAATTATTTCCTATACTTCCAAAGTTTTTTTTAGGGATACAGAGCAAATAGATTTAATTCTCCTAAGGAAAGTGCCCCAGGATTTAAGTACTCTATCACTTTAATTGCACTTCACTTCAGCTATTTCTTCTAGCTGTCGGCAGGCAATTCTGTTCAGTCTAGAGGGTTTCGAAGGTGTCGAGGACAAGAAGGTTCTCGAGTTCACCTAAACACACAAAATAACATTAAGTTGACAACGTGTCATTGGGCATATCACTGCCCGTACTTATCTAAAAATGTCGCATATGATTATGAGAAGTTGCTTCTCTCAGTCCGCACAAACACACAAGATAAAATTCTGTTGACAACGTGTCACTGGGCTTATCACTGCCCGTACTTCTTATCTAAAAATGTCGCACACAGCAGCAGTGGCCAAGACGGTGCTTTCGTGGTCGCTCGAATGAACCCTTCGACCACGTCCTCACCAAGAAAATCACAACAGGCTTTGCGGAAATGCTGACATCTTCCCCCACCTCAGCTACATAACTACAGTCAAAACAACTGCTACAGAATACTGGCAACTGCTCTTACCTGCGGCAAGGCCTCGAGATACTGTGTGGCAACATTTACAAACACCAAATGGTGACATCACATTTGTTGGTGCGGGCGCTCGCTTGCCACAGTGGGGAACAAGTGGCAAAGTTGATTATGACCAGTGTGCGAAAAGGAAAAAATAAAAGAAGAATAAAAAGTGGACCTATTGGATTGTAACTGCCACACTACCGCAGACGTGACTCCGTCATCAGGTATGTATACCCGACTGATCCCCCACATAATCCGTCTAGGCCGTGAGTGGCCGCGTCCACTCGCTAATTCTTTCGTAACTTCTAACCAAGGTTTGGTGAACGAAATCATCGTTATTTCCACGAGAATTTCCCGGAGGTCAACGGCAATGAGATGTAAGCTGTAGATGTACAATGTACATGCACACAGTTTGTTATATATATATATATATATATATATATATATATATATATATATATAATATATATATATATAATGTATATAATATATGTTTGTATGTATATATATATATATATATATATATATATATATATATATATATACACACACATATGTGTATGTGTGTATTAAACATATAATTCCGGAATATGAGGTACATATTATTAGCATATCCTGCAGCACGTACCAATTCTTCCATCGTCCCCATGACTGAGAGTGTGTAAGCCAGCGTTCAAGAGGGGAAAGAACCACACGAGCAGCAACACCAACACCTGTGGAGTGACGACAGAGACCAGGACGACAACGACCGGGGGCCAATCCACACCTGTTTCACCTCGCGCCGCGTACGCAACTGGCTCCTGGGGTAATCAGCTGAGCTTACAACGCCACCGCCAGCAGGCAGTCAACCACCCGCGTTGGGGCATAGGTGTTGGTGGTGGTGGTGGCGGCGGTGGTGGGTGGTTGGGTGTGTAAGAGTGCATATAGGATGACCGTATCTGCGAAACCATCCCGGTAAACGAAATAGTTAGAGCTAACGTTTTCACCTCGTTACCCTTTCCCCCATAAACTCTGATTAACTTCATACGTGAACATCAAACCATATATAACTTATATAAACATAGTACTTTACATTTGTCACGCATACCCACGTGCATAGTGCTTTAACTGCAAAAACTAATTATTTTGATGTGAGAGGGTGCTAGTGAAGATGGTCACTACGGCCATGGAAGATTGACCACAGGTCAGGTCGGGTCATGGCGTGGGGTCAGTGACCGTTTAAAAGATGCACCGGCAGGCATCGTGGCTCGTCCCCGCACCTCCAGTCTCCGCCGGCGCCTTCTCGACAATCTGCCGATGGAAGACCAAGTTGGAGACATCACCCAACTCCTGGCCATCTACATCGTGACGTCCCAGACCCTCCGGTGCTACAGTGAGCTACAGGATTACCACCCCTTCAACCCACCGCGGCGATAGTAATCAATGGCTGTATTGTTTACAGCCCATCCTGGGGACAAGTCTGCGACAATGTCCCATTCCCTCCCCGGTGAAGGATAAATCTACAACAACATCGTGGCTCACTCTTCTCAGAGACTCCTCCGAGAGAGAGACCTCCATCGCCTCGTCTCTCCCTTCCCAGTGAGCCAGTTAAATTTGCTACCTGACCCCCCAGTCAGACCTTTATTTTATTTTTTTCTTTGTAGTTCCATTGTTGTTCTTTGAGTCAAGTTCACTGTAGTGTGTAAATAGAGGAAACAGATGTTATATTTCATGTTATATTGTTCTTTTATTGTGCCCACACTAAACTCACCCTGATTCGGTTGCAAAGAAAACCCCAAACGTGAAAATTCTGTAACATTATACATACTCACGCATACTATATGTAAATCCATATATGTAACACGCACGTACGCACACACACAAACCCCTCCACAATTCTTCAGATCCCATCAACTTCACCCTCACTTACGTCTGGAGGTGGAATCCCAATGGGCTGACACTCGGTCACTGGGCCGGGCCCAAGATCTCTCTCCATCAACTTTGGCAGCCTTTCCTCCATTTTCTTTTTCATCTAAGGAAAGCTGACAACCGGCGAGTGTTGACTTCCCTTTCCTCCTAGAAATAGACGGAAACACAAGGGTCCTCCGGTTCTTCACAAAGATCTATGAGGGGACCCCAAGGATAGTTGGCGGCTTCTGCGGGGTTGCAGAATTTAGTTTCAAGAAACTTCAGGCGACAATGATTATCATTCGTGAAGAGTACAAAATCGTATCACGACTTGATCACGTGTTGGTCTTGTGATGGACAGCCATTACACTCCCGGATGAGAGCTCAAAGCTCATATTACCTGATCTGTGAGTAATGTTATAACATTACACCCCTTGACACACACATCAACTTGTGTGTGTGTGTGTGTGTGTGCGCGCGCGCGCACGCTTACCTAATTGTGTTATACAGGAAAGGACCAACGATCGCGGGTCCCGTCTCCTACTCTTCACTAATTTCCTACCTAGCCTCGAAGCCATGTACAGTTCCAACTTAACCTATATTTTTTATTTCTAATTATCATATCTAGACTTGAATTCATATACTGTTCAAGCTTGGGCTATATTACCTTCTAAGCTATTCTACATATTCATACATCTATTTGGAAAATTGTATTTCTCATCCTTTACACATATAGTCTCTCGTAATTTGTTTTCATGCCCTCTTAAAGCACCCTCATACTTAATCAAGAGTTCTTCTGTCAGTGCAATCTATCCCCTTTAGCGACCTGGACGCTCTAATGATATCACCTCATTATCTTCCATCTTTCAAGGTTGGCAGACCCAGCACAGCTTACAGTCTTCCCTCGTGTGGTTTATCTGCCGGGCGCACGCGCGCGCGCGTGTGTGTGTGCATATATACGCGCGAGCGTGCTCGTATGTGTCCTGAGAATTGTATAGAAAATATTTGTATACAATTCGTAGCGGGTTCGAATCCTTTTCCACCCTGTCCCGGCTCAGTGGCGGCAGCAGCAGACGGGCCTATCACGCTGGAGGTCCGAGTTCGAAGTTCGGATCGCAACAACTGGATTTGGTTATTTCAAATTCATTATGGTTACTAGTGATTTATTCCATGTGTGTGTGTGTGTGTGTGTGTGTGTGTGTGTGTATTATATAATATATATATAATATATATATATATATAATACATATATATATATATATATATATATGTGTGTATATATATATAACTACAAAGTAATGTAACACATTCGTAAAATTCACCAAGAACCCACTGTGTTGGATGAGAAGAAATTAAATAGATGATATCCATATATTTCGATCACGGACTGCGATCCTCTTCAGTGGAATACGTATTACACTGAAGAGGATCACAGTCCGTGATCGAAATATATGGATGTCATCTATTTAATTTCTTCTTATCCAACACAGTGGGTTCTTGTTGAATATATATATATATATATATATATATATATGTATATATATATATATGTGTGTGTGTGTGTGTGTGTGTGTGTGGTCCTTGATTTGCACGACATTAGATTGCACGAAATCAAAATAGCACGGTGTCAAGTTTTTTTTTTTTCTATTACACAGATTCTTTAAAATAACACGATTTCAAGAAAATCAAGTTTCCCGCAGCTGATTTAGTTCAGTAATGCAGCCACCGGGAGTCATTAGGTGTTTCCCGCGATCCGGGCCGTGCCGCGGGCAAAGCTTCCTTACCCACGCACGGCTGTGGTAGCGTCCCTCTCCCCGATCGTTCATTGTGTTACCAATTTACCACCAATTAACATTAAAACAGAAACTATCAGTGCTTGACTGAATTGACAAAGGGCAGAAAACTTCTGTGATTGTGGCCGCTATGAACTTACATGAAGGCACGATCAGGACCATAAGGAAGAATGCTAGCAAGATTCGTGACAGTGCTCCAGCAGGAACTCCACTCAATGGTGCGAAATCTTCGTATGCTCGTCCTGTATGCAGCGAATGGAGAAGATGCTTGCTACATGGATCGACCATCAAAATAAGACCCACGTGCCCGTCAGCTTGGCTTTAAAAGGCAAAGGCGATCTCAATCTACGAGAGTATTCAAGGTGAAGACAAGAAGCCTTTTACCGCCAGTAACGGATGGATAGCTAACTTCTAGAAGAGATATGGGATTCATAGTCTGAAGATGGTAGGGGAAGCATCCACTGCAGATTCACGAGATGCAGCAGAATATCCTGCTGTGTCGAAGCAGGTTATTGAAGATGGCAACTACTCTTCAAAACAAGTGTTCAACATTGATGAGACAAGCCTCTATTGGAAAAAACTGCCTAACCGAACCTATATCTCCAAAGAAGAGGCTACAGCACCAGGATTTAAGACTTCAAAGGACCGATTGACGCTGTTGCTGGGGGCCAACGCGGAGGGCGATTGTAAACTGAATCCAGCACTAGTCTACCACTCCGAGAATCCCAGAGCCCTCAAGGTAAGAGTTGTATAATTTACCATTTTCTATGTTAGAAGCTAGAAGTTTAATCCTAGGAAATGTGTATGCTCTTTCATAGGATTTTTTACGTAAAATACCTTAAGGCATATCCAGACGAGCGGGCCTGATCGGTGGGCATGCCCGTTAACGGGCACATTTGACGGGCAAACGGTCAAATTGCCCGAGTGATCGTCGAGCGAAATCACTAAGGCGGTGCCCCCCGATAGCTGCTGGAACTTCGACCCTGCCAGACGCAAGTTAATATCGTGAACCCACAGCAGCAGGCTTCTTTCCCACATCCTACGTTTCTTTGTCTTCTTTTTCTTTAGACACCAGACAATTATCATGATGTACAATATCTTCTTCTTGACAATGCTAGGCGCCATGCTTGTCGTACCACACTCCACACACTAGTGAGATCGTCAGGCAGGCCCTCGTAGCTGGTCGTGTGGACAACATTCACGGGCAGGCCCGGCAGAACTTGCCCATCAACCGCGCTGCCCGACGGACACCCCCGATCGTCTGGACACGGCTTTACACTGTATAATTTTCTTTGCCAGGGTTATGACAAGTCGTTTCTCTCCAGTGCTGGGGGTGATCATCTTTACATTGTACGAAATTTCATTTACATGGTCCCTCCTGGAACACATCTATCGTGCACACCAAGGACTGTGTGTGTGTGTGTGTGTGTGTGTGTGTGTGTGTGTGTGTGTGTGTGTGTGTGTGTGTGTGTGTGTGTGTGTGTGTGTGAATACAGTATACATATCGATATAAGCATGTGTAAATGTGTATGAAGACACGTATACATATATGTATCATCCACATGCAAATTCACAAACCGTATGTGTATGCATGTGTGTGATCCGAATAACTAAGATCATACTGGAATACAGGACTAGCGAGTAGCTTGACACCAGAACCAGACAGGGAGACGTCTAAATAACTTGGGGTAGAAATAAAAAATCGGTAGCTTCGCTAAGTGACTTCAGCAAGGGTACGGTTCCATTCAGCTGGAGGACATCCACGGCTGATTAAAACATCGAGTCCAATTAAAACAAACAACGTGAGAAGCGTGACGGTGAGGTAGTGCAGCAGTTCCCAAGGTGACGTTGCCAAGGATCTTCCCAAGTGGTTTCAGGAAGTTTCCCAATGGGCATCACAACCTTATAACACAGTGGCAGTAATAGCGCATCGTCTACGGGAGCCTCAAGGACAACAATCCATAATTAGCCCTAGGAAGAGAACTGCGGGTTACCACCAACGAAATACTAATACCCTTGGACACACGTCGTCGTGTCTCGAGGGGGAGGGTGGAGGGGGGAGGGGGGAGGAGAGGGAGGGATAGGAGGAGGAAGAAGGGGAAGGGAAGACTGAGAATGCCCTCGATGCCCGCGTTGTGCAAAATATCACGAAGAACCCGCTCACCCTAATGCGCCCCTCCGAGCTGAATGGAATCGCTTGGCGGCATAGAAGAGGCCGCTGCCTGTGGCTTTCCTGTTTTTGCCGCCCAGGGAGGGTGTAAGATTTACCCCCCCTCCCCCGTTGGGTGAGGTTAAAATAATTCTTTGATATAGAGCAGGAATACTTAACTTAAAATACTTATCTTCATTGGATATAAAACTGGGGCGTGTCTAAAGCAAAAGTTCCTAGCCTAGGATTTTTTCCTAACCCAGGAATTTTGTTTAAAACCTAGGATAGACCAGCACAAATATCAATTTGCTAGATATTTTTAGTTAATTTTGTGCCATTTTTTATTTATAAATAAAAAGTTATATCTTGCTGGTTTCGGATTTTACCGGCACTCGTAAATTCACATCATCGTTATATCTTAATTTATTTTAAAATAGCTGACAAAATAGCTGAAAGCTAGAATAGCGTCTAAAGCGAATGCAGGTTAGGAAAACATTCACAGGCTAAGAAAATTTGCTTTAGACACGGTCCTGAGGCTACAGTTAAAAAATCTGTTTAAAAACAGTACCATATTACAACCTTAAAAACTCATTTTGGTATAAAATCTAAGATTTTTGTTAGATTCTTTTTTTTTTCCATCAACATTCCGCCCCCTGGCACGTGCCGCCCGGGGCGGACCACCCCTCCCGCCCCCCTTTGCTACGCCACTGCTAATAATGATAAAAATAACAATAATAATAATAATAAAAATAACAATAAATGATAATAATACTAATGATAATGAAGATAATAACATGATAATTACGACAATAACAATAATGATCATTTACAACAACGAAGAAGTGCATTTGGACGCGAGCGAGGTGGGGGGGGGGGCAATGAGAAGAAGGATGAGAAGGGCAAGGAAGATGAGGACGAGGAGGAGGAAGAGGGGGAGAAGAGGATGCGGAGGATGAAAGATGAGGAGGGGAAGGAAGTGGGAAAAACGAGGAAGAGGTAGATGAGGAGAGAGAGGAAAAGAGAGGAGCAGGAAGAGGAGGGAGGGGAGGAGGAGCAGCACGAGGAAGGAGGGGAGGAGGAGCAGAAAGAGGAGGGAGGGGGAGGAGCAGGAAGAGGAGGGAGGGGAGGAGCAGGAAGAGGAAGAGTAGGAGGAAGAGGAGGAAGACGAGGTGGTGGAAGAGAATGAGAAAGACGAGTAGGAAGACAGAGGGCAAGGAAGAACAGGAGGAGGAGAAAGAACATGAAGAGGAAGGGGTCGGGAGGGAAAGTAGAGGGAAAGAGAAGAGAAATACGAGAAAGAGAGGTGCAGGCGGAGGAAGAGGAAGTGAAGAAGGAATGGGAGGAAGAAGGGTACAGGAGGAATATGCGGAAGAAGGGTGGTGAAGGACAAAGTGGAGGAGGAGAGGGGAAGGAAAAGTGGGAGGAGAAGGAAGAGGAGCATGAGTTAAATGAGGATGAAAAGAAGAGGAAGAGGACAAGAAAGAAGAGAAACAGATTACAGAGAAAGAGAAGAAGAGAAAGAAGAATACGAGGAAGTGGAGTGAGGAGGATGAATAGATGAAGAGGAAGAAGAGGAAGAAAGGAGAATGAGAGGGAGGAAGAAGAGAAAAAGGAGAAAGAAGAGGAAGATGAGGGAAAAGAGAGAAGGATATAAAGGAGAAAGAGGAGGAAAAGGAGGAAGAGGGGGAAGGAAAAGGAGAAAGAGGACAAGGAAGAGGAACACGAGGAAGAAGGTTGGATTAGGAAGACAAGGAGGAAAAGGAGCGGAGAAGGAGGAAGAGGAGGCAGAAAAGGAGGATGAAGCAAAGGGAGAGGGAATGAAAGGAGGAGAAAAAGGATAAGGAGGAACACTAAGGTGGGGAAGAAGGAAAACAAGAATGAAATGAGAGGAGGAAATGGATGCAGAGGGGGAAGAAGGATGGAGGAGGAAGAGAGCACTTATCTCTCTCTCTCTCACACACACACACACACACGACTCGATGGCACATTGGTAGCGTTCGCAACCGTTGCTACAGCGGTCAGAGTTCGAATCCCGCCCAGGGCTGAAATAAATTCAGTATAGCTGCGCTACGAGTCGTTACTCCAACTCTCGTGGCGGGAGTGTGTGTGCGTGTAAGGTCGCAGCATTACCCATAGATCGGTCATATATGAGCTCTGAGCTCTCTTCCGAGAGGGAAATAGCTGTCGATCACGAGTCCAAGGCCATGGTGAAAACACACACACACACACACGGGTGGTGGCCCAAGCATGGCTAATCTGTCTACCAACACCCAGGTTGAGTTGTGTTGCCAGCATTCGTGTCCCTAGAGGTCCGCCTCGGCCACCGCGGTCGAGTGTCACCTCCGTCGCACTTGAGATCCGCCGGCCCCGAGGGAGGACTCATAATCACGGAATATCTACCTTTAACTGTAATGCAAAGGAAAGGAGCTACGCTCGTTGAGTCCCGTTTTGTTTGGGTGTTGTGTTAACACTGTAAAAGGTTCATGGTGATGGCATGGGTTGCCAATGATCGATATATGGATAATATAATTATATTTTCTTTTCTTGTTTTGTCTTGGAACATACTTTTCCACTCCTGTATAAATTTTTGTCAAAAATTTCCACTTCTCTTCTACTGTTGTTTCCTCCTTGTGTATTCTTTTTGAAAAAAAAAATCTTATTTTATCAAAATTTGTTTTTCCATACATCAATCTTCCCTTTCTATATTGTTCGTTTTTTTCCCCACATATTTTTCCTCATTTAGTTCCAGTTCAACTAATATGTGGTCACTTTTACTTAGTGGTGTCTTATATTCAATCTTGTCCACTATTTCAGGTTCTGATGTGATTATTAGGTCCAGTCTCGATGGGTCTTCCTCATTTCTATACCTAGTATTGTCTTGTATCCTTTGTGTCATTATATGTTCTACAATCATATCAAGTAGTACATTTCCCCATAGGTTATCTCCACCCTTCACTGTCATCTCTTCCCAGCAGATTTCTTTACAATTAAAGTCACCCATTATAACTATTCTTCCTCCATCTTCCATTATCTTACTTAGTGTTATCCTTGTGTCTTCTAACATATTCTTGTGTTCTCTCTCTTCCCATGAAGCTGTTTTAGTAGGCACATAATTTACCACAAACTTCCTACTCTTCTTGTCCCTGTCCTCTATTTCCATCATAATCATCTCCACTCTATTCTTTCCATATGCAACATTCCTCACATTTATATCCTTCTTAGTCAGGAACATAAATCCACCCCCTTGTTTTACTTCTCTGTTTCTAATCCAATAATTATATGCTCCATGTCCTACACTGTTGGGTGGTAATGGACCTTTCAATTCTGCCTCTACAATTCCCATAATGTCTGGTTCTTTTTCCTTCAGGTAATCATTCATTTCATTCACGACTGTTATTGAGCCATCTATATTTGTGAGACACCTAATTTTCTGTAACCTCCATCCTGTTTTTTGTTTCCCTTCCATTTTTCTCTGCTATGAACCATTTCCTCACTTTCATATCCACTACTCTCCAATAGAATTTCTCTTTGTCTCTGTTCTGTTCTCATTTTTTTTTCTTAGCTTCTATTCTTTTTGTTTTCTCTTCCTCTCTTTCCTCTTTATTCATCTCTCTTTTTATCCATAGCTATTTATACTGATCACTTTTTGCTAGTTTCCCTGTTTTTGAAAGACATTCTCTGCTGTCGTTTGTGACCTGAATTCAACCTTAATTGGTCTGGTCCTGTCTACATTGTATTTTCACATTCTATATATTTCTTCAATTTCTTTCCCTATTTCTTGTTCATCTTCTTGAACTATTTTCAATATCTTGTTTACTTTTTCTTTCTCCTCCTTTACTTTTGTAGTCCTATTTGGATTATGCTTCTCTTCCATTTCTAATATAATTATACATTCCTTTTTATCTGCTAAGTCCCTTACTATATTTTCCTTTTCTCTCATCACTTTAATATCTGTGTCCATAGTTTCTTTCATCTGTTGGTTCACTATATCTCTAAATTCAATTTTGTTATTCTCTTGGACTTTTTTCCAATACTTGCCTCTTTTGCTATGGACTCTTTATTGTCTTTATTATTCCTCTTTAGTTCCTCATTCTCATCCTTTACTTCTCTTAACTGTCTTTTTAATTTTTCTATTTCTCCTTCTTAGGTCTTCCAGTTTATCAACTCATCGTGTAACTAGTGTTAGTTGGCTAAACCTAACCTCCCATGCTTCATTAATTTTTCTTAGTTTTTCATCTAGACTTACTAGTCAGGGGAGGTTGTCATCTCCTCAGTCATTAAATCCATAGAAGTAATTATCTTCTCTTTCCATTGAGCTGCTATTATCTATATTTCTACTTTTAATACCTCTGCTCACCTGTTCGACCTCGTCTGTGTCATCTGCACACCTTTTGATGACACCCCTTCCTTTCCTCATTTTCTTCCCTTTTCCTCAATAATGCCTCCCCTTCATTTTCTTCACCTGCCCACTACACCATGAGCTTTCCCCTTCCCTACGAAAATTGCATTTTTTCCGGAGTTCCAATCTTTGCTGTCAATCCTGTGTGTGTGTGTGTGTGTGTATTTCTGTAGGGATGTAATGTGGGGTGCAGGGGGAGGGGGGGAGTTTAGGCCAAGTAGGCCATGGAAAAAGTGTAACAAGTACGGTGCCTTAGATGTCCATTACTAGATGCCTCCAGTTGGCCATTAGGTTATGTGATGTGACATGAATGGGTTTAAAGGCTTTTGCAATCACTCAAGTATTTTCCAATGGGGAGGATTTTTGTTTCTGAGTGTAGATAGCTTCCTGGGGTTGTTTTGGTGAATAATCTTCTAATTCTTAAAATTGTTCTGAATTGTAGGTTTTCTGTGCATTCGTTATTGTAAAGTACCAAGATGTGGACAATTTTTAATGTGGTTCCCATGGTTCCCATTGAGGAGAAATTTTTTTCTGTTGTTCTAATTCTGTGCTTTGTACACTCCTATTTCCTATTTGCTTTCCTTATCAGACCTCTTTCATGGGGAGATAAAGTCGTTATGTGGATACTAAGGGCAAGGCCTAGTATTTGTAGTTACGTGTAGTGGAAGAGCATTTTTTGTCAACAACAACCAGTGCTTCTATCCTTGGGGACAACATTACATCTTAGAAGTGGAGTGATTGAGGTGGTAAAGGGATATAAAAAAAGGTCACAGAACAAAAGGATAGTAGAAGTTGAATGTGATCATTTTTTTTTTAAGACTAATTTCCAATCACAAAATAATGCAGAGTTACTTGGTTCATAATGTTGTCACTACAGTCCCTAAAATATTGACTTCATAGAATATGAATTCAGTACCTCTTATGGGGTGTGCACATCAAATGTGATGTGCAGTAAGCAGACACAGAATACAGCATTTTCAGGAATATTGACATGTACAGATGAGCATTTATCATTAAATCAAAACAGACATTCAGCCTACCCCCTGTGAACGGTGCAGTCCGTTCCACAATAGTGTCCATAATCCCCACATTCAATTCCATGTGCCCAATAGCAAACACCTTTTTGTGCTTAGTCCAGAGGTGTTGTGGTATTGTCTGGTTTAGGTGGCAGGAGAAAATGAGAACCATATGATGGGGATGGGATCAATCAAATGAGTGGTAGACAAGAACTGTGGTGAGCAGGTTCTGTGTGTGTAAACTGGAGTTCTACATTGTGTACTACCACTAGTTTGTTGTATTCCTTCCTAGGGGAATGAATAAATCCACCTAGATGTAGCCCTACATTTGTTATTCATAAGACTTTCAGCCCACATACCAAGAACCTGACAGCAAAAAAAATAAACATACTATCATTGCAAGCACAGTCTTTGGACAACAAAAACTCTAATATCCATTTTCAAGCAATTCATAAGAAACAGACCTTAACTATACCTCCAAAACATGGTTCTCAACAATAAGCAAGATGATAACAAACAACTTATACAACTTTGCAGAATGGAGCACAAAACCCCTTCCTGTTGGACACTACAGAAACCAAAATTGTCCCTAAAAAATACCACATGAAAATGAAAGGAACACAATTTTATGCCAGAACCCTCAACACCACACACTCTTCACATTACATATCTGAACTACCAACAATATGCAACAAAAAACTACACCAGCAGTATACTACATTTATAACAACCTACCATATATATTTACAAAAAAAAAAAAAAAAAAAAAGAAAAAAAAAAAAAATCGGATCACTAGACAAGTCCTTCAAGACAGACCATGAATTTCAATACTCCACCAACACATAAACCTTATGGAACTTCATGATGAACAAGGTGACACAAGCAAGCCCCAGCAACATCATGGACCTATAGGGCATATAATATTGAAGCTGTGGATCAATATAGATGCCTCTTATTTTGCCAAATGACCAAATTCTATGCCAAAACAACTGGAGAATGTGCTGAAACAAAAAGATTAACTGCAGAGAAAAGTTAAATAGAAATCTTTATCAATCTTTTATACATTTTTACATACCAATTTCCATGGTTTGTTACTAAAGAAGTGTCAAAACTACAAATCGTATTTCTTATTACAAGCAACAAAGTCATCTTTGTATATTTTATGCACTCATGTTGGAGCACCATCATTCAGTCTTTACAATAAATCTTATCTACATTTGAGAATTTAAGGGGGAGTTCTCATAATATAATCCCTAACAGGGACACTGTAGTAAAATGGTAAAAAAAAAAAAACCTGCATTACAGCACAGAACATTTACTGTAATTAATTTCACTTACACACAAACAACAGCTGCCTACCAAATGGGATGAAACCCAGGTCTAGAATGTAAGCAACTCCCATCATACAAGATTGCTGAACGACTTCAATTTCCACTATCTCTTGTTATTGTTCTCAAATCTCTACATGAGTGAGCACTTTGGTGTCATGCTTTGGATTTGATGTGGGGAGATCACATGTGAAGAGGTTTAATAGGGCAAGCAAGACTACTGCTCCTTATAACACTCCAGTGTAGTCTTTTTTAGTTACTATGCACACTCCCAGCTAAGTCATTTTTTGTCATTGTTATCTCTTATGATATTTCTTATTAGTATGTGTCTGGAGACTCATATTCATATGTCTCATATTTATTGCCATTATAATTGTCCTTTCTGGTGATGCTTCCTTATCAAATCCCTTGGTGAATGTGTGAGAATCGTGGTGGTGAAATGGACCTTAATAAATCCATGTTGGTTGGGGGTGGTGAGCAATTTTGTTTTGATTCTTTCTGAGATAAGTCTTTTCATCAATGAACAGTAAGGAAGCTTATCTGTAAGATACAAGTTTTCTGGTGGTTTGTTTGGTTTTAAGACAAGGATTATATGTGCTCCTTTCCCGATAGAATTTTGTTGTACTTTTAGGAATGGTTGAAGGTATGTCAATTTTTTTTTTTTTTTTTTTTGGGGGGGGGGCAAAGATATTTTAAATAGACATTTGAAATCTCATCTTGGCTTTCTGCATGTGAGTTTTTTAACAGTGATTACAACTAAGAGTACCAAAAAATACTTAAACTAGAACAGTAGCTATGACAAAAGAACTTGGAAGCCCCTCCTCAGAAATCAAGTGATAATCTGCATCACAATAAACCATGAATCAAAGAAACTTCCAACAGTGAAATTAAATGGCCAACTCCTTCCATTAGATAAAAGCCCTAAAATCCTATGACACATGTTTAATACTCACATGACACCCTCAGTCCAAATAGAGAAAATCAACAAAACAATAAACATTCTAAAATCAGTAGCTAGCATAGGTTTTGGTCAGCAAAAAGAAAATCTAATCAGTCAACAAACAGTTCACAAATATTACACTCAACTATACATCCCTGGCATGGTTTCCTGCAATTAAAAAAACACTCTACACATTACATAAAAACAAAATATCAAGAATAACTACAAGATGCCCTAAAATTGCCCCATTAGAACATCTACACACACAAACCAAAATCCTCCTTAAAATACAGCACATGAGAATGATGGGCACACAGTTCTATGGTAGAGCCCTAAATCCTACTCATCCATCCCATTACATAACACAAACACAACCGACTGAAAAAACTGCACTGTACAATATATCCATACATATTCAGATCACAATAAAAGCAGTTTAACACCTTCACAAAACTTCCTTGCCCACCAAGCCTCTCTAGACATCAGTCCTATATAGAAATCCCTCCCATGGCAAGCAAGAAACATACTAACAAGATTGCATTCAGGTTACCATTCAGCTTTGAAATAATATTAACACAGAATAGGTCTAGCCAGAGGGAAAATGACCCAGATGCAATCACCAAACAAAAGACACTTAACACCTCATCCTACATTGCTCCACTTTAACCTTACCCAGACAATACAATATTTCTTCCTTGAGTGACTCATTGGATCTGGTGGCTGTTGCCAGTTATCTACTGGTGGCAGTTGTGGGTTTCCTTCAGGAGAGGTCTAGAGCAACAGACTGATCAAATGACCCTTAAATATCTCCAGTACTCTTCCTAGAATACCATCTCTTCTTTTCTCGTGTTCCTGTGGCAGGGGGATAAGAATGCCACTACACCTAGCTCTTTTCATCCAACACTCCCCAACTGCCACTTGAAGGCATGTGGGCCCAGGACATAAACCCACTTCAGGAATTGGCCCAGGATATAAAATGCCACCAATTCCCAAATTAGGTTTATATCCTGGGCCCAAACATCCACACAAGTGGCAGTTAGTGAGTGTTGGATAAGAGACCTAGGTGTACTCTGTTCCTTGGAGTGTTATAAATGAAGACTAAAAGGGATGGTGTGAAGGCACAAAGGAATCCCCTTTATGTACAGTTACCCCATGGAGAGGCAAGGTATGCTTCAACTCTAACATACGATACATCCATGTCTTTCAAACAACACATCACAAACATAAAAAACAAATGCACACCCAGACTTAACGCACTTAAGTCAATCACTGGAACAACATTTGGACAAAACAAAGAAACTAATATAACAATATACAAACAATGCATACGCTCAGTGTTAAATTATGCGAGTCCTGCATGGGCTCCTAATCTCAGTGAGACACGCCACAACACCCTTCAAATCATACAAAACAAAGCCCTAAAAACAATTACAGGCTGCACAAATACAACACCTACAGACCATTTACACCATGAAACAAAAGTCCTCAAAGTCAAGGACCACCTCGACATGAGAGGCACACAAACACTTGCCGCAGCCACCACAAACACATTACACCCGCTACACTACATAGCAGAACACCCACACACACCAAGAAACATTAAAACAACACCCAAAGACCTTTATCACGCACAGATACTCTCTTCTCTTCCTCCACAACCACCAAATACCAGCCTCCGGAAACATATTCATAATCATATCACTCACCGCTCCATTAACACGCTGAAAGACAACACACTGCTGCATGCCAGACCCCCTGATATCCACCCTTCTGAATCCTCTCTCCCACGAAAGGACAGAGTCCATTTGGCCAGACTGCGGTGCGGTCACCACCCAGCACTTCTAAGCTACCAGAAGAGGCTGGATGACCGCGTTGTGAACAGCTGCCCAGGATGTAACACTTCACCCCATACCATACAACACATAATGGAAGACTGCATTATACACAATCATGCACACAAACAACACAACATACGCTCTATAAAGGATTTGTGGGAAAACCCAGTTTCGGCTATGGCATTCCTTGGGGAGACGGGACTGCTCGGACAGACAGTCTAGGGAACGACAACAACAGCAACAACAACTTGATCATCTTACTTAAAAGGGGGAAAGGGCATTGATATGTATACAGTCAGACCTTGCCAAACACGAGTGTTAAGTTCCTTAACTGTGGTGCAGGACAAAATTCGTGTTGGGCGAATAACTGGTCTTATCATCTTATGGGGAAAAATATGATAGATTTCCAGACACTGGCACACATGAACAGGCAGGCTATTTAAATTGTGCTATCATGAATCATGGTTGTGTTCAGCAAATGCACGGGTATTTTACCTATTCATGTAAACATGAAATTTCGTGCATGGTGAAGTTGTGTTGGGCGAGGTCTGATAGTATATGTAGATCTCTGCTGTATCTTGATCTTACTTATATTCTATGCTATATGTTACAATCTCGAGGTTTTCTTCATAATCTTTCTTGTAACAATTTGCAATCTCCCTCTGTTCTCCTCATGATCTTTGAATCATCTGCAAACAATATTAGTGTACTTCAATCAAGAATGTTATGGGTATCAAGTGACCAGTGTGATGCTGCTAATTACTTCCATCCTGACATCTTATTCTTTACTACTGTTCTTATGTATCAGTCCTGCAGCTATCAATGGTCCTTAAACCCTTCCACAGACCACTCCAGGATGAAACAAGCTAAAATAACAAATGTTTTCAGCAGGATTGATAAGGTATTCATACATTTGGTAATGTTTGAGTATGTACTCTTTGCACAGTATATATCACCCTTTCCAGGGTACAAGTAACCAAAATGGTGGCTTCTTGAATTTCAACCCACTCTTAGCAATTCAGGTCCATTTTGCCAGCTAGTGGCAGTTGACAACACTACCAATAGTATACCCTAAGATCCAAAACTATTGTGACACTTACAACCACACGTGAATTATTGCTTGCCACATTCATGTCTCACTAGTTTGCATGGCAGGTGGATACGTTGCCAGTAAATACTCTTATTGATAAGTATAACTATCAATCAATTACTGATTTATTGAGAACCCCCCTTTCTCTACACACTAAAAAGGTCTAAGACAATATAGTGTTTTGTCAAAACTGCAATGTCCCATCGATAACTGCCGTCATGATAACTGACACTCATCCGGCATACCAGCTAGTGTCAACTGTCAACAGTGATTTGAAGGAATATGATAAGATTTTTGTAGCAAACTTCGCGCCATGATCAGCCACTATCAGCTGATTCATCCATCCTTGCATCGTACGTTGTTCCCACCCACCCACGTCCGCGAAAATATCGAATCTACATCTTGAGAATACTCTATACTATCAACATGTTGTGTCATTACAATTGTTGTTAATACGGCTTTATATTTTTAACAATAACATGATATATTTTTTTGTTGCAAAAAATAGTATATAAACCATAATATTCACGTTACCTCACGTCGATTTTCAGCAGAAGCCATTTTTCCCGACGTCTCTGTTGCAGATGCAAGGAAGGAAGGTAGGAGACTGGGAGTAGTGTTGCCGTTACGTCCCAGTTGCCACTCGCCTTGCGTAAAAGAAAATGACTACGTTCAGGGTAAGCTTAACAAAGCCACAATTGACTAATCAAATAGAAAATAATCAGAATAGGGTAGCCATATGATAAAGTGCACGACATTACTTCAAACAGTTGAATAGTTCATTTAACTAAATAGAGGATCAGAAGAAAATGCACTTAGTAGATATATACATTATCTGCATTAAGCACGGAAGAATAATGGTGATTTCCTATCAAAATATTTTTTACTTAACTTAAAAGAAACACAACAACTATACATGCCGTTTCTTATACAATAACGATAGGGAAAAACGAAATTATACTGATGGCTTTCACTCTCCAGGTACAGCACCAAAGAAAGAAAATATACCCCGACTGCTGCCTGTGCTTCACCACCCTGACATTCAAGTAATTAAACATTACGATTCACGATTTTTCACTGTATTGAAAATCATCATCAATAGAAGTAATATGTCGGGGGGCACGTCGCCTTACACGCCGTTGCTAATCCATAAGTATTGTTTATCCTGCACAACACTATAATAATAATTCCTACCGTAGCTGCAAGTCCGAAGAAAATAGCACTCCATGCAGAAAATCTGATATTGATAAGGTAAAACGTACGGGAAAAATATTTTACGTTTTTAGTACACTATATAACTATGTTTTATAAACAATATATCACCGTGTTTAACTTGTTTAGATAAACTCCTATGAGAAGTGAACTGTACTGTTTTCCTATTAAACTTCCCGCTCAGTGTTAGTTCCTAGCAGACGAGTTTCGTTTTTATGGTTACAATTCTCAATTAATATATATTTATTTAAATCTATTGATGAATATTCAGATTCCATACATTCACAGAAAACATTCATATTTTAATCTAAGGACAACTAAGATATAATTAATCCTTACAGATCTCGAGAAATATGAGTATAGTTATATTTATTTGCGTCTTTGGAAACATGAAGACGAGCCTCCTAAACAAAGATTCCTCATTGGTCGAAAACTTGTTCCCAGGTTCTTTGAGGCTGAACAACAGTGAAAATAAATTTAAATCTTATTTATTGAAAGTCATGAAAGAACAATCAGATATCATCTATTTACAGATAACATTAGAATATTAGTTTGGAGACAAATGAAATATGTTCAATTCTTACAGATCTCTAGAAATATGGATATGAGTATATTTATTTGCGTCTGTGGAAACACAAAGACGAGCCCCCTAAACGAAGATTCCTCATTGGTCGAAAATTTGTCCCCTATACACCTTTGAGGACAAACAGGGTACGCAGCCGTGACAATAAATTTAGGAATAGAAATTTGACATATCTTATTGTAACAAGTCAGTCGTCACATCACGTGTTTAGAAAATGTAAATTAATATTGGTGAGTTATAGTTCTTACATAATAGCCTACAAAAGTTATTTTAAATAACTTTTGTAGGCTATTACTTATGTAATTTTCAACGAGACAGGATTTAACGAACATGAGGAGTTTATAATGTGTATGATGAAATTATTTTGTGCTTGATTGCGTTGTTTTTGTCCATTGCATTTCATTTGTGTGGACAATCTTTTAAACAGCAACCTAGCTGTGTACAATGCAATAGAGGCCTTCCACGTGACGTCACCAAACCGGAAACCGGCCATATTGGAGGCATTGGCGTGTAAAAAACGTGCTTGCTTGACCTGTTTAACGTGCTCACCTGTCATTTATTCATTGTGCCTTTCGCGATAAATTTAAATAACAATGGTGAATTACTGTAGAGTTGTGGGATGCCATAATAGGTCAGATAGAGAGAAAGAACTGAAGTTTTACAGACTCTCTAAACTTATTAAAAATCAAGGTTTGGAATGGGAAAAGCTTTGTGAAGATCGACGACGCTTATGGTTGGCGAGCTTACAGCAGAACTTTGAAGGAAAAAATTTGGACAATATTAGAATCTGTTCAGCTCACTTTATTTCTGGTTAGTAGGCCCAGGTCTATTTTTATAACGGGTTTGTTCATAACTTATAGATTAGGTTTGAAATGTGGTCAGGCTATGGCCTGTTAACATGTCCGGGCAATAAATATTAATATAGTGTAGGGCCTAGCTGGCACTGAATCTGAACAAAAATGGAAGACAGGCAATTAATACTAGCCAAGGTTATATATAGATAATCATATAACGTTGATACTAGGCCTAGGCAGTAAGTGTACTAAAATCTAGTTCTTTATGTCTCTTGCTGCTAATATATAAACCTGACATTTATTTTTTCAGTTTCATCTTTCTAGGCCATTTTTTTTTTTTTTTTCACTATGCCTGACCCATATTTTATCAGGAAGCACAAAGGAACAACAAATATTTTGCATTAACAGTATACATAGACTTGAGTAAGTTTGACAATATAATCTAAAAATAAAAGTCCAGTAAATAAAAATTAAATTGAAAATAATAATATATTTTTATCAATTAATTATTAATAACTATTATAATAACTTTGTTTATTTCTTCTAATTTTAATTAGTGAAATATCTAACTTTTACATTTTACAATTGACACCGTCTGGGGTATTGGCTGCTTGTTATTGTGGCAAAGTAGCATGCAGTTGATACTTTAGGGTCTATATGGGGAGCCCCTACGGACCAGAGACACACATAATTTTGTCTATGATAGAGGAAAACTGTTCATAGAGAAATGATGACACTTTTATACTACAACTGTCCCTCCGTTATGCTGTCCCCCAACCCCTTGTTGCTGTCCTGTACAATTTCTCTGAGTATTCTTTTTCTGTGGTGGGGGAATTCCCTGTGATGGGGGGAAAAAATACTGCCACCAAGTATTTCCACTTGGATCGTAAGAGGCGAGAAGAAAGGGACGGGGAGTGGGACTAGGCATCCTTCTCCTTGTAGCCCCACAGGGGACATTCCCAAATAAAAAAAGAGAAGGCATAAGAGGGTCTGGAAGTTCTCGGACCAGCACCCTAAGGTTTGGGTCTTTTAATGTGCGTGGATGTGGTACAGATGAGAGTAAAAGGGAAGAGATAGGTAGTATGTTTGTGAGAAGAAAGATGGATGTGTTGGCTTTGAGTGAAACTAAGTTAAAAGGGAAGGGTGAGTGTAAGTTTGGGAGTGTAAGTGGGAGGTTATCAGGAGTGAAGAGAGGGCGAGGGAGGGAAGGGGTGGCTATTCTAGTAAGTGAAGAGATAGGTAAACGGGTAGTGGAGTGGAAGGAGGTTTCTCCAAGGATAATGTGGATGAAGGTGAAACTGGGAAAGGAGATGTGGGTCTTTGTAAGTGCATATGGGCCTGGCAGTGAGAAGAGTGTAGAAGAAAGGGAGGCCTTTTGGATAGATTTAAATGAGTGCATAGAGGATTTAGGAAGAAATGTCAATGTAATAGTACTGGGAGACCTTAATGCTAGGGTAGGAAATGTTCCAATCGATGGAGTGGTTGGGAAATGTGGAGTTCCAGGAAAGAATCGTAGTGGAGAGTTGATGGTGGAAATGTGTCTAGAAAGAGAGCTGATGATAGCAAATACAGTGTTTCGGAAGAAAGTCAAGCATAAGTACACATGGGAGAGGGTGGTGGAGGGAAGGGTGGTAGATAGAGCGCTAATGGATTATGTAGTGGTAAAAAGGATTATGATAAGAAGAGTTAAGGATGTACATGTGCTAAGGGGAGAGGGTAGGGGAATATCAGATCATTTTTTGGTGGAAGGTAAGTTGAGAGTGGAGGATAGATGGAGGAAGAGGAAAGGGACAAAAGGTAGGGAGGTTCTTAGAGTGATCTCTTTGAATGAAAAGGAGAAGGAGTACGGAAAGAAGCTGAAGGAGGAGTGGGAGGGAGTAAAGGATAGAGTACAGCTGGGTGTGGAGGAGGAATGGGGATGGTTCAAGGAGGGAGTCATAAAGTGTGTAAGGATGGTGTGTGGAACAAGAAGGACAGGGGGAAATAGAAGAAGGGATAGTGAATGGTGGGATGAGGAAACATAGAAGGTTGTAGAAGAGAAGAAGCGAGCTTTCACAGATTGGTTACAAAGTAGGACGAGGGAGTCATATGAGAGGTACAAAGAAAAGAAAAGATAAATAAAGCAAAAGGTAAAGGAGGCAAAGAGGAGAGCAGATGTGAAATGGGGTAAGAGTATGACTGAAAATTTTGAAAGTAATAAAAAGACGTTTTGGAAAGAAATTAGGAGAGGAAGAGGAGGCGAATCAAGTAGAGAAGAAAAGGTAAAAGGTGCAGATGGAGAGATGATAATTGAAGAGAAGGCAGTAAGGGGAAGATGGGCAGAATATTTTAGAGAGTTGCTAAATGTGAAGGAGGATAGGGAGGGAAAGATAGCTGCAGTGGGAAATGCGAAGAAAATGAGAGTGATGAGTGAGGAGAATGGAGGAGAAATAAGGAAGGATGAGGTGAAGGCAGTTGTTAAGATGATGAAAGCAGGTGAGGCACCTGGTCTGGATGGATGTCATGCAGAATGTCTGAAAAAGGGAGGTACAGTGATGGTGGACTGGTTGGTGAGGTTATTTAATGTTTGCTGGAGAGAGGGTAGAGTGCCGGAGGACTGGAGGAGTGCCTGTATAGTTCCTCTTTACAAGGGAAAAGGGGACAAGTGTGAAGGTAGTAGTTTCAGAGGGATTAGCTTGTTAAGTGTAGTTGGGAAGGCTTATGGGATGATCTTGATTGAGAGGATTAGGAGAGGAACAGAAGGAGTAATTGGTGAGGAACAGTGTGGATTTAGGACAGGTAGAGGTTGTGTAGATCAGATCTTTGTGGTAAGACAGATATGTGAGAAAGCTATAGGAAAGGGGAAGGATGTTTTTTGGGCTTTTATGGATCTGGAAAAGGCTTATAATAGGGTAGACAGAAAGGCACTGTGGGAGGTTATGCAGATATACGGGGTAGGAGGAAAGCTTCTAGTAGCTGTCAAGAGTTTTTATGAGAGTAGTAGAGCTTGTGTCAGGATTAGAAATGGAGAGAGTGAGTGGTTCGAGGTAAAGGTGGGACTTCGTCAAGGATGCGTTATGTCGCCCTGGCTGTTCACCTTATACATGGATGGGGTAGTGCGAGAGGTAAATGCAAGGGTAGTGGACAAGGGATTGGAGATGGTTAAAGAAAATGGAGAAAA
Organism: Oratosquilla oratoria; assembly: GCF_046742065.1. Taxonomy (NCBI): domain Eukaryota; kingdom Metazoa; phylum Arthropoda; class Malacostraca; order Stomatopoda; family Squillidae; genus Oratosquilla; species Oratosquilla oratoria. Next base: position 85,155,144 of record NC_134782.1, read on the forward strand.
GTGGGAGGTGAGCCAGCTGTTGTTTGTGGACGACACTGCGCTTGTAGCAGGATCGGAGGAGGGATTGAGGAAGTTGGTGACAGAGTTTGGGAGAGTATGTGATAGAAGAAAGCTAAAGATAAATGTGGGTAAAAGTAAGGTGATGAGATGTACAAGGGGTGAAAGTGGCAGTAGACTGGAAGTGAGCATTAAGGGAGAGCGACTGGAGGAAGTGGATAGTTTTAGATACTTGGGTGCAAATGTGGCAGGAAAAGGTGGAGGTAGAATGTAGATTGAGAGAAGCGAGTAAATGCCTTGGTGGATTAAAGAGTGTAATGAGGAATAGACATTTGGGAATGGATGCTAAGAGGAGACTGTATGAAGGAGTGATTGTACCAACAGCACTGTATGGGGCAGAAACATGGAACATAAGAGAAGAAGAGAGAAGGAGTTTGAATGTGTTTGGGATGAGGTGTCTGAGAAGTATGATGGGGGTTACTAGGCTAGATAGAGTGAGAAATGAGGAGGTGAGGAGGAGAACAGGGGTGGAAAAGGAGCTGGGAGATAGAGTTGATGAAAGAATATTAGGATGGTTTGGACACATGGAAAGAATGAGTGAAGAAAGACTAGTAAAAGAGGTATGGAAGGCAGATGTGGAGGGAGTGAACATGAGGGGACGTCCTAGGATGAGGTGGATGGATGGGGTGAAGGGGGCTTTGGGGAAGAGGGGAATGTCTGTTGAGGAAGGACGGGAGAGGACAGAAGACAGGGGTGAATGGAGAATGGTTGTATATGGATGATGTTGTGATTGCATGAGGTGGAATGGGCGGTCAGGTAGTATGTGTGAGCAAAATTTGTCGCAGCCCGAAGGGATTTCTCCCCGTCCTCTCCTTTTATGCAATGGGGGGACGGAGAGGGGGGGTCGCCGATTTAATGAAGCGGCCTTGCTGTGGATGTGCTGTGTCTTGCGGCACTGCTTCTGACCCAGGGCAGTGGACAAGGTGCAGGGATGACCCGTCATCCAGGAGGTGCTCAGGTAAGAGGGAAGGTGGAGGGGTGTGGAGTGTATTCAGGGATGGAATGGGTGGAAATGATTTTATGCCTTTCCCTTTTTGGCTACCTCCCTTGTAAGGGGGAAAAAGCCTTGGTATATGTATGTATGTACAATTGACACATTATCTGTCCATCAACAAAGTCTCGATTAAGATGTGCTATTAAAATATGTCATATTTAGTCTAGAATTATTGTTAGAGGAAAACTGTTCATAGAGAAATGATGACACTTTTATACTACAACTGTCCCTCCGTTATGCTGTCCCCCAACCCCTTGTTGCTGTCCTGTACCATTGCTCTGAGTATTCTTTTTCTGTGGTGGGGGAATTCCCTGTGGTGGGGGAAAAAAATACTGCCACCAAGTATTTCCACTTGGATCGTAAGAGGCGAGAAGAAAGGGACGGGGAGTGGGACTAGGCATCCTTCTCCTTGTAGCCCCACAGGGGACATTCCCAAACAAAAAAAGAGAAGGCATAAGAGGGTCTGGAAGTTCTCGGACCAGCTCCCTAAGGTTTGGGTCTTTTAATGTGCGTGGATGTGGTACAGATGAGAGTAAAAGGGAAGAGATAGGTAGTATGTTTGTGAGAAGAAAGATGGATGTGTTGGCTTTGAGTGAAACTAAGTTGAAAGGGAAGGGTGAGTGTAAGTTTGGGAGTGTAAGTGGGAGGTTATCAGGAGTGAAGAGAGGGCGAGGGAGGGAAGGGGTGGCTATTCTAGTAAGTGAAGAGATAGGTAAACGGGTAGTGGAGTGGAAGGAGGTTTCTCCAAGGATAATGTGGATGAAGGTGAAACTGGGAAAGGAGATGTGGGTCTTTGTAAGTGCATATGGGCCTGGCAGTGAGAAGAGTGTAGAAGAAAGGGAGGCCTTTTGGATAGATTTAAATGAGTGCATAGAGGATTTAGGAAGAAATGTCAATGTAATAGTACTGGGAGACCTTAATGCTAGGGTAGGAAATGTTCCAATCGATGGAGTGGTTGGGAAATGTGGAGTTCCAGGAAAGAATCGTAGTGGAGAGTTGATGGTGGAAATGTGTCTAGAAAGAGAGCTGATGATAGCAAATACAGTGTTTCGGAAGAAAGTCAAGCATAAGTACACATGGGAGAGGGTGGTGGAGGGAAGGGTGGTAGATAGAGCGCTAATGGATTATGTAGTGGTAAAAAGGATTATGATAAGAAGAGTTAAGGATGTACATGTGCTAAGGGGAGAGGGTAGGGGAATATCAGATCATTTTTTGGTGGAAGGTAAGTTGAGAGTGGAGGATAGATGGAGGAAGAGGAAAGGGACAAAAGGTAGGGAGGTTCTTAGAGTGATCTCTTTGAATGAAAAGGAGAAGGAGTACGGAAAGAAGCTGAAGGAGTGGGAGGGAGTAAAGGATAGAGTACAGCTGGGTGTGGAGGAGGAATGGGGATGGTTCAAGGAGGGAGTCATAAAGTGTGCAAGGATGGTGTGTGGAACAAGAAGGACAGGGGGAAATAGAAGAAGGGGTAGTGAATGGTGGGATGAGGAAACATAGAAGGTTGTAGAAGAGAAGAAGCGAGCTTTCACAGATTGGTTACAAAGTAGGACGAGGGAGTCATATGAGAGGTACAAAGAAAAGAAAAGAGAAATAAAGCAAAAGGTAAAGGATGCAAAGGGGAGAGCAGATGTGAAATGGGGTAAGAGTATGACTGAAAATTTTGAAAGTAATAAAAAGACGTTTTGGAAAGAAATTAGGAGAGGAAGAGGAGGCGAATCAAGTAGAGAAGAAAAGGTAAAAGGTGCAGATGGAGAGATGATAATTGAAGAGAAGGCAGTAAGGGGAAGATGGGCAGAATATTTTAGAGAGTTGCTAAATGTGAAGGAGGATAGGGAGGGAAAGATAGCTGCAGTGGGAAATGCGAAGAAAATGAGAGTGATGAGTGAGGAGAATGGAGGAGAAATAAGGAAGGATGAGGTGAAGGCAGTTGTTAAGATGATGAAAGCAGGTGAGGCACCTGGTCTGGATGGATGTCATGCAGAATGTCTGAAAAAGGGAGGTACAGTGATGGTGGACTGGTTGGTGAGGTTATTTAATGTTTGCTGGAGAGAGGGTAGAGTGCCGGAGGACTGGAGGAGTGCCTGTATAGTTCCTCTTTACAAGGGAAAAGGGGACAAGTGTGAATGTAGTAGTTTCAGAGGGATTAGCTTGTTAAGTGTAGTTGGGAAGGCTTATGGGATGATCTTGATTGAGAGGATTAGGAGAGGAACAGAAGGAGTAATTGGTGAGGAACAGTGTGGATTTAGGACAGGTAGAGGTTGTGTAGATCAGATCTTTGTGGTAAGACAGATATGTGAGAAAGCTATAGGAAAGGGGAAGGATGTTTTTTGGGCTTTTATGGATCTGGAAAAGGCTTACGATAGGGTAGACAGAAAGGCACTGTGGGAGGTTATGCAGATATACGGGATAGAAGGAAAGTTTCTAGGAGCTGTTAAGAGTTTTTATGAGAGTAGTAGAGCTTGTGTCAGGATTAGAAATGGAGAGAGTGAGTGGTTCGAGGTAAAGGTGGGACTTCATAAAGGTTGCGTTATGTCGCCCTGGCTGTTCAACTTATACATGGATGGGGTAGTGCGAGAGGTAAATGCAAGGGTAGTGGAAAAGGGATTGGAGATGGTTAAAGAAAATGGAGAAAAGTGGGAGGTGAGCCAGCTGTTGTTTGTGGACGACACTGCGCTTGTGGCAGGATCGGAGGAGGGATTGAGAAAGTTGGTGACAGAGTTTGGGAGAGTATGTGATAGAAGAAAGCTAAAGATAAATGTGGGTAAAAGTAAGGTGATGAGATGTACAAGGGGTGAAAGTGGCAGTAGACTGGAAGTGAGCATTAAGGGAGAGCGACTGGAGGAAGTGGATAGTTTTAGATACTTGGGTGCAAATGTGGCAGGAAAAGGTGGAGGTAGAATGTAGATTGAGAGAAGCGAGTAAATGCCTTGGTGGATTAAAGAGTGTAATGAGGAATAGACATTTGGGAATGGATGCTAAGAGGAGACTGTATGAAGGAGTGATTGTACCAACAGCACTGTATGGGGCAGAAACATGGAACATAAGAGAAGAAGAGAGAAGGAGTTTGAATGTGTTTGGGATGAGGTGTCTGAGAAGTATGATGGGGGTTACTAGGCTAGATAGAGTGAGAAATGAGGAGGTGAGGAGGAGAACAGGGGTGGAAAAGGAGCTGGGAGATAGAGTTGATGAAAGAATATTAGGATGGTTTGGACACATGGAAAGAATGAGTGAAGAAAGACTAGTAAAAGAGGTATGGAAGGCAGATGTGGAGGGAGTGAACATGAGGGGACGTCCTAGGATGAGGTGGATGGATGGGGTGAAGGGGGCTTTGGGGAAGAGGGGAATGTCTGTTGAGGAAGGACGGGAGAGGACAGAAGACAGGGGTGAATGGAGAATGGTTGTATATGGATGATGTTGTGATTGCATGAGGTGGAATGGGCGGTCAGGTAGTATGTGTGAGCAAAATTTGTCGCAGCCCGAAGGGATTTCTCCCCGTCCTCTCCTTTTATGCAATGGGGGGGACGGAGAGGGGGGGTCGCCGATTTAATGAAGCGGCCTTGCTGTGGATGTGCTGTGTCTTGCGGCACTGCTTCTGACCCAGGGCAGTGGACAAGGTGCAGGGATGACCCGTCATCCAGGAGGTGCTCAGGTAAGAGGGAAGGTGGAGGGGTGTGGAGTGTATTCAGGGATGGAATGGGTGGAAATGATTTTATGCCTTTCCCTTTTTGGCTACCTCCCTTGTAAGGGGGAAAAAGCCTTGGTATATGTATGTATGTACAATTGACACATTATCTGTCCATCAACAAAGTCTCGATTAAGATGTGCTATTAAAATATGTCATATTTAGTCTAGAATTATTGTTTTTTCATTGTATTTATTCATTTTTACAGGGAAGAAGGCAGAATTGTATCAAAGGGACAGTCCTGATCGGGTACCCTCAGTAAACATGTTTGGTTCAAAGGCAAAACCACCAGTTGCTTCTCCAGAGATCTTAAGGTTTAAACGACGAGAAGACAGAATAAATACCAGACAAGTATGTGTTTAAAGGCTGATTAGATTGTCATATTATTTTCTGTAAGATTAATTTTTCATACTCCAGATAAAATTGTGCTTAAAATAAATGTATTTACATTGTTAAATCTTAAACCTTTTATTATGTAGAAAAACTATATACAGTTTTGGTTATGTATATAGATTAAGACTGCAATATCTCAGACTCGAGATAAGTTTTTTATATAGCTCAAGATGTGATATTTTTCATAAGTACACTAATACAATACATTACCATGTATAATTGTATCATCTTTTTACAGAGCTTCAGGCTTGAAAATATTTCATGTAATATTTATTACTAGGCCTAATAACAATCAAATAGTTACTTTTATTGTTTAAGCCAAGTTACTTTTATGTTAGGCACCTAGAATTACATACTGGGTCACATGCACTTATAATAATAATAGAAAAAAAAAATCAAGACAGTTAAAATTCAGAATTAGCCCAAACAATTAACAAGAAGATATTTTTTTCTATCTGAAATTAAATGAAAGTATTTTTACTATTTGTCTAGTAAAAGTAAATTTTAACAGGTTGGGTGGTTATATGTTGCCTAAGGCTACAATTAGACAATAATCCTAGCATATACATTACCAACATTAGTCACCTGATTTGGCTTATAGATCTAACTCCTGCCAGTCCTGGCTATGTAAACTGAACTTAGGCCTAACTAAAATTCTCATGAAACTTAATTAAGAGTACTTGCCCCACCTTTGCTTTGACCAGGCATCTGTTGTTTAAAATGCACATTGTCCTATCCCTGACCCAACCACTCACAAACTGGTTGTACGCATCGAGTACTTGGAAGTTCTTCAAATCCTCAGATGTAAGGACTCGGTGAAAACGCCAAATAGTTCACTATGTCAGGGTAGGTAATTGCAGGTAGCAATGAATCATCGACAGACCATGCTGCATCATCTATTTCATACGGATCTTCCCCACAAATAAGTGCTAATTTCTTCTCATACCTCGCCCTCTCCTCCTTGTTAAGCCCATCACAATATCTATCTAAAGTGTCTTTCAATTTTACTTTAGAAATATTCCTTTTTGCCATGACTGAGATGTATTTGTAACCAAAAAGCTTTGCCTGTAACATACACGTCTGATCTGTTTGTTTACACTCCAATATCTCCAATATGGCCGCTCATCCGGGTTAGCCGATGAGTTGTGACGTCAGTGCAACCACTTTATACTGCATTCCAACTCACTTATTGGATCATACGACTCTATTATATGAAAAGGGAAGCTTGCAATTTAGACAACAGAGCAATGAACTATCTCCATGATGCTTTTACCCCAATGATACAATTACGCCTTTTCCATGAAGCACTAATCACTAGGTTGTTTATTAATTCTAGAACATCACTCTACACAGTGGAATTTTCCACGGCCTCCTATTTTACAGATGTTTATTTCATTATCAATATTATTTCTCTGTTGATTTTCAACTCCACAATGTCTCCTTTTCTTCAAATTGGTTTGAATGGGAGCCATGGTTGGTTGCAACTGCTAGTAGCTACAAAATCAAATGACCCTATGGCGCATTCAACAGAACACTAGGGTTATTGTGATATGGTTCGGACAAGCCAGGGAAATAAAACTCACGATAACATCATGCACTCGACTTTTATTTAACTCTAAACTCGTAAAAGGGAGAACTTAAGAGCAAAGGGGAACTTGAAGCTTGGAGATGACTGTTGCTTGGAGAGGAGTACTGCTTCAAGAGGAGAGCTGCTTGTAGAGGAGAGCTGCTCGAAGGGAAGAGCTGCTTGATGGGGAGAGCTGCTTGTAGAGGAGAGCTGCATGTAGAGGAGAGCTGCTTGAAGATGTCGTGTCCTGTAGTGAACTGCGACTTGCTAGATAAGACCACCCGCTTGCGCGGGATCGGTTTTTGTGGGAGGGGAAGAAGGTCTGTAAGAAAATGAAAAGATAGTAGTAGTGTATAAAAGAGGGCTTTTGCCACCGGGTGATTAGGGATATTTATTTCGTGGCTTTGGAGGTATGGGCAGGAGACTGGGATTGATGTGTAACCGTGAGGGTACGTGGAATATCTATTCTTCTTATCCTCAACCAACAAAGTTAGAAAATAAGTAGGAGGCTTAGTCTTAGGGAAAGATAGAGAAATTGGAAATAATTTTAGTGGTAAGTAAACTGAAATGAGAAAATGCAGTAGGAGAGAAAGTTGGAAATGAAAATAATTTCAGTAGAAGAGAAAGTTTATGTAGTTGTTTGTGCATGTAGTTGTGTTTTGTTTTTGGTATGGTTTTGTGTGTATTCTACACATAGAGGGTTGATGCCTCCAACGTATATGCTTATAGCCTGACAATTAATGGACTACATGCAATATTATTATTATTATTATTATTATTATTATTATTATTATTATTATTATTATCATTATTATTATTATCATTATTATAATTATTATCATTATTATCATTATTATTATTATCATTATTATCATTATTATCATTATCATCATTATTATTATTATTATTATTATTATTATCATTATTGTTGTTGTTGTTGCTGTTGTTGTTAGATTATTATTATTGTTGTTATCACCAGTCAAAGCTGGTGAAGGGATGCATTATTGATAAGTACGGCTATACACGTCTTATCGTGTACACCGCACGTGGGAGGGGCGCAGCTGACAGATAGTCTGTACGGTGTGGTCTAGGTGTAATGTGTTGTATTAGGTGTTTGTGTCTGTCGTGCAGTTTTTCTAGGTGTCTCGTGTGAAGTTTGTGTTTGTGTTGGTTGAGTGGACGGATGATGGAAACTCGGTGTAGGGACTCAGCGGTTCTGAAGTCGCTCCATCGCGAACTCGTGATGAACTTGACAGCGGCATTCTGAACCTTCTGATGGTCGTAGTTGTTTGTGGGACATGTCAACTGGCTTAGTCCCGGGGACTGGCACAGAATCTGTCTGACAAGGGCTAGATACAATAGACGTTTGGTGGTCAGTGTTGGGATTTTGTATGACATCACCTTGGCAATGTCAACAAAGGGGAAGAAGGGGATACGGAGAGGGCGGTAGAGGGTACACAGGAGGATGAGACCGCGAATAGTGCTCAACTTGATCGCGAGCATCTGCTCATAGTGAAATTGATCAAGTATTGTTGCCTGAAGGAACTTCCTGGCTAGAATACAGACGCCCGAGTGCAAAGCAAGACCCCGACTCCAAGTGTTGAAGCCTTGAGTCTTGGGGGGAGAGTCGGGGGCGGGATCATCCATCGAATCAAGCAAATGACATCAGGACCGTGTCTGGCAATTTCTAATAAGGTGCTGGTTCTTTGTGGGGTCCAGTTACGGACGTTCTGGTAGTACACACATAAATCCAGTCTTTCCATAGGAATAGTTGGCTTCAGTGAGTCCTACTGATTGGAGGGAGTTTTGGAAGGAAGTTTAGTTAGCCTTAGGGACTTGGAGGGTAAGCACTTCGCTGTCGGAGGAGGATGAAGATGCACTATCGTTAGACTGGACCGTGTCAGGAGTAGTGCTGGTGAAGGGGATTATGTCTCACAACGTCTCCTTTGTGAGCTTGGTCAGGTTCAACTTAGGCCTCCCGGTCGAGCTGGCTCGTGGTATGGCCACGCGGCGCGGGAGCCCGGAGGAGGAATTTGGTTGCCTCTGACAAGGAGGAGCGAGGGCTCAGGATTGGGGAGCGTGAATGATTGCTACGTTGGAAGGATTTGAGTCTGGATGCCCTGGACTTGGGGCGTAATTGACTTGGGTTAGGTTCTTGCGCACCCTTCTGCGGGGAGGAGGGGGAGGTGAGGGAGGAGTCAGAGTGAGGGGAGTGGAGGGAGAGAGGGTAGAAACAGAAGGGGGGGAGTCGGAGGAGGTTGAAGGAAAAACAGAGGGAGGGGTGGTGGGAAGGGTAGGGGCTGGGTGGGGATAGGATGGGTTGTTGGGACCAAAGGGAATAGTTTCTAGGACGTGCGGTAGAATGGGGGAAGGCAGGTAAACCGAGATGAGTGCTGTTGACAGCATCTCCTGCACCTGCTCCTTGCTCTTGGACACAAGCATTGCTGAATAGACTGCTCAGAGCAAGCACGTGAGCATCCCTTGCTTGGTTGCATCTTGTATCTCCAGACGGGCACTGGAGATTACCGACTGCTTCCCTTTCTAAGGTGCTGCCGATAATTGATGAGGCCATACTAGGGCTTCCGGTACAGGAAGAGGGCTTGCTCGTATCCTGTCGAGAACGTTTGGACTTCGTTCTCTGTGTCCACTGCTCCATGGGGGCACAAGAAGGCTCCTGGTCTGGGGCCGCAGCAGGGGAGCTAGCCCTCCTCTTTACACCTGGATGAGTTCTGGGTTTGGGGGTGGGGGGTTGAGGGATTTTGCCTTGGGTTGGGGAGGAGGAGGTTGAAGGAAAAACAGAGGGAGCGGTGGTGGGAAGGGTAGGGGCTGGGTGGTAAGAGGTGGCAAGAGCTTTGGAGAAAGGCCCCCTCCATGGCAAGCTGATATCCCTCCGACCCCTTGGCGATGGTAACTTTCTGCTGTTACCAAGTAGTTACCAAGTCGTTGAGGAGCTGGAGGCGATCACATCGTTTGATGGTAAGCCTCTGAACCTGGAGAGACTCAATCCCGTAGATTAGAAGCACAGACTCGTAGTACACGATTACCCGACCTCTTACATGACTGAGGCCATCGAAGACCATGCTCAGGTAATCGGGGCCACGAGAATGCGCTGTTGGGATAAAATGCCCACACGCCAGGTTCTCATCACCATTAAAGGCGAACCCTTTAATAAGATTGACCCGGGGATGTATGGCAGGTATGATGTACGAACGTACATCCCTGATTCTCTCCGTTGCTTTAAATGTCAACGCTATGGTCATCACCAGGCGCGATGCACAGCTAAGCAACCCAAATGTGGCATTTGCAGCATGTCTCATGCCACAGAGACTTGTCTTTACAAGTTTAAGGCTGGCACTGAGACTGTTGCCAAGTGCCCCAATGGGAGTAAGCATCACAATTTATCCCGGTAGATGGCTTCACTGTACCATCAGTCGTAGTAAACACACAATGGCGTCCTATGCAAATTGGACAGTTCAGCGTTTAAAAGTTGAATTGGCAACAAGAGGAGCACTTGTCTCAGGGAGGAAAGAGAATTTTATAGAAAGGTAAGATATCGTACTTTCAACATGATTTCAAGTAACAATAGTCCTATGTTATTGTGTAAATATCCATTTTATTGGTCGGAGTGTTCACTTTAACGTCTAACGAAGCAAACAAATCTCGTACTCTAATACCATGGTCTGCCATAATACTGTCCCCAGATTCAAACATATGTCCTTGTATTAAACAAGACCTTTCGATTATCTGTCTGTCAGATGCGCTGCCACCGTAGCTATCACTCGCATAAGAAATTAGTCCACCTGGAGTGCACCCGGTCATTGTCTTCAATGTGTTGCGATTTTTATAAGTCGAAAAAATTGCATTTTGTGCATTAACATTACTGTGTTTTTGAATCGGCACCTCTGTTGCATCCAAAATTACTCATGTTGATGGAAATTGTTTTTTGAAGTTCACTGGCATTAAGTCCTGCACTGTGTTTCTGGCCAAAAATCGATTTCTTGGAGTTGGAAGAACATAAAATTAATCCATACATTCACAACTTTTGATGCATAAGTTTGACTGATTCTGAACAAAATATATAATTCAATATCATCTTTGGCTTATCTCAACTTGACTATAGTTAAAAACAACTGATCTTCTGCTAATAATAAATCATAGTCCATTCCATCAAGATTATTGACAGCTGGACCAAGCTCAGAGAATATTAAGAAAAAATGTGCAAAGTCATTAAATCCTGTATAATACTGAATGGCCTTATTGTCATTCTTAAACCGGAAGATAGAGAATCTTAGCATTCATGGAATTTAGTATCTCACATTGGATACCGTGGTCCTGGACCGATTTCTCTCCGTCAGCGCCACTTTGTAGAATCTCATTTTCCCTTTCAGCTGACCTCTTCGTTGCCAACATCTTGAATATCTGGTTCATTTTGAAATAAACGTCCCCTCTTAGCTACCCTTTCTGCATTTAGTGTTGAGGTGAACGTGGATGGTGTTGTATTAAAATAAAAAAAATAGATGGAACCGCACCAGGTTTCAGCCTCTTACGAGAACCTGAAATTAAAGCAAAGAAAAATTTAGTTCTTTGTTTATCTTAGGAAGCAATAGAATAAGGTTAGGGTAAGTGGTAAGGTCAGGGTTTGAGTTTGGGAGTCATAAAAGAACTTTGAAAAAAAAACGTAGCTCTATTAATTTTTTACGTGACATCACAATGAAAGTGTGTTAAAAAATCTACGTAACTGTAGACATATCCTAATTTAAATAGTAAACCTTTAAAATCATAATTACCTTCCTGAGAATATATACAATGACAGGTACATGGGTTAAAAAATAATGGCTACTCCCCATAACAAAATTCTTACTACTACACACACTTGACATGATGACACAGCATGGGGAACGGGTTATCTTGCTGAATTGTTAAAAAAGAATAGTGCGTGTTTTCTTTATATATAAATGACAACAAAGTTGAATATCGCTTACCTAAAAGACCAGCAGGCATGTAGTCATCTGCTGTAAAATGTTTTTCACAGACAACACTGTATTTCCTTGGAATCCATGGCTCATTTGTACCTGGTTCAAGGCGTTTTATCGCTATTCTCCACTTCATATTCATCTTCTCATCTGACGGAAACTTGTGTCCACCCTTATGTGCTGAACACAGTGGAACAGAGCAATGCTGAGGCATTTTAAAGTTAGTTTTATCATGTTTGGAAACAAGATTTTAAAACAGGGAGTGAACTTTACGACTCATCACACAATGCTGCCATCTGGTGAGGTAATGAGTGCTTACTTCCATTGTGGCAAGAAGCACCACGCATGGAATACCTCTTGCTCAGTGCGTAAAGCCCAGGCCATTGTCTGCAAGGAGAGGACAGAGAAGCAACAGGACTTCATACCTGCCCCTCCAGGAACATTTGTATGGGGCAGCAGGAAGCACTCTCCCACCACAGTACCACAGCCACCTGCACCTAGTGCTCCTGATCTGAACAATCAGGAAGACTTTCCTGCACTCAACACCGCTACAACACACACACACATCCGAACACAGCCAGCTCCCAAAAAAGTCACCACGCCCAAACCTACGCCCAAACCTACACCCAAACCCAAGCCCACGCCCAGAGCACCAACCCCGCGAACCCAGGAACGGCAGCCCCCTCCACCTCAATATCCGTCTGATATCATCCCCCTGCGGGAAGATATCGGTCTGATTGTGACTGGTGTCGTAGTTGGGATCGCAAGGGGGAAGTTTAGTGGGCTACGCTACCCCAGCTCTCATAACTGTGGCGAATGCCAAGCTTGAAGACCTGAAGCCTTGCCAAAATGCCGCAGCAAGGAGTATCCTGGGAGCTCAACCTTGGACCAAGACTGTTAACTTCCAGATGGAGGCTTCATTGCCTTCATTATCATCACGGGTCAGAAGGCTGGAGGTTGACTTTCTTGCCAAGATAGTCCAGAGCCCCAGGATAACAGAGCTGAGTCAGAGCCTTGTGATAGCTCTGGGACGGGTGGATAATCTTATCCACAGTGGTGCCTGGCTATCTCAAGCGGATAGACTCCTGGACTACTTCAAGCTCACCAGTGCTCTCCTTGAGAAGGGCTGTCGATACCTGCAACCTTCGTTGTCACTAAGCTTCCCAGTAAGAAGTTATGTGACCAGGAAAGAGTACGAGCGCAGGTCCTACAAGGCATCCGCGTACTGCCGAGACCTGGAATGGCGGTCTATTATACGGATAGCTCCGTGGACCCCAACAGGCCTCGTAGTGCGGGAGGCTGCTTTTGTGACTGATGGTTTGACCTTTGGCAGGAGAGTATCTGATCATGCGTCCACTCTCCAAGCTGAGGTCATAGCGGTCCAAGGAGTGTTAGAGCATGCTCTAATATCTAGAACTGGTCCTGTGGTGATCCACACGGACTCACAGTCTCTGCTAGGCAGCTTAGATACGACACAGCCCAGCGACAATGTACGCCTACTGACCTCCATCCTAGCATTCCTCCTGAAGCTACATCAGCAAGGCAGGAGTGTTACGCTCAACTGGGTGCCGAGCCATGTAGGCGTCCCAGGAAACGAGCTAGCCGATGCCACAGCAGAAGCGGCGCGCCAAAGAGTTGAAGTCGATGCTGTCGTCCCTCTTAGCAGAAATCAGTTGCGCATACGAACCAGGGCTCTCAACCAGGTACAACGGGTTCCTTCAGCACAGACTGGAGGCAGAGGTATCAGAAAGGGCGAGGTGGTACAGGGCAGGCACAGACTACGAGCCCCTTGTACTTCCTCGCTCCACACCCAGAAAAGTGGAAACTGCTCTTCCGTCTGCGGCTGGAGGACCGTTGTTTCTGGCAGACCAAGAGAAATCCAACACCTGAAGAAAGATGCCACCATTGTCGCCACCCTCAAGCATAACTTCCAGCATTGACCCGCAACTATTTTTCTGAGGAGAGGGCCACCGACAATATCTGAGGGTCTTGTGCGCCGCCTATGCAGCCACCTTAGCGAATATGAACTGCGTCGGCTGGTGGAGTATCAGCCCCCCTTTAAATATTTTTCATGATTTTTATTATCATCATCATTATATGTATACACATTGATAATGTTAGAAAGGGTGCATTCACCGTGATATACATACATATATCACATAAGTATGCACATCTAGTAGATGCATAAGTGGGCGTGGCGCTGGAACGTCTAGGCAGCATTACGCAGGCCAAACGACATCATTTTCCACTCGAAAAGACCGAACGGCGTGACGATTGCTGTCTTCTGGATGTCCTCTGGTGCCACAGGAATCTGGTGGAACGCCCTGACCAGGTCGATCTTGGAGAAGACTTGCTTCCCGAAGAGCTTGAAGTGGAAGTCTTGGGAGTGCGGGATGGGATAGCGGTCGGCCTTGGTGATGCGATTAATTTGGCGATAGTCACCGCAGGCCCGCCACTGGTTGGGTGGTGGAGGTGGCTTGGGAACCATGTGGAGTGGCGCTGCCCACGCATTCTCCGATGGGCGGATGATGCCTTGGTCAAGGAGGTCTTGGCATTCTTGTTTGGCGGCGACCAAATTCTCTGGGGAGAGGCGTCGAGGCTTGCTGTAGACCGGCGGGCCGGTTGTTTGAATGTGATGCAGAATGTTGTGGGGGCGACTGGTGGTGGCCTTGCATGGAGACGTCAGCTGAGGAAAATCTTGCAGGATGCGTGTGTATTCGCCAGCTGGCTGAAGGGAAGATACTTTAGGAGAAGAGGCGTTGGTGGTGGTTCCTGGTATGCGTCTTGTTGCATGGTACAAGCAGTTATCCTTGGCGCTGACTGTCATTTTGTAGTATTGTAGGAAGTCGTAGCCAAGAATGAGTTGACGGACATCTGCGATAACGAAGGTCCAAGGGAACTTGTCATTCTGGAGGTCCAGGACGCTGTAGTGGCTGCCGTACGAGGCGATGGGTGTACCGTTGGATGCAAACAGGTCGTACGACGGAAGGCTTGTACCTTGGCTCGGGTCTCCCGTCGGAGGCATGATGCTGACGGCTGAGCCAGTGTCCACCAGGAACGATAGGCCAGTATGACTATCGCGCACTGAGAGGAGAGTGTGGGCCTGGTTAGCGGGGGAGGGAATGCTTACCGACCCCCGCGTCTGAAGTTTCCCGACCAGCTACAAGGTTGTGTACACTTGAGCGCCTTGTTGCCGAAACGGGTTTGGTACCAGCAGGGGCCACTATCCTCTCCCGGGACGGTGCTTCGTGGTGTTTGATGGTGTTCCTTCTCATCCAAAAACCGACTCGGCAATTTTTTAATTAATGTCGGTGATTTCTTGCTGTAGTTGATGCACACTTTTATCTTAGGCATTGTGCGATGAAAGCGTGGTTTCGTTCACTGCACTAATGTCTGAGGGACAGCTGGTTGGGGGTTGTAACCGTGAATCCCGCGATCACTAGCATCTGATTTCTCACTGCGCACTTCACTTATATTATGTATGACATCGTCACTGTAAATTATGCTCCTCACAGAGAGCGTGGCGTGTGTCGTAGCTTGTAAGGACCTATGGCGCTGGTACATCCTGTCGGCGATGGAGCAGTAGGCGTCGTCGTCCTTGTCGGCGGCTAGGGCTTCCAGATTTAACTGGAGGGCTTCCGGCATCTTGACGAGGTGTAATGACCGGAGGAGTTCCTTGGGCAACTGCACCTTTGCCCGTGTGTTAAGGGTGGCAATTCTCCTGAAGAGTTGTGATGGTCGGTCGTCTCCGAGTTCGCTGTGCTGGATTTCCTTGTACAGCTCGTTATCGGGCGTGGCGTAGTGTTTCCTCAAGGCAGTCTTGAGGGCTGCACACTTGCCTGTCACCGATGGTGAACTGACGACGTCACGGACGAGAGCAATGACGTCCGTCGGTAGCGCGGCGATGTATGCTCCGAAGGCTTGGTTGTCCGGCACGTCGGTCTGGGTGGCTAAGTATGCTCTCCAAGTCATGGGAGAAACTTGGAAGTTTAACTTGTGAGTTTGCCATCTTCCTGGTTGTCCTCACTCGGGGTCACCACTTTGTTGTGATATGGTTCGGACAAGCCAGGGAAATGAAACTCACGATAACACTACGCACTCTGCTTTTATTTAACTTAAACTCGTAAAAGGGAGAACTTAAGAGCAAAGGGGAACTTGAAGCTTGGAGATAACTGTTGCTTGGAGAGGAGTACTGCTTCAAGAGGAGAGCTGCTTGTAGAGGAGAGCGGTGACTATACATAAGGCCAGCAGAAGACACATTCCAAGAAGCAGCAGGGAAAATACAGCCCCAACTCCGTACCAGAGATAGCTACCATATATAGCTGCCTGTCCTTGAAAAGTCGATGCTTCTTGACCCTTGACGGGTCAAATGAAGCTTGCCATTTTGGAGAGCAGGTTCACTCACTCTTGTGGTTCTCGGGCCTGTGCAGCAGACCCAATACCGACTTTACCAAACCTCGTCACAGTCTGCGGTCTCTGCTGCTGCCTGCCGGTTGCCAAGGTTGGGAGTTACTACTTGGACATCTTTTCAAAGGATTGCAAAGGAAGAGCATGCCGACAGGAGACCATTTGGTCCATAACTAGGTCGGATGCTGGAAAAATGTTAATAAATAATAGATAAGTAAATAGATCAATAAAACTAATAAATAATGATAAATAGTCAACAGAAATAACAATACTCCATAATAAACAATAAATTAATAGATACAAATAAATGCAAATGGTAATTAAAGATAACAATGAATATGTAAATAAAACAAAATGGCAGGCACTACAGCATATTGCTGTGTTTATCTAAATAAATTTTAAAACTACGAATTGTACTACATTGCACTGCCTTTACAGGAATTTTATTCTAGTCTTGATGTTGACCTTAGTAACGATACGGTTGTTCATGAAGAGCTAATAAGTGAACTTGTGGAGTTGGGTATTGGAGGTAATGCACTTGATTGGTTCAAGAGTTACCTGTATTCAAGATCATACGCTGTGACAGTAGACCAAGTTTTATCAAGTAACTTATCATTACTTAGAGGTGTTCCCTAAGGGAACGTGATTGGGCCATTATTTTTTAGATATAACTAAAATTGAAGAGGATATACACAAGATATACTTATGACAGAAATAAAATCATGGGTGACTAGGATGAGGATAAGGCAGAAGTAATGGTTGGATCAAAAGGGAAACTGAAGCATTACGCAACTTTTGAATAAATCGCTATGAACAGAACACGCCTTACTTTTCATAAAAATGACAGAAATCTGGGCATTATCCTAGTTGAGAGTTTGACTATGAAAAAACAAAATAATACAATAAAGACTATCACATCCGCAATATTGCCTTCATAAGCAGACTTGATTATTTTAACTATCATAAAATACCAAACTATTTGCTGAAAATATTGCAGGTGATAATGAACAAAGCATAAAAAGCCACGAGGTAGATCTACTCCTTGCCTAATTTAGCTTCACTGGTTACCAATAAAGGCGAGAATTCAATATAAAATATGTTTATTGACCTACCAAGTAACGAGATTAAACTGTCCTAAATACTCGTATAAGAGACCAACTCACTGATTATGAATGACCAAATACCTCTGACAAAGCACTCAGATAATCCCAGAAGACTTCAGAAACCAAGAGTTAACTTGGGAATTGGAAAAATATTTCTTTGTCGCGGCTCGTGCCGCTTAAATTGTTTTTATCGGCTTAAGAAACCTGCACAGCGAAGCTATAGCGATAATCCCATACCACACTCCTGGTCATATGGCCATTTCCCGAAGGTTGAGTGTGGTTTGAATTTTCCGCCAAAATCATCTGAAATTTAAAATTCCCGGCTCTGTGCAGGCATGCGCCTTGTCGACCCCACCTCCCCCTCCCTACCCCCTCCCTTCTTAGCCGGCTCGCTTGAGTCGTCATTTCAATGAGATATGAAGGCTTCGCCTGTGGGAGGAGGGAGGGACCCTAAATCTGTGCAGGTTTCTTAAGCCGATAAGAACAATTTAAGCGGCACGAGCCGCGACAGAAATATTATCTGCTGAAAGAAACCTGCACAGCGAAGCTATGCATGAGACGAGGACAGGTGGGAGGAGAGGTGAAGCCTGATTCAAACCGTTATTACGTGTGTCTTTCCTATGGGAGACTTATTCATTTTATCACTCAGTAGAGGAGAGAAAAGAAACGTCAAGTACCCACACCGAAGAATGTGACATGCACAACATTGCACTGTTCACACAATGCGTAAATTATACGAAATTCGTATCCTGTTCAGTGGTTCCTGGTCCCTCCCCACTCCTCGGTTGCCCTTTGCCCCCTCCACCCCCTTTTTTTCATGAGATGAGAGGGGTGGAGCCATTTCCATGGCGACACATGGGACAGGGGCGACCGAGTGGTAAAGACACCGTGTCCCCAAGGGAGTCGTCGATGTCCAGCCCCTAGGTCCCGCACCCGCTCCGCAGAGTGGGTGCGGAGAAACGCCAGCGATGCCACGAAGTCCCTGATGCTGTGGGCGTGCGGGGCATAGCCCGGGTCGGCTCTCTCCAAAAAGCGGAAAAGCAGGTGCGCCCGGGACCTCGGGGTTAGGGGAATCCTAAATTTCGAGTTGTAGAAGAGATGATCCTCAGAAATCTCTTCCGTGTGCTCCACGTAGTCTTCGAACGCACGGACAGGGCGCAGCGGATGTGGGCGTCCTCCCTCCCGGAAGGATTGTATTCTGAGAGGGCCAATCATGTCGTCCGCTCGGCCGTTCCTGGCCAGGAATGTTGGTGATGGAGAGAGGGTTAGGGCCGAGCTGTCCTCCTACAGTTTGGAGAAGGACGGGTGGCGGGTGATTGCCGCCAGCTGTGAAGCCCTGTAATCCGTAGTCAAGGCGAGCAGAAAGACGACACGTTGAGGGAAGTATTCTTCCTCCATAATGGCCCTTTCGAACGCCAGGTACTGCAGAACACGATGCAAAGACCAGGCCAGGACCGGTTGATGTCTCGGCTCTCTCGAGGCGCTGATCCCCTTCATTAGGAGGGTTCGCGCCCTCTGTGGCACTCGGATGTTCATACCAAAGCGTAGCTGATCCGTGAGGGCTGTATAGTGAGGCAAGATAGTCGCCGGTGCCCTGTTGGTGGAGGTAGCCAGCCAAGTCAGGAAGTCCGGAACCGTGCTGGCGGAGATGGTCACCATCGCGTGTCTCCGAAGGCAGTTCCGGAATCTCCGTCAGCAGGACCCACACTGCCGCACTGAGGACGGAAGGTGAGCTCTGAGCATCTTGTCTGCTGCCTCTGTAGAGAAGAGTTGGCTGAGAGCTCCCCGTAGAAACTCCAAGTATCAAGTTGGAGTGACGCTTGGAGAGGCGCGGTAAGGCTGTTGGCTAGGCAGGCTGACCCCAGTAGAAGGGGAGAAGGGCCCCATTTCATTAGCTCCCCGAACCACGGCTGGGTTGGCCAGTAGGGAGCTATCAGGAGGACCTGACCCTTGAAGGACCTGAGGGTCTGCATCACCTTCAGGAGGACCGGTGTCGCTGGAGGAGGAAAATGAATACGTATTTCCAGCTCTTCCAGTCCTCCGTGAAGGCGTCTGGGCCTCCTGTGCGTGTCCTTTGGATGCAGGTGAGGTAGAGGGGAGCTGGGTCGAGATTGGGGAGGCAAACAGGTCCATCTCTGGGGTGCCGTAGCGGAGGGAGAGCGACTCGAACACTTGTGGGCGTAGTTGCCACACCACGTAGGTCTCCTGAAACCTGGATAGAGCGACCGGCGTAGGGCCCCCGACCGAAGCCAGGGACGCAACAAGCTGTGGAGTGCTGAGGGTATCGGCCCGGGCAGGTCACGCGGGAGAAGCAGTATGCTCCTGTCGACCTCCCGTACCAGCCGTCGGCGCCCCAAGCGGCTCAGTGGAAGGGCCGGGGTCGCGAAGTTGAGGCACCCCCCCCCCCCCGCCACCGAAGGAGGGAGAACGTGTGAGAGAAGCACGCTCTCTTGGCGCAGGGGAGCACCCGAAGAGCGCTGACTGTGTCCCACTCAATCCCGAGCCAATAAAGTTTCTGTGTGGGAGCGAGGGCAGACCCGTCCCAGTCCACCCCAAACTCCACGTCCGCCAACACTCTCAGAGCTACCGAGATGTCGGCCAATGCACCCTCCCCGGTGGGCAAATGCATCAACTAGCCGTCTAGGTACATGAGTGTGGAGATGCTTGCTTCCGTCCAGCGTACGCCTACCACTCTCACTAGTTTCGTGAAGATCCTCGGGGTAAGTGAGAGTCCGAAAGGGAGTATGCGAGGCCGAGTTCGTTTCCGAGCGACCTCGTCCGTGGGCGTTAGTCAAGAGGCTTCGCCCTGGGTGAAGACGTTCCCTGAGCGTCTCCCGCTAAGACGGGCCTGGACCCTCGGTATGTATCCAACTCACCCCAAGTCTTCCCGCGGGAAGTCCTCGAAGCCCGTGGCGAGCGTCCTCATCCTATAGTGTGCTATGGCAGTTTGTGACGTCTCATCACCCACAAGCGGACTTCCATATGTTTAATACCTAGTGACATCATGTGATTATACTGTGACGTCACCGGATTTAATCATGACGTCATAGGATCGCCTCGTGACTTCACAGGGACACAAACTGACATCATAGGACTACATCGTGACGTCATTTTATCACATAATGACGTCATCTTATCATACCGTGACATCACTAAGTCACAGTGAGCGTTGAAATAAATTTTAACATGGTAAAATTCTCGACCATCATGACTGTAGATTAAATTAAGTTGAATAGGAAAAGTCATGTTCATTTCGACCTGAGTCACAGTGGGCGTTGAAATTAGTTTTAACATGGTAAGATTCTTGACCATCATAACTATAGATTAAATTAAGTTGAATAGGAAAAGTCATGTCCATTTCGACCTGAGTCACAGTGAGCGTTAAAATTAATTTTAACATGATAAAATTCTCGACCATCATGACTGTAGATTAGCTTAAGTTAAATAGGAAAAGTCATTTTTATTTCGCCCTGAGTCATAGTGAGCGTTGAAATTTATTTTAACATGGTAAAATTCTCGACCATCATGACTGTAGATTAGCTCAAGTTGAATAGGAAAAGTCATGTTCACTTCGTCCAGAGTCACAGTGAGCGTTGAAATTAATTAAACATGGTAAAATTCTCGACCATCATGACTATAGTTTAGCTTAAGTTGAATAGGGAAAGTCATCTTCATTTCGACCTGAGTCACAGTGAGCGTCGAAATTAATTTTAACATGGTAAAATTCTCGACCATCATGACTGTAGATTAGCTTAAGTTGTTTATGTCGACCTGAGTCACAGTGGGCGTTGAAATTAGTTTTAACATGGTAAAATTCTTAACCATCATGACTATAGTTTAGCTTAAGTTGAATAGGAAAAGTCATGTCCATTTCGACCTGAGTCACAGTGAGCGTTAAAATTAATCTTAATTAACATGGTAAAATTCTCGACCATCATGACTGTAGATTAGCTTAAGTTGAATAGGAAAAGTCATGTTCATTTCGACCTGAGTCACAGTGAGCGTTGAAATTAATTTTAACATGGTAAAATTCTTGACCATCATGACTATAGATTAGCTTAAGTTGAATAGGAAGTCATGTCCATTTCGACTCAAGCGAGCCGGCTAAGAAGGGAGGGGGTAGGGAGGGGGAGGTGGGGTCGACAAGGCGCATGCCTGCACAGAGCCGGGAATTTTAAATTTCAGATGATTTTGGCGGAAAATTCAAACCACACTCAACCTTCGGGAAATGGCCATATGACCAGGAGTGTGGTATGGGATTATCGCTGTAGCTTCGCTGTGCAGGTTTCTTTCAGCCGATAATATTCCGTGTCGCCCCATTCGATCGACGTAGGAAATATGGCGGCCCGCGTAGAATCAAAACAGACAAGCGATTGTGCGACATGTGGAGAGAAGATATGGTGCATCAATGTTCTACAACAAATGCGAAAAATGGAACCACTACTTTTGCACAGGAATACCATTATATCAACTGATGTTTCTCATAAAAAACAAACAGGGTATACTCCCAAAAACAAATACAAACAAAAACACACAAATTAGATTGAACAGTACCTCGATTTACACGCCCATTAAAATGTTAGTAGTAACAATTTAGTTCAAAAGTTCACGATATAGGGTGCTATCATCCATGTAAGAATAGCCTGATGAATATTCTTACGACTTGTCGTAAAGATAGCCGCTGCCTTTTTTTGTCCGATCGAGTCCGGTGCGGTATTAAGTCGTAATTTTTTTTCGCGCTTTTTTGTTATCTAGTGCTTTTTTTCTCGTTACATATACGATGGGAAGACGTAAAAATAAGATTGTGGCATGGGGTGAAGCTGCCAAGAAAAGAATGCAGGCATGTTGGGATAGAGTAAAGAAGGAACAAAGTGACCTAAAGAAGAAAGCAATAGGCCCAGATGGTATAAAACCAGAACTATACAAAGCACTGGTAAGTAATGACACATGTATGGAAACTGTTAACTAAAGGTGTTTCAAAACAGAGTTAACAGGGAAGGAAAAACCAGAATGGAAAAAAGTAGACATAAGTGTTTGAGAAGAAGAAAGAACCTAAAGATAAGGATGTTAGACTATTATCATTGGCAAATATCTCCTATAAAATCTTCATGTCCTAAAAAAAAAAAAAAAAAAAAAAAATATATATATATATATATATATACATACATATATATATATATATATATATATATATATATATATATATATATACAGAACAACATATAGAAAAGAACAAAGAAAGGAAACACAGGGAGGATTTACAGAGGGAGAGAAGAATATTAGGGGAAGGTGGGGTAAGACGGACCCCTGGGGTGAGATGGTCAAGATTGTTGCCACTAGATGCCCTTCACATCAACTGTAAATCACGCGGGTGCAACCGGAAGCCAGGTCCAGTACCGCATTGGCGCTCGAGGTGGAGGATTGTGTTTTTTGACAGTGATGTTATTTGGAGAAGGTAAGATAATATTTTTTTTTTTTTGCACTGATATACTGGCTGTAACGATTTGGTATTTATGCTGCATATAGCCAATCGTGTGTGCATTATAGGTATGTGCCTAACATGATATATAAAACATAGATGTTTTATTTAAAAAAAAATGCGAATATTTATGTATGGGGTGAGATGGACCCCGAGGGTTCCATCTCTCCCCTTACTCTAAATATTTTACAAACACTTAGCATTTTCTTTCCCTTTTCCTTGTAGATGCCCCGGAAATACGTGAGAATAAGTAATAGAGGGGAATGGAATGCAGAAGCAATGCAGAATGCAATATCTGCAGTTAAAGAAAAAAAAATGGGTTTGAAAAAAGCCTCCAAGGAATTTAATGTCCCCAAGACTACTCTACGTCGCCGCGTTAAAGAGAAAAATATGATAGCAACCGGTTCGACAAAGGTAAGAAACTGTTAATTAAGCATCTTCAAAAATGATCTTGTGTAACATTTCCTGAAAGCACAAGAGAAAGCAAAAAAGCAGAGCAACCATTAATAGTAACAGCAGTTGACTTTCAAAAAGCATATGACGCAGTGAAGAGAGAAGCATTAATAGAAGCCATGATGAAATACAAAATACAGAAATATATAATACAAGCAATAAGAGAAGTATACAATGGTGATGAAACAAAAGTAAAAATAGGAGAGAAAGGGAACAAGGAAATAGAAAAACCGGTCCTAAATAACGCCCGGTTGCTAAGCAACCGGCGATTTCCTAAGGTGCCCGGGCGTTGTGTAAGCCTATTTTTTCCAGTTCCAAAGGTTCATATCATATGAATGATTTATCTACTAGTGAATTCACGAAAAAAAAAATCGTTGAATTTAGCAGGAGAAACGACGCACAAAGCGGAAAATCCTCTGCTGAATTTAGCGCCCGGACCGTGGCGGTGTCGCCATCTTTGTTTATGTTCGGTCGTTGGAAAATGTGGAATGGCTAAATTACCGGTGGGTAAGGTAGGTTAGGTTAGGACCTAACCTAACCTAAACCACTGCCACGGTCCGGGCGCTAAATTCAGCAAAGGATTTTCTGCTTTGTGCGTTGTTTCTCCTCCTGAATTCAGCATTTTTTTTCGGGAATTCACTAGTAGACGAATCATTCATATGATATGAACCATTGGAACTGAAAAAAAAAAAAAACTTGCACAACGCCCGGGCACCATAGGAAATCTCCGGTCGCCACGGGCGTTGCCGGTTGCTGCCGGGCGTTAATTAGTACGACCCGAAATAACTAAAAAGATAAAAGAAGGGTGCGCTGGGTTAACAATATATAAACTAATAGCATATGTAATAATGAAGGAATTAGAGGAAAGAGGAGGAGCATTAAGAAATGACTAATTTAAGATAAATGCACTGTTTTATACATATAATGGATTAATAATGAACACATATAAAAGAAGCAGAAAGAGACAGAAATTCTTGTAGAAGCAAGCAGGAACTGTGGACTGGAAATTAATAGAGAAGAAAGTAACATGTTAATACATATGAGGGAAAAACCAACAGAAATAGTAGGCATCAGGCTGACAAACTAAATAAATGCATTCACGCCGCAAACACCTCCGTCGTCGTCGTCGTCGCGTGACCAAGAAGAAGAGGATTTACGACGATAAAGGAAACCCGTTTTGTATTGAAGGGGTGGGGAGTGATCGTGAGTGTCCGAAATGATATCTCTGCAGTGCTAGTCAATTGTATTAGCATGGAATTAGTGAAAATGAATGAAAATAACGACTCGAAAGCCAGTCACGAACCAGAGCCATCTGGCGTCAGTCGATCGAACCGCGACGTAACCAAACCTTGTACTAACACGTGTGATGGAAAAGGTTTTCCAGGATTTAAGTATGAAAGCAGGAACTTAAGTCGATTATTAGAGATAGAGATATGAAAAAAAATATATATATAGGATTCGGTGGGAAAATGAAATTATGGACTTAAGGAATGATATCATATGATTAATAGACTGCTTAGCACAGCCGAATCACGAAATTTCTGACCTTAGAAAAACCAACTTGGATCTTACAAACGAGATTAAAGAAATGAAAAGGGATTTAAATGAGTTGAAGAATGATAACGAAAAGAAGAAAACTAATAATAACCAACAGCGAAAATTTAAAGATAGAGGTGAACAATAAATTACAAGAGTTGACACAAAAGATCGAAGAGAACCTAGGTGAGGAAAGTATTCAGAAAATGAAGAAGTGGAAGGAAAACATTGAAAACAAGGAAATTGCTTTTAAAGAAATAGACAAGCATCAAATGCAGGATAATGCAAAAGACACAATTATCCAGATGATTAACGAAAAAGCTAACTGGGTCAGGGATACAGTAGATAGGAAAAAATGTATTGTGGTATATGGACTAAAAGAAAAACAGGGATTGGCGAGGTACATGAGAGAAAAAGAAGAAAAAGAGACTGCAGTAGAAATCCTAAATGAAATTCAGGGGGGAGGGGGAGAAAGAGATGCAAGCACAGACCTGGAAGAGACACATAGAATCGGTCGCTATTCTAAGGATAGAAATCGACCTCTAAAGATAAAATTAACCCAGCTGGTACCAATTAGGCCAGTCAATAGGGGGTTCAATAAGGAAAAAAATTAAGGAAAGCTGCAATATGCTTTATTTTCTGCCTAATGTGGTTCTTAATAATGTATTAATTTTGCACCCCTCTACCTTCCCGGATTTAGCCGCCATTTTGAAAAAATGGCGGAAAAAAATATTTTTTCCAAATATCTCGCTTGAAATGCATTTTACAGAGAAAGTAGTCGAAACAAAAATAATCTACATAAAATTTCCTATAATATTTGTCCCTGTCATGTTTTCCATAGGTTGCACCGTTTTTGCGCTAGAGCTGTGGAAAGATTCACATATAATATTTTATACTTTCCATTTCCGAGTTTAGTCTCGAATATCTTCTCCCAAGAGTGTCCTTCCTCCTTGATTCTGGCTTAGGACAGACAGTGATTGTCCAGGTGCAGTTTCCAGTTACCCGAGCGTTCTCCTTCAATGAATTGTTTCACCAATGTTACCATTTCAAAGTACTGTACCCAGAGTTTTGCAGTGGCACCTTTACTCTTCATCGTACCCAAGGTATCATTGAACTTAATCAGTACATTTTGTATAACCTCACTGTCAATGTCTGAATAATCAGTCTCTCGTAAAACTGCTTCTGTTGTTGACTGTTCTTCAGGGGAAATATCGATTTCATTAAAAATTAACATAGACAGTGCAGCATGTGCTAGTGTATGGGCCCTGAGTGCTCTTGCATAAGTATGCCCAGTTAACATTTTTTCAACAGATGTACTTGCATA
Source organism: Oratosquilla oratoria (assembly GCF_046742065.1). Lineage (NCBI taxonomy): Eukaryota > Metazoa > Arthropoda > Malacostraca > Stomatopoda > Squillidae > Oratosquilla > Oratosquilla oratoria. The sequence goes on from NC_134782.1 coordinate 85,181,109, forward strand.
AACAGTACTAAAAAGTTCTTTTATTCCACTACCATTCATGATGAAACCAATTGCACCCATAAAAGACATCAATAAGTGGAAACCACCAAGACGTACAATAACATTATTTAGGTGTGAGTCTTGACCACATATTTCCACAATGTCTCGGTCCTTGATGTACAAAGGTTGATCAAAGGTAACAAAGCAACTTTGTTGCTTCAGTTCGTTGCATTTCTCTACAGCTTGGTTAAGTACTGTGTATATGGTGTCATAATTGGTAGGTGGAGCATTTGTAAAGGGAAGATATGAGATCTGGGACACATCATATGGGAAGTGTGCTGTACATTTCTCCATGTAACCATTCCAACCTGGGCACTCTGCATTTTTTTGCCATTTTCCAAGTAGCCATAAAAGCTCTGTTGTTGTTATTGATACAGTAGTGGACACTGGATTGATACTTGCCAAATCCCTGACTTTTATATTCAAGAGTCCTTTTACACTTTTACTTTCAAATGTTTTAATAGGATTATGACCAAACTGCCCAACAAACGATGCACTAGGGATCTTCGTTAATCTAGTGATTGGCTGATCTGAAGTAATATTATTCTGAGGAGTAACACACTGAATTCCTCCCATACTGTGGAATGTGTTAAATCCATCAATAGTAGAGATGTTCACATCTGCATTGTCGAATACAAACTGTGCAAATGAATCATTCGGAGGTTCCTTGGCTGGATGTTGCAAAGCAGATACTTGAAAGAGTGCTGCCTCAGCATAGGACGCACATAATCCCAACGCAGAGAGCACGTTCAGTAGATGCTTAGAGCCATACTTCTGACTTAAGTGAACAGCAAGTCCTATTTGTAGAGGAGATATGAAAGAATTTGGTCTAGCTGCTGTAAGGATAGCATGTGAAATTGCTGTACATTTCCTATTCCATTTTCTTTGATTTCCTTTCTTGTTTTTTAAGACTATTGTCTTAACAAGGCACTGGAGAGTTTCTGGAATAAGTGAATCCAATTCTTCTAGGAAATTTTCTGGTGGTGGATACTGATCTGCTTCGTACATCTGCGATCTTATATCTTCAGCAATTATTCTGGCGGCAGTCTTTACAATCCGAAGCCGTTCTTCCTTCTCGTCATGACTTCTATGATTTTCGTACCAAGCGTCAGTCAAAATTTTGTTTCCTGTGTCACGGAAACAGATCACTGGTTTTCTATTTTTGTTCACAGAAACAATAATATGTCCATATCTCTCTATCAATTCAGATTTTATGGTTTTATCAGTTGGTAGCTCACCCTCATATTCTGAAAAAATCTCACTTTCAGAATAGTGGCATTCTTCTCGATTTTCCTCCAAGTAGTTAAAAGCATGACTCATTGCCTCAGAAACCGTAGAGCTTTTGGGACGACCACGTTTCATACCAGAAGATGTTTGGTAGAATTTTTTCATGCAGGCTGAATGGTACCTTGCCTCAGCAGCAACTAAATCCACTACGTTACATATACGAGTACATACTTCTTTGCCCCATTCATCTTTTCTCATTTCACCAGCTTTCAAAATAGTATCCTTAACATGCAGCATCTCTATACAGTGCACAGATTCACGATCACCTAAATATTTTTTGCTTTCTTTTTTCAAAAAGTCACTTGATGCATCTTTTCCACAAAAGAGACAATCATGAAGAAAATCAAACTGTAATTCTTGACTTCTCAGTGACGTTGTCGGCACTTGCGAGGTTTTCTGCCTTGCTTGGAAAGTTTCAGCTCTCCGTTCTTTTGTATACACTTTTCTACATTTTTCATGCACTTTCACACTTTTTAGTCCTTCTAACAGAGAATGTTTTCCGTCTTTCCACTTAATGCTATAATCAATCAGTGTCTTTATTCCTTTCTCTTTAACTTCTCTAGTCTCACCCACAGAAAGCTGTCCATCGCATATTAAACATTTCCCCAATGAAGACATTTTGCACCAACAACTGCCTGGGGTTTCACTGAAGCTTTAACTATCTATTTTAATAGTTCTGAAACAAAAGAAAGACTATAATCAAGTTAGGAACTTAGATATTTTATTCAGTATAGCATACAAAGGAAATTATTATATGATCTTTGTGCACTGTAGGTATCAAATAAAAATAAACACAATCTTTTCGCACATTTCGCGCAAAAATAGTGAGGTATATCACAAAATTGAATAAAATAACTTTTGTAGAAAATTTTATGTAGAATAAATTTTGTTTCGATACATTTTTCGTTAAAATTAGTTTCTAGTGAGATATTTGGAAAAAAAAAACTTTTTGGTCGCCATTTTTTCAAGATGGCGGCCAAATCCGGGGGGGGGGGGGGTAGAGGGGTGCAAAATTAATATGTTATTAAGTAAGGTATTATAAACACATTAAAGCTTATTGCAGCTTTCCCTGATTTTTTTCCTTATTCGCCTTTTTTTACTCCTCTATTGATTGGCCTAAATGTGCTTTATTATGTTTTGATTTTTGATCAACTTAATTCCTGAAGAGTTTTTGATATATTTGATTACCTGTTATTGGATTTTTTTTTATTATATGTATTTTCATGGAATATACAGGTGTGACTCCCTAGGGAGTCAATGGGACTTAAGGGTATAAGAAGTAAATGAAAATGGTCAGTTTCATACTTACTTTATTTGAATGCTTTTTATGCAGCATGCTATCGATATAAGAGTGACAAATAAGTAAGTCTCTTTGAATTATTAGCATATGAACACATGTTTGTACAATCATGAGTGGAAGCACAACTAATGCAAAGAAAGCAAGTCAACAAATGGGAATAAACAAAAATACAAAGTTCCTGTGCTGAGTAAATACTACAGGAAACATTTCATATAGAATACATAAATTATACATAAAATTTAAGAACATGATAAAGGATTTGTGCATAACTGTACAGCAGAAAAGGGTATGCATACAGCAAAATTCTATTTTTCGTGAAATATTTGCCAGCATGACTTCAGATGAAGGGTGACCTTACATTTTGTGCACTGAATTTTCCCATTCTTCTTACACACAAAGCATCTTCTTGAAGTTAGTAGAGATTCAGTATGATATTTAGTGTTGTCTGTCCTTACTTCCCTTGGTGGGAGAGGTTTGCATCCTTTTGGGCCTGACCTTAAGGCTTTTGAATGCATCCTTTCAGGCTTTGTTCTTTTGACAAGGATCTGAGCAATAGACCGTCGATATTCTTTGTTGGGCATTGTCGTTCCTGTGCTGATTTCATAAAGTCGCCAGCAAAATACGATCCCTGTGTTCAGAGCAGCAATGACAAGAGGAAAATACTACTTTTTACCTCTGATTGCAGGAAGAAAATCTGACAAACCTCAGTCGAATAAGTCGACAACGCCCATGCCTTTATTATATGCTTTTACTATGAAAGGTTGTTCAATGTTCACTCTTCCTACACCTTTTTGCCACCGTTTTGCCATGCCAATCAGATTTAGACCCTCACAGTTACTGCAAAGAGTAACAACAGCATTATCATTCCAAGTAACGATTTCAACATTTCCTTCTGATCGATAGTCATAGGATCCTCTTGGCTTCTTTTTCATATCTTTTGCAGTAGTAGGTATTGGACAGTGCTTTGTTCTGTTTGATCGGATTGTACCAGTGGCATTTATTTCCTTTTCTTTCAGATCTATGACTATGTCATACGAGGTAAAAAAAAAAATCAAAATAAAACCTGTGCTTATTAGGTTCAGTGCAAGCAGAAATGCATTCCAGGATTACTCTACTTCCTAAAGATTCCTTGGACGACTGGTTTTCTGATTTACCTTCATAGATCTTTACATAATAGGGCATCCCAGTTGAACTGGCCATGATCCATGATTTGAATACAAATCTTATTCGCTTTTGTCTGATGAATTGCTTGCAGGAATGACGTCCATGATAAGGCATCATAGATTCGTCAATACTCAGAATTTCATGAAGAATTCCATATTGCCTAATGTTTTCATTCAAAAAATCATATTAAGGTTTCACTTTAGCCATTTTCTCATTACCAAGGTTTGCATTATCAGCACAATGAGGAAACTTTTTGATTTCCTGTAACCTATTTCTGCTCATAGATGCAGCAAAGATAGGGCATTCAAGATCTTGTGCCTTGCTCCAATAATCCTTCTCACTTGATCTGATATTATATCCTGATAAGAACAAGAGTCCTATAAAATTCATCATTTCTTCTAATGTGTATTTACCTAGTTGTATTTACCTAGTTGTATTTTACGGGAAGGGGAGCTATGCTCGTGGGGTCCCGTCTTCATATCTCATTTTATCTAAACTATTTTTAAATTCATGTATTGTTTTTGCACACACCACTTTCTCATCTAACTTGTTCCAACTGTCTATTACTCTGTGAGGAAAGCTGTTCTTTTTCAAATCTCTTCTATAACTGTCTTTTTTTATTTTCTTTCCGTGTCCTCTTGTATTTCTGTCATCCCATTTTATCAGATTCTCTCTATCAGTAATTTCTATGCCTTTCATGATTCTGTAAATAGCTATCAAATCTCCTCTCTCTCTTCTTTGCTCTAGTGTCTATAGTTCAAGTTTTGCTAGTCTATCTTCATATGATAGTTTTGAGAGTGTTGGTGCCAATTTTGTAATTGCTCTTTGTATTCTTTCATTTTTTTTATACATTTTTTTGTACTTGGTGACCACATCGTTGCTGCATATTTCAATCTTGATCTTATCAGGGTGATTAGTATTTTCTTCACCATTTCTTCATCCAGGTATGTAAATGCCACTTTGACTGTTCTTATTAAATTATAAGTTTCTCCAAAAATCATATTTATTTGTTTCTCAGGTGACATATTATTCATAACAATGACTCCCAGGTCCTTATGATTTTCTAATCTTTTATTCTTTCTTCTCCCTATTTATATGCTCCTGTTTTTCTGTTTTTGCTTTTTCCAAATTCCATTATACTACACTTTTTTGTATTGAACTCCATCTGCCACTTCCTACTCCATTCCTGTACTTTATTTAGATCTCTCTGTAGAGAAACACAATCTTCTTCAGTTTTCACTCTTTTCAGTAGTTTTGCATCATCTGCAAAGAATCACATATAGCTTTCAATTCCTTCATCCATATCATTAATATATATAGCAAACATTATTGGGGCCAGAACTGTTCCCTGCGGAACACCGCTTATTACTTCATCCCATTTTGAGTGCTGGTTTCTTATCACTACTCTCATTTTTCTTTCTTGCAAAAAGTCTTCCATCCAATTTAGTAGTTTGCCCTGTATTCCTCCTTCAGTTTCTAATTTCTTAAGCAACTTCTTATGTGGTACTTTGTCAAAAGCTTTCTTTAGATCTAAAAATGCACAGTCCGCCCATCCATCTCTTTCTTGTATTATATCTATTAGCCTTGAATAGAAACATATTAAATTGGTGATGCATGATCGTCCTTGTCTGAATCCAAATTGCCTTGGATTTAACACTTTGTTTTTTTCTAAATATTTTACCCATCTACTTTTGATAATTCTTTCACAAATTTTTGCTATTGTACTTGTTAGAGAGACTGGTCTATAGTTGGTAGGTTCTTCTTTATTTCCTCCTTTATATATAGGTACTATATTTGCTTTTTTCCAATCTTCTGGAACTTTTCCTTCTTTCAAGGAACTATTTAGTATGCTATGTATTTTGTCTGCCAGTTCATTCCTGCATTCTTTCAGTATCCAGTTTGCTATATCATCTGGTCCATGCGATTTTCTGACATCAAGATTACTCAAGTGTGTTAATATTTCATTCTTTGTTACTTCTATTTCTTCCATAGGGGGGACTTTCTCTTTCCATTCGTTCTCTTCAGGTTGTATGTTCTCCCTTGTAAACACTGATTTAAAATGTTTGTTCATAATTTCCGCCATTTCCATTTCCTCAGTGTATTCAACTCCCTCCTGTCTTAATTTCTCCAAGTCTTGTTTGTTTTTCAGTTTATTGTTTACAAATCTGTAGAATAGTTTTGGTTGATCTTTACACTTTTCTATTATATCTTTTTCATATTTTCTCTTTTCCTCTCTGCACATTTGTACATATTCATTTCTATAACAGGTATATATTTTCCATTTTTCAGGTCTTCTGTCTTTTTTCCATCTGGTCCAGGCTTTGTCTCTTTTGTCTTTTAACTCCCTACAGCTTTTGTTGTACCAGCATTTTACATATTCTTTTTCTTGTTTTTGTCTTGGGACATACTTTTCCACTCCTTTTTTGTAAATTTTTGTCAAAATATTCTATTTCTCTTCTACTGTTGTTTCTTCTTTGTATATTTCTTCCCAGTTTTCCTTTTGAAAGAATTCTCTTATTTTATCAAAGTTTGTTTTTTCATACATTCTTCCTTTTCTATATTGTTCATTTCTTTTCATATATTTTTCTTCATTAAGTTCCAGTTCAATCAATATGTGGTCACTTTTACTTATTGGTGTTTTATATTCAATTTTGTCCACTATTCTAGGTTCGGATGTAATTATTAGGTCTAGTCTCGATGGCTCTTCTTCATTTCTATACCTAGTGTTCTCCTGTATCCATTGTGTCATTGTATGGTCAGTAACCATCTCAAGTAGAGCGTTTCCCCATGAGCCGTCTCCACCCTTTACTGTCATTTCTTCCCAGCAGATTTCTTTGCAATCAAAGTCGCCCATCATAACTATTTTTCCTCCCTCTTCCATTATCTTGTTTAATGTTATCTTTGTGTCCTCTAACATACTTTTATGTTCACTCTCTTCCCATGAGGCTGTTTTTGGGGGCACATAATTTATCACAAACTTTCTGCTCTTCTTATCTCTGTCTTCTACTTCCATCATTATCATTTCTACTGTATTCTTTCCATATGTGACCCACTTCACGTTTATATCCTTCTTAGTCAGGAACATAACTCCACCCCCTTCCTTTTTCACTCTGTTTCTAATCCAATAATTATATGCATCATGTCCTACACTGTTGGGTGGTAGTGGACCTTTTAATTTTGTTTCTACAATTCCCATTATGTCTGGTTCTTTTTCTTTCAAATAATCATTCAGCTCATTCAATCCTGTTATTAATCCATCTATATTTGTGTAAGACACTCTTAGTTTTCTGCCACTTCCATTGTGTTCTCTGTTTCCCTTTTGTTTTTCTCTTGTATGTCGACTTTCTTTAGTTTCATATTCACTACTCTCCAATAGAATCTCTCTTTTTCTGACTCCGTTCTTATCTCGTTTTTTTTTCCTTAGCTTCAAGTCTTTTCTGTTTTTCTTCCTCTCTTTCCTCTTTATTCATTTCCTTTTTTATCCATACCTTTTTATATTGTTCACTTGTTGCTAGTTTCCCTGTTTTGGATAAGATATTCTCAGCCGTAGTTTGTGACCTGAATTTAATCTTAATTGGTCTGGTTTTGTCTGTACTATATTTCCCGAGCCTGAATTTCTCTTCGATTTGTTTCATTATTTCTGGTTCATCTTCCTGAACTAATTCTAGTAAATTTCTTACTTTTTCATTTTCCTCTTTGATTCTTGTGGTTCTATCTGGGTTATGTTTCTCTTCCATTCCTAATATAATTATACATTTCTTTCTGTCTGCTAAGTCTCTTACTATATTCTCCTTCTGTCTCATCACTTTAATAACTGAGTTTTCAGTTTGTTCATTCATTTGCTGTCTGATTATGTCAGTGAATGCAACTTTGCTATTTTCTTGATTTTTTTTCCAACCCTCCTTGTTCTCCTTATTATTCTCTATTAAGACTTTATTCTCATCTTTTACTTCTTTTAACTGTTTTTTTAATTCTTCAATTTCCTTAGTTAAGTTTTTGTTCGCCTTCTCTAGTTCTTCCAATTTTTCAACCCTCCGTATAATGTTGTTAACATGACCGAACCTACGCTCCAAGTCCTCGATCATCTTATCGACCTTCTCTTCTAGTCTTGTCAGTCGGGGGGGTGGGGGTGTGTGTTTGTGTCCCCCCCACCCTCTTTAAATCCCTGGAAAATATTCTCATCACTTTCTACTGTATTGCTCTTATCTATACTTCTAATCTTTACATTTTTATTAGACATTTCATCGTCGCTCAGCTGGTCGGGGGGTCGTTTGTTTACCTTTCACCTGTCTGCCTGGGCCAAGTCCTCTCCTTCCTCATTTCCTTCCATTTCCCTCAGCAATCCCTCCCCTTCTCCTCTTTCCCTACTTTCCCACTACCCCACGAGCAATTTCCCCCCACCCTGTAAATACAATAGGCACTTCTCTTTGCGTTGGGATCCACGAAACTTCAATTTTCTTCAGAACGTCTTCTAAGCCGTCCGTTCGTTGAAGTGTGTGTGTGCGCGTGTGTGCACCCAATCTACATACGGTAGAGCAAAGGTGAAATTATAATTTCCCCCATTGAAATTCGGAGTATGTTGTTATTGTTGATGCTTTTATTTCTTTATGTCAATAATCAACAATATATTGTATACATCTATACCCCTAAGTCCCATTGACTCCATCGGGAGTCACTAGGAAAAAATAATTTGAATAAAATCAGCTTTTAAGAAAACAATTTAACACAAGTTTTTTTTGAAGGGGAATATAGGTTATTTTTAATTTAGAGGGTAATGAATGTGTAAGGTGACATTTACTATTTTCTAAAAATTAAATAGTGTGTAAGGGTGAATTGCGCAAAATCACTGAAAATTCAAATCAAAAGAAAAGTTATGAAATTTTAGAGAATCATCATTTTGCTTCATAGACAAGTAGTATCTACTGATATCTGTATCTTAAGACAATTTAAAGTTAAAATAATCATGTAGATAGATTATAAAGAATATTTCAAAACATGACTCCTCAGGGAGTCAATGGTACTGCCTGGGTTAAGGTCACAGATGGTAGTAGAAGACATATTTGAAAAAATAGGCAACTTGGCAAAGAGTGAAAAATACAATAAGATATGGATAAAAAAGAGAAATGAGTAATGAGGAATTAGAAAAAGAAAAGTCACTAAGAGAAGCAAAGGAAAAAAACTTGATGAGAACGGAGACAGAATGCAAAGAATCCCATTGGAGAGTAATCAACATGAGATTGAGACAATGGCACATCAAAACGAAAAAACCAAGGACAGAAAAAATAATGGAGAAGGAAGAAAACTAAAAGTGGCCTATACTAACATTGACGGATTAATTTCAGGTCTGAATGAACTCAATGATTATCTGTTAGAAGAAAAACCAGACATAATGGGAATTGTAGAGACTAAACTAAGAGGTGAAATACCATCCATCGTTATTGGACAAGGCCTATACAATTACTGGATAAAAAACAGGGAGGGGGAATCATGTTCTTGGCCAAGAAAGACCTAAACGTGACAAAAATTGCAGAGGGCAAAGGTAATGTTGAACTGATCATGATAAAAGTCGAAGGCAAGAATATGAAAAGTAGAAAGTTTGTGGTGACCTATGTGCCCCCAAAAACGAATGCTTGGAAAGAGAACAAACATACAAAAATGCTAGAAGATACAAGAAAATCACTAAATGAGACACTAATGGGTAAGGGTAACCTGGTAATTATGGGGGACTTCAATTGCAAAGAAATTTGTTGGGACAACATGACAGTGCGAGGAGATGACTTGTGGGGTAACGTACTGCTAGACATGACCATGGAGTACACAATGACCCAATGGGTCAGTGAAAACACAAGGTACAGAAACAATGAAGAGCCATCGAAACTAGATCTAATATTTACAACAGAATCTGAAATAGTGGACAAAGTCCACTACAAGACACCAATTGGAAAGAGTGACCATGTACTCATCATAACTGTACTAAAGGAAGAAATAGACATGGAGAGGAATGAGAAGCATAGGAAAGGAAGATTGATGTACAACAAAACAGACTTTGCAAAACTAAAGACATTCTTCCGGAATGCAAACTGGGAAAAATTCTATATGGAAGAGACAACAGTGGAAGAGATATGGAATATATTGATGGATAATTACAATGAAGGGGTAAACAGGCATGTACCAAGACAAAAGCAAGAGAGTACATTAAATGTTGGTTCAACAAAAGATGCAGTGAGGCAAAAGACAGAAGGGACAAAGCTTGGAAAAAGTGGAGAAAGGACAAAAAACAAAGCAAATGGCAAATTTATATAAACTATAGAAATGAGTATGTTAATGTGAGAAGAGAGGAAAAAAGGAACCATGAGAAGGATATTATAGATAAGTGCAAAGATCAACCCAAGCTATTCTATCGGTATGTGAATGGTAAACTTAAAACCAAACAGGAAATGGTGAAACTACGCCAAGGAAATATAGAATACACAGAAGAATTAGAGATGGCCAAAGTCATGAACAACCACTTTAAATCTGTCTTCACCAAAGAGAAAATACAAAATTGGGACGTAGATAATAATAAGCAATCTCCCCACATGAGTGAGTTTACAATATCACAAAAAGAAATATCAGAACATCTATCAAAACTGGACGTCAGAAAATCACATGGCCCAGATGGTATTGCAAATTGGATTCTAAAGGAATGCAAAGAAGAACTAACAGACAAAATACACATTATAATAAATAGCTCACTCAAAGAGGGAAAGATACCTAATGACTGGAAAAATGCTAACATTGTACCAATATATAAAGGAGGAAACAAGGAAGAACCCACCAACTATAGGCCAGTATCACTGACAAGCACTATAGCCAAAATTTGTGAGAAAATCATCAAGAATAGATGGGTAAAACATCTGGAAGACAACAACATATTAAACCCAAGACAATTCGGGTTCAGACAAGGAAGATCATGCACCACAAACTTATTATGCTTCTACTCAAGGCTAATAGACATAGTGCAAGAAATGGATGGGCTGATTGTGCATTCCTAGACTTGCAAAAAGCCTTTGACAAAGTACCACACAGAAAATTACTAAAAAAACTGGAACACATAGGAGGAATACAAGGGAACCTACTAAAATGGATGGAGGACTTCCTAACTGGTAGAAAGATGAAAGTAGTGCTCAGAGAAAAATATTCAGATTGGAAAGAGGTGATCAGTGGAGTACAGCAAGGATCTGTACTGGCACCAATAATGTTTGCTATCTATATGAATGACATGGATGAAGACGTGAACTGTTACATGAGCTTCTTTGCTGACGACGCCAAACTGTTAAGGAAAGTAGAAACTGATAAGGACTGAAGCACTGCAAGAAGACCTGAATAGGGTATGGAATTGGAGTCAGAAATGGGAAGTGGACTTTAATACTAAGAAGTGTAGCATAATGGAGTTTGGAAAAAACAAAAACAGAATATCAGGAAAATATACAATTGGAACCAAGGAAGTAAAGAAAGTAGGATCCGAAAAAGACTTGGGAGTAATTATCACAAACGACTTGTCCTATGATAAACAGATTAACAAAATTGTCGGGGAGACTTACAACTTGCTAAGATAAATAAAAGTGGCATTTGCATACTTGGACGAAGACATGATAAAAAAAAATATTGGTTACATTGATAAGGCCTAGACTAGAGTATGCGGCGACATTGTGGTCCCCCATTACCAAAAAGAATATAAAGAAAATAGAAAGAATCCAAAGAGCAGCTACAAAAATGGCACCTGCACTTGCAAACCTATCATACAAGGAGAGATTGGCTAAACTGGAGTTACCGACACTGGAGCAAAGAAGAGAGAGAGGTGACCTATTGACCATCTACAGAATCATGAAAAGCAGAGATACTTGATAGAGAGGACTTTACTGGGACAAGAGAAACACAAGAGGACATGGAAAGAAAATAAAAAAACATAACTATAGAAGAGAACTGAAGAAAAACAGTTTTCCACATAGAGTGGTGGACACTTGGAACAAACTGGATAATGAAATAGTATGCACAAAAACCATTCATGAGTTTAAAAGTAAACTAGACACTGCAAGATACAATGGCAGCACACCATGAGCATAGCTCCCCTTCCCACAAAATACAACTAGGTAAATACAACTAGGTAATAAATAAATACTTAGGTGTGACAACAAAAGACAAAAATTACTTGATACACAACAAAGAAGTGATAGAAAACATGCAAAAGCTAGTGAATATAACTCACTTGATGATAATGAAAAGTTGTAACAAAATGCTCATAGGTAAATCATACTGGAAGAGCATGGTACTGCCAGCAGTACTGTATGGCAGCAATGTAATACACTTCACAGAAAGAGAAATAGAGCAAATGAAAAAAAAAAAAATGAAAATGGAATGTACAGAAAGATCTTGGGAGCACCTTAAATATGCAGCATTATAAATACTATGAGGAGAAATATGAATATATACTATGAAAACGAGGATAGCAGAAGGGACTAGAATTTGTAAAAAACATAAGAGAGAGACAGTCACAATGGTCTATTAAAGAAAATAAGGGAGGATGTAAGGGAAGACACTAACTAGAAATGGAACAAAATAACACAAAAATGTATGATTGAAAATTATATGCCAACACAAGGGGTAAAAATCATGAAAGTGAAAGAAATAACAAACACAATAAAGGAAGAGACCATGAATATAGAAAGTGGAAAAGAAGACTGGAGATATATAAAGAATGGAAAGTAGAAATAAAGGACAAAGATTGCTATTATATTAGACCAGTCAGTAATATGGTATAGACCAAGAAGTAACAGCTTTCCATTAAGGAAAAGAATAATTCACCAGAAGGAAAAGAGATTATGCAAACTGTGCAACAGTGAGGAGGAGGAGTAAGACCTAATACACTGAGTCTGAGAGGAACTAGGGCAACAAAGGAGTAGAAATAGAAATTTAAATAAAAACAAAAACAACAATGAATTAGGAGTAGGGGAATTAATATTTGAGAGAACAAATGTAGAACGTAAAAAAGAAGATTGATATTATAACTATGGAAAATAATAGAAAGGAAGATGAAGGGAACGGAAGATTTCTTGATTGAAGAAGAAATTTAAAGGGATGAACATCACCAATGGCAGTGAAAGTGATTATGAGGCTGTAGGTCTGCAAGTCAGCAGTACAATAATAAAAGACAATTGTCTGACAGTTGTCAGAATAATCTTTATAAAGTAGGGCTACCATTTTCATTAGTTTCAGTAGGTGATTAGTATTATTTTTAGAGAAAATGTAATTGTATTATTTTAGTTATGCACACCTATGCAATATAGCATTAAAGATTAAATATTAATTGTGTAAATTATAATACATGAACATAATGATTTTCTTGGCAGAAATAAATAACAAAAAACCTTGCTACCAACAAATCTACTGAGAATAAACACCTTGTGAGATCGAAACCTTTATTAGTACTATGTTTCGCTTGTTACAGCTTTTTCAAGTACAGACATGACACACACTCTGAGCACATATAAGCCAACAGGGAAGGAACTGGGAGAGGTTATCAGGGAGGGGTGGGTGGTAGGTGGAGGGGGAGGAGGGGGACGGGTGGGACTTGGTGGAGACAAAGGAGGACATTTCGGACAGTTTGTTGAAGTGGACTAAGGGGGACATTTCATACATTTATTTAATGCGGGTAACAGATGGATTATAGGAGGGGCGATGTTAAACATGCCTCTGTTCTGCTCAATGGTTTTGAAGCTTTGAATGGCGGCCGCTTCGAGGCATTTTCTCCTCATCCTATCTGGTTCACTAAACAGAAGTTCTGCGTTATCCCAATCCATCAGGTGGTCGTTGGTGTTCCGGTGGATAACACAGGCGTTGGTGGTGATGTTGTTCCGGGAATCGTAGCGATGCTCCCGGATCCGGGTCTTCAGGTCACGGGAAGTCTCGCCGATGTATACTTTATCACATCCAGCACAGGGTATGCGGTAGACACCAGCGTTTTTTCCCCACATCTCGTCCTGGCTGTCATTCCTTCTTGAAAGCTCTTTGATAGTTCTGCTGGACTGGCCCACTACCTGAATGTTGCAACGCCCAAGTGTCCGGGTGAGGGTGGCGGTGACGCTGCTGGCTGGAAGGATAAGCCTCCTAGCTGGATCTTTTGTTGGTTCCCGCCCTTCCATTATTTTGAGTGCCTTTTTCTTACACTGGTGGATGATGCACTCTGGATATTTTAATTTATGAAAAACCTCCTTTATGTGCCTAAACTCGTCCTCTAAGAATTCAGGGCTACAAATTCTGAGAGCTCTGAGGTAGAAACCTATGACTACACCTTTTTTAATACTGAGGTCATGGTGGGATAGGAAGTGAGTCAAATCGTCCCCCTTAGTCCACTTCAACAAACTGTCCGAAATGTCCTCCTTTGTCTCCACCAAGTCCCACCCGTCCCCCTCCTCCCCCTCCACCTACCACCCACCCCTCCCTGATAACCTCTCCCAGTTCCTTCCCTGTTGGCTTATATGTGCTCAGAGTGTGTGTCATGTCTGTACTTGAAAAAGCTGTAACAAGCGAAACGTAGTACTAATAAAGGTTTCGATCTCACAAGGTGTTTATTCTCACAGTCTTGTCGGCTTTTGCCATTGTGATTCAACAAATCTACTAACGAACAAAGCCGCTAGGGTACGGTCCAAAATGCCATGTTGGTCTGTCCAGTCTAGTCACTGCCAGTTAGATCAGAGGTTCTCAAAGTGGGGGTCCTGACCCCCAGAGGGGTCGCGAAATAATTTTAAGGGGTCGCGATCAAAATCGTGCAACCCCTCCTCCTCCTCTTCCTCCCACTACTCATCCTAATGCATCATAGTACTTGTCAGTAGTGGTCGATGTGCCCGATGTTCGATCATAAAACCACGTTATGTATGCATGCTTTCTTATGCATGCCTCACTAATAATATTGTAATATTGATAATAGTTACCACTTTGTAATGTGCATCCTCACTTCAGAAAGTTTTACTTTAGAATTATTCGTGTAGTTACAGGTGGCATATGCACTCAGTAAAGGCGTGTATTTTGTGAGAAGGCCGTTAGTATCGTTTTGAAAGGTTCGTGTAACTCTACTCTCTTGACATCGTTACTCTTTAGCCAGCGCCATGGAACGGTGGCTAATTTATAGATCTACAAGCAAGGACACATCAACAGATATCACTGAAGCATCTGATGATGTTAATTCTGAGCAACCAAGCACTTCAAGTGGAATAAAGTCCATGACAGTCATAATGCAAAAACATACCAGTGTGATCGACCATCCAAGCGCCAAAAATATCAGAAAGAATTCATACAGTATGGATTTACTTGCTGTACAGTTAATGATATTCATCATCCTCAGTGTATTCTGTGTTTTGAGGTTCTTGCACACGAAAGCCTGAAACCATCAAAAATGAAAAGACACTTGCAAACCAAACATCCAGATCATGCTCAAAAAACAAAAGACTTTTTCCAATGAAAGGAAAAATATCTACAAGGACAAAAGCAGGTGATAACACAGGGAACTACAACTCCTGCCAAAGCTCAAACGGCATCATATGCGGTTGCATACCTAATTGCACAGAGGAAAGAGGCACACACAATTGGTGAAGACCTCAAAGGCTGCTGCAGTGGCAATGTGTCGAGCTATGCATGGAGAAAAAGTGGCCAGTGACCTTGATACCATCCCTCTGTCAAACGACACCATTGCAGATGATATTCGGTGTCAACTGATTGAAAGAGTGAAGAATGTGAGGTATGCTTTGCAGATTGATGAGTCAATTGACATCTCAAATTCTGCTCAGTTACTCGTAGTCATAAGATACAGTTTTGATGGAAGACTCCATGAAGACATACTGTTTTGCTCTACTCTGGAAGGAACATGCACTGGGGATGCTATTTTCACAGAGTTAGACAGCAAGCTACGTGAGATGGGATTGCCGTGGGACCAATGTGTCAGTGTATGCACAGACGGGGCTGGGGAAATGCTAGGTAAAAGGAAAGGATTAAGAGGAAAAATCATGCAGATGGCTCCTAATGTGAATTTCACTCATTGTAATATTCATCGGGAAGCTCTTGCCAGTAAGGCTCTTGTTCCAGAGCTAAACAGTGTTCTTGAAACTGCAATTAAAATAGTCAATTTCATAAAGTCACGGCCACTGAACGCCAGATTGTTTGCCATACTTTGTAAGGACATGGGTTTGGACTATAAGGCTTTATTGCTCCACACAGAGGCCAGGTGGCTCTCCCGAGGCAAAGTTCTCACATGCCTGTATCAGGTGAGGGATGAAGTTTGTCTCTTTCTTCTTGAATGTGGGTCCACACTCAGTGTTCATTTGTGTGACTCCATATGGCTAGCAAAACTTGCATATCTTGCAAGCATATATGAAAAACTGAATGAGCTGAACTTGTCAATACAAGGCCCAGACACAAACATTTTGACAATGTCCAACAAAGTAAATACATTCAGAAGGAAGCTAGAACAATGGGCTGTGAGATCTGAAGAGGGAAATGTTGAAAGGTTTCCCTTGCTGGAAGAATTTGTTGAAGAGAATGAATTACACGCATGTTTGGATAACATGAGAGGAGCAATCACCACTCACCTTCGAAGCCTCTTTGACCACTTCAAAAAGTACTTCAAGGAAGAGACAACTCTACGACAACATGACTGGATTTGACAGCCATTCACTGCTACCGGGAGTCACTTACCATCAGATCTGGAGGATGCTCTGCTTGAACTTTCGAGTGATGGAACCTTACGGATGAAGTTTGAGTCGACAACACTGGACAAGTTTTGGATATCAGTGGCAGAAGAATATCCAGGATTATCCAAGACCGCAATGAATGTACTGACGCCTTTCGGATTGACCTACCTTTGTGAAATTACATTTTCCGCGCTAACATACATAAAAACAAGTACCGATCACGACTGTGTTGAGGATGATCTCCGTGTGACGGTTTCCAGCATTGCCCCACAGGCTGGAAATGTTGTGCTCCAAGAAGTAAGCCCATACTTCCCATTGTAAGTTGTTCAGCCTTTAAAGATGGTGAGAGAGAGAGAGAGAGATAGAGATATACAAGCTTACATACGTACATGCATATATACATACATACGTGTGCACGTACATAGGCTACATGCATGCATACATACATACATACATACATACATACATACATACATGCATCCATACATAGACAGGCAAGCAGATACACGGAGACAGGGAAATGTGTTATAGTGATTGTCAGAAATTCATTGTTGTTGGGGAAGTGGGTCGCGACTCTATCGAAGTAATTTGTAGGCAGTTGCAACCAAAAAAATTTGAGAACCCCTGAGTTAGATGATGGCCTTCACATTGTAGACTGGGTGTTCTCCAACGCCAGCTGATGTTAATAAGCGCTGTTACAAAGATAATAGGGCCTCCTTGGACTTTATGAGAGAACACAGGGTTCTGCCATCGTCAGTTAATTACCCAAGATACAATAATAATCAGTCCATCAACATCCGTGACGACGACGACCTGGATGATCTTTAGAATTTGAGGTACCTAATTACTAAATATAGGATAAGGTTATGTAGGTTAGTTACATTAGGTAGGTTAGGTTAGAATTGACGAATTTATCATCCTTTCATTTCTTCAACCTCGGTATCTATCAAAACAAACATGGCATATCATTCAACTGCCGCAACTTCATTCTACACAGTTTCTCACATTAACACATGGTTAAAGGTACCTCTATTTACACGGAAAATTTCTATTTACACAGGCACATTGGTGTCCATTACTGTGTGGAGAATCAAATCCCGCACTGCCATCTTGTTGACGTCACCATTCACGCGCTGTGTTGTGTGCACAACTGGTCCTTCTTTCAGTGCCTACCCCTTGGTATTGTACTGTTTGTACCTTTAAAATGTCTCCAAAACAGGTGAGAAGTCCTACTGAAGCTGTTGCTCATAAGAAAACCAGCATCATGAATGAGAAAAAGATGGAAGTGATTCCCAAAGCTGCTCAAGGTTTTTGTGTGTGTAAGCTGGTGAGAGAGTTTGGTATGCCTGAGTCAACAATAAGAACCATTCTTTTAAATGAAAATAAAATTCTGTCAGCTAATGTGTCTAAGGGTATAAGGTATGTAAGCACACATAAGAGGCCAGCATTGTTGGATGAGGTGGAAAGGTTATTGCTTGTGTGAATAGGGGAGAAGCAGCATAAGAGTGACAGCTTGAGTGAGGAAATGATATGTTCAAGGGCTCACCAAGTTTATGCCGACCTGCAGTTGTAACAGGCTGGTACCAATGGCTAGCTTACACCACCTTCAGTGCCCTTTACAGCCAGTAGGGGGTGGTTTGAGAAGTTTTGGCAACGTACGGGTATCCTCCTTCGGGGGGGGGGGGGCAGTAAGCCTCCATTACTGCACCACCTTCTCACTCCCATCCCCCTACACCAGCTGCAAGCCTTACCATCATTAGGTACAAAAGATGGCTTTTTTTCAATATATTTTTTACCTTGTAAGTGGTCTTTAACATTGATTTTTGGTGTTGCAGGAACATCATAATTGTACCTATTTAGGTCTGTTTGGTGACAGGCTTCATCATATCAGAGGGAAAAAAGTAGACTTTTTGGAGGTTGGAAATTGATTCATTGAATTAACATTGATTTCAATGGGAAATAGCATTTCCATTTACGCAAATTTCTATTTACGCAGAGGTGTATAGAATGGATGAATTGCATAAACATAGGTACCACTGTAGTCCGTCAGATCATGTATCCATCCTCACCCGATCCATTCTCATTTTAGCTCCTTGTGGATGAAGGGTCATTCCTGTCTCCCGCCGGCAGCCCTGGTCATAAGTAATACAGCTTATGACCTGGGCTGCTGGTGGGAGACAGGGAAGACCCTTCATCCACAAGGAGCTAAAATGAGAATGGAATGGGTGGGGGTGGATACATGCTTTGACGGACTACAATGGTACCTCTATTTATACAGGGCTGCTTAACTGACTACCTCACTTTTAAGAGGGAAAAAGCCCT
Source organism: Oratosquilla oratoria (assembly GCF_046742065.1). Lineage (NCBI taxonomy): Eukaryota > Metazoa > Arthropoda > Malacostraca > Stomatopoda > Squillidae > Oratosquilla > Oratosquilla oratoria. The sequence goes on from NC_134782.1 coordinate 85,199,943, forward strand.
TGGTATATGGAAAAGTCATGGTATTTCCATTCAAACACCTACACTGCTACTTGGCAGGAATATTGCTCTATATGGAGAAATTTAATCTACATGCAATTTCCATTTACATAAGGTTTTTTAGTAACACATCCCTCACATAACTGGCAAGTTTCCTGTATGATTGTTCAAATGCTATTTTCTTTTCCAGGATCAAATAGCTGATGCAGACATGGATGACCCATTGAAAATTGCTGCACCAACATTAAAGGAAGAAATTGTAATCAAGGAGGAACCACTTGATGAAAGTGAAATGTTCATTGATCCTGGTGCATTCTGTGTACCAACAGAAAAAGTAGGGGTCAAAAGAGAGAGAGATTCAAATGATGAAACAGAAACAGCAACAGAAGGTTTGTGTCAGAGTAGGTAATAAAAAAAATTATAGGCATCAGATTGACCCATTGAAGTAGCAAATGTTTTGGTATTTAGAGTACTCTGTACAATCAGTTTAGATATTTTCATATGTTAATTTTGTTTTAGTTTAGTAATTTATTATGCTAAATTTAGAGGGACATCACCCCTCGTTTCTTTAATAATAGTAATAATAATAATTTTATTTGGCATTGAATCAATATACATGAATTGCAGATAATGAAAAGAACACATAGTTCGGAAAAACAATTACAAATGCCGAGGATAACACAAAAAAGCATGTAAGCTTATTTCCATTGTGGTCCTCAATCGACTGATTTTCTACACTAAGTTACACAGACAAGATGCATAGGGGTTAAGGGGACCAGAGACAGTCATGAGTAATGCCAATCAGTACACATATGACACAAACATTATTAGATTTGCTAATACTACTAAAATGTTCGTAACACAGGATATTGCGACCAAAACTTGAGCACCATCACAATAAGAACATTGCATTATATGACACATAAACATTATTATAGATTTCCTAATACTACAAAAATGTTTGTAACACGTAAGATATTGAGACCAAAACTTGAGCACCATCATAGACAAAGACATAGACATAGAAGGGTCCCGGAAGAGGCTATTGAGCCTGTGACTCTGGCTCTAAATGACTAAAACTTAGGTCACCTGGGGTCTAGTGGTCACTGTGGTTTAGGTGTTTGTTATTTATTTGAGCTGTGTAATTGAATATTTGATCTTGATGTTTCCATACACTATCCAATCTCTTTTCAAAACTCACAACTGAATTTGCATTCACAACATGATCAGGAAGACTATTCCAGTTGTTCACAACACGACTGCAGAAAGTGAATTTCCTGATGTCCAATCTTGGGCGCTGCTTGTAGATCCTCTTGGTGTGTCCTCGAGTCACTGAACCGGCAAGTTCAATAAATAATCCCCTGCTCACTTCACTATTATATAAATTGTTCACAATTTTAAAGGTTTCTATCATGTCCCCTCTTGATCTACGGTATGATAGTGTAGGAAGATCTAATTTCCTCAATCGTTCAGGGTAAGGCAAATCCTTCAGGCTAGGGACCAACTTTGTTGCTCTTCTTTGAACTGCTTCCACAGCCTCAATGTCCTTTTTCTTGTATGGACACCATACCTGATTAGCATATTCCAAATGTGGTCAGACTAGTGCAGTGTATAATGACTTGAATATGGTCTCGTTCAATGTTACGAAAGTTCTTATTAGCCCAACTAGTCTATTTGCCTTATTGATTTTCTCAGCCAAGTGTGCTGTGAACTTCAGCTCGTCATCAATTACAACTCCCAGATCCTTCTCTACTTTGATTCCTGTCAATTCTTCTTCCATAGAATATTTCCTATTGTCCACATTTGATTTCCCGATTCTCATCACACAGCACTTCTTGGGATGAAATCTCATCAGCCACTTCTCTGACCAGCTTCTCATCCTCACGAGATCTTCTTGCAATTTCTCACAGTCCTGGCTTTCATGAATCCTCCTGAATACTTTAGTGTCGTCTGCATATAAGAATAATTCGCTGTCGATTACAGAATCTGGCAAGTCATTAATATATAAAACAAACAGTAGCGGACCCAACACAGATCCCTGAGGTACACCGCTGACCACGTCCTTCCATTCTGACTCAACTCCATTGACAATCACTCTTTGTTTTCTATCATTGAGAAAGTCTGCTATCCATGACAAAATGTTTCCTCTGATGTTATAACTCTTGATCTTCTCAACTAGCCTTAACATCACAATAAGGAACATTGCATTATGCATCAGGAACAACAAAATAATGCTAAAAGGTACCAAAACAGTATGTGTGAGACCATATTAGTGTAGTACCATTAATGATATACAGTACTACATTATTCTACAGCTGTATCAGCAAGTGTAGGACAATAAAGGGGGAGTCCATCCCAGGGTAAGAGTAAATATTAAATTTTCATGAAAGCAGCAGTTGCCGACAAGACTGACGAGTTAAACACCATATGAGGACAGAGCCTTTATTTGTACGACATTTCGTTTATTATAGCTTTTTCAAGTATAAATTGAGATACACATGCTTGAGGTTAAATAAGAGGAATGGAGGGAACAGGGAAAGAAAGAAGTAGGAGGGAAGGAAGAGGAGGAGGAGAGGAGGGGGAGAAGGGGGATTGAATACTGGGAGAGATTGAGAAGGCTGGCCCAAACGTTCATGGGCATATAGCTCACAAAGGGTGGTTTAAAATTTAAAAAAAAATTCAAATAGGGGCATGTTCAACATCTCACCCCACATAATTTCTCTAATACCCATGGCCAACAAAATTTTAAACCACCCTTTGTGAGCAATTTGCCCTTGGATGTTTGGGCCAGCCTTCTCAACCTCTGGCAGTATTCAATCCCCCTGCTCCTCCTCTCCTCCTCCTCCTCCTCTTCCTTCCCCCCTACTTCTTTCTTTCCCTGTTCCCTCCATTCCTCTTATTTAATCTCAAGTATGTGTATCTCAACTTGTACTTGAAAAAGCTGTATTAAGCGAAACTTCATACAAATAAAGGCTCTGTCCTCATATGGTGTTTAAATATCAAATACCATGGGATAGAAGATAGCAGGCCATCAACATGTTATAGTGAATGCTATATTGCAGCTATTAATTAATTCCAAATTTTACCTGTACCTCAGGACTGAGTGGGCAATTACACATTAGTATGAGACATATACCATACTATGACAAGCAAAACAAAGGTGGAAACCAGTTTTGAACATCAAACATTGTTATACTAAGCTAAACCTCAGAAGGACAAAAGGGGAGGTCAGAACAGTTGAGTGAACACAGATTTGGATGGCATTACTCATGGAGTCTGGTACTAGTAGTACATAAAATCAAAGCTGTTCTTGGTCCATATCAGAGACATAGTAGTCCTTGACTTTTTTCTTAAAAGTAACCTTGCTATTTGACTGCTTAATGGACACAGGTAGTGAGTTCCATAGTTGAACACCTGTGAAGTGAAAGCTGTTTTTGGTGAAGGAACCTGCATTAGTTACAATAAAAGATCCTTTACTGTTCCGGGTTCGGTTTTCAGCAGATATTTGGTCTTAAAACTGCTGATGATAACATATGAAATAGGAAGACAGAGTTCTGTAAGAAGTTTGTATCAGAATTGCATATTACAGGATGGGGCAAAGAGGACAGAGGTTTTTAAAATGGCTGTTACTCAGCCCCAAGAGGAGGGACATATGTCAGGCAGGTACCATCTGATCCATTGAGTCTTAACTTTTTTTTTTTTTTTTTTCAGATGAAGACATGGCACTGTGGACAATAGAGCATCGAGTGTTTGCCTATGACAGTTATGTGAAGAATAACGAGTCTGTCACAGCAGTTCAGTGTGAGTTCGGGCGCCACTTCAACATTCATCAAAATGAGGCTGTTCCAACCCATAACACAATCTTATGTTGGGTGAATGCACTTCGTACACGAGGCACACTAATGGTAAGGACCCTGGAAAATGTACATGTATACACCTAGATCTTTTAATCCAACACTCACCAACTGCCACTTGTGCGGACATTTGGCCTAGGACATAAACTCACTTTAGGAATTGGCCCAGGATATAAAACACCAATTCCCAAAGTGGGTTTATGTCCTGGCCCCAAACATATGAACAAATGGTAGTTGGTGAATATTGGATTAAGAGACCTTGGTGTAAATGTGTAAACAAAAATCTTTGAGTGATTTGGTAGTACAGTACTGAAGGTTGTATAGTGTCTTCACACTGAATTTCACAAGTTCCCTACACCAAAATCTCAGTATAACTTCAAAGCTCACACATATGTAAGGAAACTAATAGTAATAGTCCAATAATACAATTACAAAAAATAGCCAAAAACATAAACTCATCTCAATAAGAGGGAGCTATGGAAAGGATTGTTTGCATTCTTCATTGACATTGAATACCATTGACTACTATGAATCTAAGAAGTGCCCAATAGCTAGATTGATTAGCCTCCCCCATTGAATAGAAACCCTAAAATACTTGGCCTTACATATGATAAGTGGGAGATAAGCCAGTTTTTGTTTGCTGATAACACTGCACTTGTAGCAGGATCAGAGAAGGGATTGAGGAAATTAGTGACAGAGTTTGGGAGGGTGTGCAAAAGAAGGAAGTTGAAGATAAATGTGGATAAAAGTAAGGTGATGACATGTACAAGGGGAGAAAGTGGCAGCAGACTGGAAGTGAATATTAAGTGAGAGACTGGAAGAAGTAGATAGTTTTAGATACTTGGGAGCGAATGTGGTGGGAAAGGGAGGAGTGGAGGTAGAGGTAGAATGTAGACTGAGAGAAGCAAGTAAATGCCTTGGGGGATTGAAAAGTGTAATAAGAAATAGACATTTGGGAATGGATGCTAAGAGGAGATAGCAGGAGGAATTTTGCCAACAGCATTGTGTGGGGCAGAAACATGGAACATTAGAGAGGAAGAGAGGAAAAGTTTGAATGTGTTTGAAATGATGTGCCTGTGTTGGATGCCCATTTCAGGATGGCTAAAGTCAGAATAACTAATTCTTTCACATTTTCAGGTGTCTTGGCATCCTGAATTACTTTTACCTTGTCTTGGGTCTTGTGTATAACCTATCCATCTATGATAAATCCCAAGTACTCTACTGATGGTACTTGCAATTGACACTTATTTTTGTGTACCTTCAGACCATTTTCCTGCATATGCTGTAGCACAGCTTTCATCCAGGTCTGGTGTTCATGGATATCTTTACCAGCTATTAAAATATCATCTACGATAAAGAAAACTCCTGGCATACAGGTGAATATTTTGTCCATGGTTTGCTGCCATAATGCAGGACTACTAGCTGCTTCATAAAGCAGTCTCTGAGAATGAAAGTCTTTAGTGTGTACTAACAGTGCATACTTCTTGTGATTTCTCATCCATATATAACCACTTGCTGAAAAACATGCTTTAAGTCTATTTTGGAAAATACCTTGCAATATCCTAAACAAGAGAACATTTCTGTCAGGTTTGGCAGTGGATGCTGTGCTACTTGGAGCTGAGGGTTCATTGTTACCTTGTAATCAACATAAAATTTTACTCCTCCATCATTTTTTGCTATTGGAACTAGAGGTGTACCCCAATCTGAGTATGTTGCTCTTACCCATTTTCCTGTAGCTTCTAATCTGTATCTCTTGTTCTACAACTGCCCTCAACAAAAAAGGTATTTGCCTAGGAGGACAAAATTTTGGCTCTGCATCTGGCTTCAGTGACAGGAAAGCTTTTACATTCTTTATTGTACCTTCACTTGTGAAAACTTCTTTGAACTATGCTAACAAATTTGTCAGTGAAGTATAGTCCTTCTCTAGTATATTAACCTTAAGAATATTTGGCCAATCTAGTTTAATTTTACTCAGCCAGTCAGTGCCCATTAAAGTCTGTACTGCACCCCTTACAATGATAAGTGGTAATCCTTTCACAAACTGGGACTGATACTCAACGTCTACATTTACTGAGCCAATTACATCGTTAGAATGATTGCTATATTCTTTAGGTACCTAGCTACTAGGTGTTGTTTCTATGTTAGGTAGTATTTTTGGTTACTTTTGCTGGTGCAATAGATACATCTCCTGCTGTATCTATCTGCATAACTACCAGCTTGTTGTTTATGCATACTGTTATCAATATCTTATTTCCATCCCTACTGATGGAATTGACTTGAAAAGCAAATTCTACTTCTCTTTCCTGGTCATGTGACCTGGTCAAACTATCACTGGTGTATGAGGGATAGTTTGGATATGATTCTTGTGTACTGTACATTTTTTTGTATTTATAATGCCCTTTCTTGGGTCTACATAATGTGCCAAAGTTCCCTATTTTACCAAACATGTAACATATTTGCCCACTGGTTAGACGTTTATTATACTCACTTGGGTAATGACCCTCTATACCACAATGGGGGGGATAATGACCCTCTGTACCATAATGGGGGGAGGATAATGACCCTCTATACTGTGTAGAGAACCGAACCCGGAACAGTCAAGAGTCTCTTATTGTACCTCATGCAGGACCCTTCACCAAAAACAGTTTTCACTTCACAGGTGCTCAGCTATGGAACTCACTACCTGTGTCCATTAAGGAGTCAAATAGCAAGGTTACCTTCAAGAAAAAAGTCAAGGGTTACTATATGTCTCAGCTATGGACAGAGAACAGCCTTGATTTTGTGTACTACTAGCTTAGTGAGGGATACCTGATTCCATGAGTAATACCATCCATATCTGCGTTCACTCATAACTGTTCTGACCTCCCCCTCTTTTTCTTGTTCTTCAGAAGTTTAGTTTAGTATAACAATGATTGATGTTTACAATTTGGTTTCCACCTTTGTTTTGCCAGTCTTAATATGGTATATGTCTCATGTAGGGTCCGAGAACAGTTATGATCTGACCTTTTTCCTCGTTCTCCTTGTTTTACTCATTCGAGTACTGGTCCCCTGTACCCTACCTCTGGTGCTTCAGGTTATATTGTACTACTCCCTAGTGCTCATACTAATTGCCCACTCCGTCCTGAGATTCAGGTTAAATGTTAGACTTAATTAATAGGTGACCCTAGCTGCAGTGTAGCATTCACTATAACTACATATTGTTACGGATGTAGAATATTGTAGTATATCATTAATGGTACTACTCTGATATAGTACTCACTCATACATGTTGATACAACTGTAGAATAATGCAGTATATCATTAATGGTACTACTCTGATATAGTACTCACTCATAATGTTTTGTTGTTCCTTTGCTTAATGCAATGTTCCTTTTTGTGATGGTGCTCAAATTTTTGGTCTCAATATTCCTATGTGTACAAACATTTTAGTAATATTAGCAAAACTATAACAATGTTTATGTGTCATATGTGTACTGACTGGTATTACTCATGATTGTCTCTGGTCCCCTTAACCCCCTACGTATATTGTCAGTGTGACTTAGTGTAGAATAACAATCTGATGAGGACCACAATGGAAATAAGCGTACATGCTTTTTGTGTTATCCACGGCAATTTGCTTTTATTTATTCTGAACTATGTGTTCTTGTCATTATTTGCACTTCATGTACATTGATTCATTGCCAAATAAAGTCTATCTATCTATCTATCTAATGACCCTATGTACCACAGCAGCTACACACCTATCCTACTTGACTGTCTATTTCCCTGAACCTGGTTAGGTTGTCTGTGTGCAACATTCTGGAACTGTGGTTTCTTTTTTGGTTGTACCATTGCTACCTTGCTTAACTGCTGCTTGATTAGGTTAGGTTTTTCCTTCTATACTACAGGCTTGCATATTTGCAGCTTCTAATGCTCTAGCTATCTCTTGTGCCTTACTTAGCATTAGATTAATTTCCTGCAGCATTCTCTCCCTGAATTCTTAGAAGTTGCATTTGGCAATGATTTGATCTATAATTATATCATTATCATCATGGAATTCACATGTAGATGCTTATTCATGCAATTTAGTGACAAATGCATCTATTGACTTGTCTTGCTCCTGTCTGTGTTCCCCAAATAGGAACCTTTCATACCTTTTGTTAACTTGTGGAGCAAAGTATTAATTTAGGCACTTTTTGGCTGCCTCTAGGCTATTGTTTAATGGTTTTAGTGTTGCAAAAATATCTTGCACTTTTTCACCCACAACATGCAAAAAAAACAACTTGCAAAAACAACATGCAAAAAAACAACTTGCCTATGGTGGCAAGATATTACTCAATCTTGGTGAGCTATTTCTTCCATCGATGTGCCACTGTAACTCCTTCTGTCTTGACCACAAATGGCTGAGGAATTGGTGAGCTTGCTAAGCCTCCTTGGTGCCAGTCTCATGCCTTGTATTCTTGTGGTGATCATGCCTATGGGGTTTGTCTTCACTCTACCTCATGGGGTTGTTGCTCTGCCTCGTGGGGTCATTGTTCCACCTCATGGGGTCGTTGCTCAGCTTCATAGGGTCATGCATATCACAACTTCCTTACCTGTGTGTAAGGGTAAGAATATTAGATGAGCCTGTGTGTATTAAGCCCATTCTCATTGACAGAATGTTGAATATGGGGACATGCATATCTCAATTCCCTTACCTATGTGTATGGGGAAGAATATTACATGAGCCTTTGTGTATTAATCCCGTTCTTGTCGCAGATGTGTGGGGATCTTGAAAGACATGCTTGTCTTCAGTGGGCTTTATTTACACCAATGTGTGGGCCATAGGTACAAAGGTAAAAAAATGTACAAATGTGCCATGTAGCACATGAGAATCGCAGCCATCAAATGCGATCCTATTTAAGATGGATTGAATAGCTATACATAAATATCAAATAAATAACACTAATGTTTTTTGCTTTATTTTGTGAAAAATTGAGTTTTAAATGTGTAAATGGCTGTGTTTCATAAATGATACATTTAACAAGGACTAATCAAACGTATAATTTTCACGTTCTTTTCAGGAAAGCAGATTTTGAAGAAATGGAGAAATGTGAAGGATTGTTGGTTGAAGGCAAAAAGGAAGTGATGGAAGAAAAATCATCTGGCTCAGGTGCAAAAACTGAAATAGTATATATATATAGAGACCATTTAGAATCTTTAAAGAAATATACAATTCACAGTGAGACAGTGGAGTGTTTCATTCTCCAAGAGACTGAAAACTGTGATTGTTGTAGCAAACAGGTTAATCATTCAGGGCTGATAAGAGCAAAGAAGAGTGCAGTGACTGGCAAAGAAGTTGCAAGTAAGAAATGAAAGGTTGATGAAGTTGAGAAATGAATATTGAAGAGTTCAGAGACTCCAGAAGACTGCCACCTTTCATTTTTAAAGGTATTCCTTCTCTGCATCAGCTGAATGAAGAGATTTTACAGTTTCAAATAGGTGTTCTAAATTTACTGCAAAACATAGGTTAGTTTTGATCTCATGAACATTCGCATTCCTACCCACATACATGATAATACCCTACTTGTGGTCAAAATCCTCGCATCATATTTTATTCATCATCAGCACCAACACCAATTTATTTTATTTTATTTTATTCTATTTTTTCAATGAGGCTATTGCATTCATTTTTGAGCCAGTGTATATCTGATAAGTTTCTTGAAATTTATAAAGCATACTGCTACTAGAAAATAAATAAAACTTTGTTGAATGATTATGATAACTGTTGCCTATATTGTCCTGCTATACTGCCACTGTACTGTACTGTTTAGCTTACTTCCATACATTGCTGTATGGTTACTACCAGTCTTTGTATAGGTGGAATAGAGTCCCTGAATTGTGTTATCTCCATGCCTCAGCTCATCATGAAGGTGTTGCAGGTCATCAAATGTTGCTTGTGATATTCTGATGTAATTGAAGAATTTGTCATTATCCTTCCTTAATTCTTTAAAGTGTTACAAATGCTCCCACCACACTTTGTTGCATGTTTAGTGTGTGCACCCAGTGAATTAATTTTTCTCTTTCTTTTTCTTTTGTGTAGTAGATATGCACATAAGGCAGAAATAGATGGAGTGAACTTGAGATGAATGAGGATAAAATGGATAGATGGGTTGAAAAGGGTTTTTAACAAGAGGGGAATGTCTGTTGATCAAGGGAGGGAGAAGGCAGGAGATAGAATGGCTAGAATGGCTGTGTATAGATGATGCTGTGATGCAAGGATGGGGGGATTAGGGGGTGGATATGCATGATATTTTGACATAGCCCAAAGAGATTTCTCTTCATCTTCTCTATTTTCAGTATGAGGGATGGAGAGGGTGGAGGGTTCACCAGTTAAGTGAAGTGGCCTTGCTGTGGATGTATTGTGTCTTACTTCATTGCTTCTGACCCAGGGCAGTGGGTGGGATACAGGGATGACCTGTCATCCATGAGGAGCTAAAATGAGAAGGAGGAAAGGCTGGTTGATGGGAGTGAAATGGGTGATAGTGGGTGTATGCCTTTTGACTTGGTTACCTCCTTCACATGGGGGAAAAAAGCCCCTGATATGTAGATAGAAATATGCACACAGTAATCCACAATCCTTCTTATAGTACTTGTTGCTGCAGAAGAAAGATGGGTTTCAGTATGTTTGGTAGCAATTGCAAGCATTTCTAATCAAGCAGCTGGACCAAAACATGGCAGCAAGCCACATACTTGTAGAAGGAAAGGGGCCAAAATTAATTAGTTGATCAATCCTTTGCACCAGGTGTTTTGTGCTTAGGAAATTTTTCCTTAAAGCAACCTGGGAAAAATTCTACAATGAAGAAACACAAGTGGAAGAAAAATGGATGATTCTAATGAAAATCTAGAGAGGAGTGGATAAATATGTCCCAAAGCAAAAACAGGAAAAGGTGTATATTAAATGCTGGTTTAACAGAAGGTGCAGCGAAGTGAAAGATAGAAGAGATAAAGCTTGGAAAAAATGAAGAAAAGACAAAAAACCTACAAAGTGACAAATGTATGTTAATCAAAGGAATGAATATGTAAAAATATGCAGGGAAAAAGAAAGAAACTATGAAAAAGACATAATAGAAAAATGTAAGGATCATCCAAAACTATTCTATAGATATGTAAATACATACATACATATACCAAAGGCTTTTTTTCCCACTTACATGGGAAGTAGCCAAAAAGAAAAAGGCATAGGAACCACTCCCACCCATTCCATCCCCTACATACTCCACTACCCTCCACCCTCTTCCCTCCCTTGCATCTTGGCACCTCCTGTAAATGGTACACTAAAAAACAAACAGGATATTGTGAAACTATGCCAAGGAAATATGGAATACACAGAAGATACAGAAATGGCTGAAGTCATAAACAAACACTTCATCATTTTTCACTAGAGAAAATGTAGAACATCGGGATGAAAGGAGATAAATGACACCCCCCCCCATGAGGGAAATAAATAATGAATCTTGACGTCAAGAAATTGCAATGCCCAGATGGAATAGCAAACTGGATACTTAAATAATGTAAAGAAGAAACTAATAGAGAAAATATATAACATAACAAGTTGCTCACTCAAAGAAGGAAAAATACCAGAAGACTGGAAAAATGCTATCATGCCAATTTATAAATGAGGAAACAAGGAAGACCCAACAAATTACAGACTGGTTTCCCTGACAAGTATGGTAGCCAAAATTTGTGAAAATGTTATAAAAAGTAGATGGATGAGACATCTGGAGGAGAACAATGTACTAAATCAGAGACAATTCTGATTTAGACAGGGAAGATCATGTACCACAAATTTGATCTGTTTTTACTCAAGACTACTACATATAATACAGGAAAGGGATATACGTGCTGATTGTACTTTCCAAGATCTACAAAATGCTTTTGAGAAAGCCCCACACAAAAAACTATTAAGAAAACTGGGAACCATAAAAGGGATACAAGGTAAACTACTAAAATGAATGGAGGACTTTTTGCATGAAAAAAAAAAAAAAAAAAAAAATGAGGGTAGTGCTCAAAGAGAAGAGTTCTACTTGGGAAGAGGCAAATAGTGGAGTTCCACAAGGATCAGTATTGGATCCAATAATGTTTGCTATTTATGTGAATGACATGGATGAGGGTGTGAAATGTTACATGAGCTTCTTTGCAGATGATGCTATGATAATTACAGTTTAACAATACATTAGGAAGTCTGAGAACTTACTTGGTAGTGCTCTCAAACTTGTAGGTTTGAAATAAGGTTGAACTTGAAGGCTTCTGATGTGAAGACGTAAAAAAGTCCTTTGCCGATAGGTTTTAACCAGGAACCAGAGCTCTGGGTGACCTGTTCTTTGACCCGACGATAGTGGCCGTATTTGGCAGGACTCTTATATGTTCGAAAAAAGCTTGAAGCCACGGGTTAACTTTCACTTTAAATAATTTCTCAAAGTTTCCCAATTTATCAAACCAAAATGACTTCATAGATATAACAAATAAAAGGGAGGGGAGTTTAATTGTATCTTATTTAAAGTTATGATAGGCATGGTTTGAAGTTTCAGGGTAGGCTCCTGAATCGAAAGAAAACAACACCTCGAGGGAAAGTTTCCCGAACCGAGGTAAGCACTAATATTCCCAATAATAATTACCACAACCTCCCCGACAACAAAAAGAAAGTGTTTAATGAATACAACACTTTTGAGGAAAATTTACAATAACTTTTTAAGTGCTAGAGACCTTACTCGGTCTCTAGAGGCTGGCATAGTCTTACGAGAAGGTCTCAAAGAGGAAGGTTCTGGAGCGACACAATCATTTTCCAAAGAAATAACCTCCTCCAAGTTAGAGGCCTCTTCAATGGGCTCTAACTCGCTAGCCTGCAAAATAGGATCCTTAGGGGATTCATCCTCATGATGGGAATGTAACTCAGCATGGAGTTCTAGAGGGATTAAAAGTCTAACGTTGACTTTGATAGAGTTTCCATCGGGCTTAATGACAGACTGTACGTATCACATGGTCTTGGTCAGGAAAAGTCTCAACAACACGAACTAAGAGCTAGAAGGGTCTGGTCTTAAAAGGCAGTTTTAGAAAAGCAATATCACCTTTTTCCCAGCTTCTAGAACTGTGGTACGCAGCTCTATCCCTTTCCCTTAAACTAACCAAGTACTCTGTCATCCATTGTTTCTTAAACTCTTCATAAAAATAATCCCTACAGTCCATGACTAAGTTGAGAAGAGAAGGATAGTCTTCTCCTGATTCCCATTCAGGGAATTGTTCCAAATTGCCAAACATCAAGGAAGGAATGATCCTTCCTATAAGAAAATGATTTGGGGTAATGACATCCACCTCATTTTCACAGGAACTATATACAAGTCGTCTATTTTTCAAAAAATTTTGAACATCCGACAAGAGTGGTAATCTCAGCCAGGGAAGGAACAGACCTACCCAATACCTTATAGAGACATTGTTTCACTGTCTGAATTAACCTTTCCCAAGTGGCACCATACCATGCAGTATAAACAGTAATGGTTCTATGCTGAACAGGGGAAGTTTTAAACTTCTCTTCAAATTCAGAAGATGACAAAAGTTGTTCAATAACATTTCCCGCTTGTACGAATGATTTTGCATTATCAGAATAAACTACTGAAGGAATTCCATATCTGTTAGCAAACCTAACAAAAGCCAAAATGAACTCAGCAGTGGACATAGAATTCGCAATTTCTAAATGGACAGCTCTAGTATTGAAACAAGTAAATATTAAAATATAAGCTTTTACCTTATCTCCATTCCTGTCTCTAACCCATAAATGCCCCATGTAATCCACACCAGTATGGGCAAAGGACACACTTAGATTCACTCTAGAGGCAAGTAAAGAGGAAGGAGAAGGATAGTTAACTGCATGGGAATTATATTTCTTACAAACTATACAACCTTTCAAAATGTTTAAAACAGCTTGTCTGGCTTTAAAGATCCAGAATCCATGCATGCGAAGGAAATTAACTGTAGCTTGCAGAAACCCCTTTTATCATTCTCCTTAAGTATAAAGGTTTCTCACTAGGAGGGTCATATTGAACCCTGGTCCCGTATGGAATGAAACCATCAGCAAGTTTAATAACCTTGCAATATGGGCTACCATATAAGGGGGGCTCTCTTTATTGAAAACTGTTGAAAGTTTTGAAGAATGTCATTTCCAATAATGCCTAAAACCTTCAGTTGATCTCCCTTCACCTTGGGAAAACTAGGGGAAACAAATATTCATGATCGTTCATAATTTGGAGTATAGAGGATAATGAAGGAATTTATATGGACAAATTGAATCCTATTGCAAAAAACAGTCTAAACAGATTCATCCTGGAAGGGAGTTTTAAGTTTGCAGTGTAATTAAAACCTCTTTTATTCATTTGAGGTAAACCAAATGAAGAAACCAACTTGTCCATAGGAGGACTTAAACAAGGTCCTATCCTGTCCTCCACCAATTACTTGTTAATAATGGAAAACTGGGCTCCAGTGTCTAATAGGAAGAGACATTGGGCAGTTCTCTTGCCTCTGCTAACAGGAAGGGAAACCAAAGGAACAATTGAATCTGATAAAGAATGGAAATTATACATTTTCCCTTCAGAAATAGGTAACTTATTAGCCATAGGACACATGGGTCCATGGTGCTCGGGTTTGTTACACACAAAACATTTATAAGGCAGAGCGACCTTTAACCCGGGGCATTCCAAAGAGCCACGTCCATGATTCAAACATCTGTTACAGAGTCCTAATTGAACTGCTCTAGGTTTCCTGTGTTCAACGGAAATATAGGAAGAACACTTTGAACTTGCAAGGTCAGAAGTGGGGCAAAATCAACATCTGTAAATAGACATCTTAATGGAATCTGGATTGACCTTAAAGAAGTGACTAACTCCCTTGCTAGAATCAACAGGTTTTTTCAAGGAATTTTCCTTGAAGGCAAGTGTAGTGTATTCACATTAAAGAAATGTTTAGGTTAATGGCAATATGCGCCTTTTTTGTTTTGTTGAATGTTGAATTCGCGCGCTTCCCGGAGCGCCATGATGTAAACAGTATGAAAATATACACCGTGCCGAAATCACATGAAACTAGAAGCATTAACATCTTCAACACTCCTAGAACGCATTCTGTTGCTTGAAAAAGCTCACATGGGGGAAGGAGAGACAGGTAATCCCAGTTCATCGGATAGAGTACAAAAAGTGCATAGCAAGACTGTGTCAAAGTGTAAGCATTGTGGTTTCCTGCATCCAAGTTCTGCTTGTAGGTTTAAAGACTCGAAAAGCCACTATTGTGGTCGACAGGGTCATTTAGAAAAAATTTGTAGATTTAAGCAAAAGGATGCATACAAGCAAAATAGCTCTAAAAGTTTTAAGAATAAAAACGTAAAATCAGTTTCTGAACAGGAACCAGTGCATGAAGAACACCAGTGTAGTGCTAATGTTGATAAAAGCATGTTGCTGAAAGTTTCTTGTAATTGTCTAAAATCTGTTAAACCAGAAATGTACAATTTTGTGTTAAATGATAAATCTATACCTTTAGAGATAGATTCTGGTTCATGTGTTTCACTGATAGGTGAAAATTGGATAAAAGTACTAAATGTTAAAATGACTCCATCTTCCAAAGAATTGGCTGCTTATGGAGGTCATCAAATAAAGGTAAAAGGTCAAGTTGGTCTTGTAGTAAGGTTTAATAACTATAGTACAAATATATTTTTTGTTACCGATTCACATTGTAATGATTTATGTGGAAGAGATTTAATGAACAAAGTAGGCATAAAGATCACTGGTTTAGATGAAGCTTTGAAAGTGAACTTAGTAAATGACATGGATGTTTCTGATAATCCTAAACAACTTTTGGATAGTTATAAAGTAAATGACAATTTACTTATTAAAGGAGTTGAAGCTAGAATACATGTGAAAAAAGATGCTACTCCTAAATTCATCAAAGCAAGGCTAGTGCCCTTAGCACACAAAGAGTTAGTTGATATTACTATACAGGAGCGTGTAGAAAATAAAGTCATAGAACCTGTAGCTTATAGTGATTGGGCTTCACCCATTGTACCCGTCTTGAAAGATTCAGGAAAAATGAGAATTTGTGTTGATTTTAAGGATTTAAATGGTCAAATTAATATTGAGAAATACCCACTACCTAAGCTTGATGAAATGTTGGCTACAGTTGGAGATAATAAAGTGTTCTGTAAGCTTGACTTGTGTAATGCATATTTGCAAATGAAGGTTTCTGAAGGAGACCAGAAATACCTTGTTATCTCAACTGAAAAGGAATTGTTTAAATACAAAAGACTACCTTTTGGCCTGGCATCAGTGCTGGGAATTTTTCAAAGGTACATATCACAGTTATTAAGTGATATTGATGGTTTAATTGTTTATTTAGATACATATACCAAGGCTTTTTCCCCCTTACAAGGGAGATAGCCAAAAAGGAAAAGGCATAAAATCCTTTCCATCCATTCCATCCCTGAATACACTCCACACCCCTCCACCCTCCCTCTTATCTGAGCACCTCCTGGATGACGGGTCATCCCTGCACTTTGTCCACTGCCCTGGGTCAGAAGCAGTGCCGCAAGACATCCACAGCAAGGCCGTTTCATTAAATCGGCGACCCCCCCTCTCCGTCCCCCCATTGCATAAAAGGGGAGGACGGGGAGAAATCCCTTCGGGCTGTGTCAAATTTTGCTCACACATACAACCTCACCCCCCACCCCCTGCCCATTCCACCTCATGCAATCACAACATCCATATACAACCATTCTCCATTCACCCGTCTTCTGTCCTCTCCTGTCCTTCCTCAACAGACATTCCCCTCTTCCCCAAAGCCCCCTTCACCCCATCCATCCACCTCAACCTAGGACGTCCCCTCATGTTAACTCTCTCCACATCTGCCTTCCATACCTCTTTTACTAGTCTTTCTTCACTCATTCTTTTCATGTGTCCAACCCATCCAAATATTCTTTCATCAACCCTATCTCCCAGCTCCTTTTCCACCCCTGTTCTCCTCCTCACCTCCTCATTTCTCACTCTATCTAGTCTAGTAACCCCCATCATACTTCTCAGACACCTCATCTCAAACACATTCAAACTCCTTCTCTCTTCCTCTCTTACGTTCCATGTTTCTTCCCCATACAGTGCTGTTGGCACAATCACTCCCTCATACAGTCTCCTCTTGGCATCCATTCCCAAATGTCTATTCCTCATTACACTCTTTAATCCACCAAGGCATTTACTCGCTTCTCTCAATCTACATTCTACCTCCACCTTCACTCCACCTTTTCCTGCCACATTTGCACCCAAGTATCTAAAACTATCCACTTCCTCCAGTCGCTCTCCCTTAATGCTCACTTCCAGTCTACTGCCACTTTCACCCCTTGTACATCTCATCACCTTACTTTTACCCACATTTATCTTTAGCTTTCTTCTATCACATACTCTCCCAAACTCTGTCACCAACTTCCTCAATCCCTCCTCCGATCCTGCCACAAGTGTAGTGTCGTCCGCAAACAACAGCTGGCTCACCTCCCACTTTTCTCCATTTTCTTTAACCATCTCCAATCCCTGACCCACTACCCTTGCATTTACCTCTCACACTACCCCATCCATGTATAAGTTGAACAACCAGGGCGACATAACGCATCCTTGACGAAGTCCCACCTTTACCTTGAACCACTCACTCTCTCCATTTCCAATCCTGACACAAGCTCTACTACTCTCATAAAAACTCTTGACAGCTCCCAGAAGCTTTCCTCCTATCCCGTATATCTGCATAACCTCCCACAGTGCCTTTCTGTCTACCCTATCATAAGCCTTTTCCAGATCCATAAAAGCCCAAAAACATCCTTCCCCTTTCCTATAGCTTTCTCACATATCTGTCTTACCACAAAGGTCTGATCTACACAACCTCTACCTGTCCTAAATCCACACTGTTCCTCACCAATTACTCCTGTTCCTCTCCTAATCCTCTCAATCAAGATCCTCCCATAAGCCTTCCCAACTACACTTAACAAGCTAATCCCTCTGAAACTACTACATTCACACTTGTCCCCTTTTCCCTTGTAAAGAGGAACTATACAGGCACTCCTCCAGTCCTCCGGCACTCTACCCTCTCTCCAGCAAACATTAAATAACCTCACCAACCAGTCCACCATCACTGTAATTCCCTTTTTCAGACATTCTGCATGGCATCCATCCAGACCAGGTGCCTTACCTGCTCTCATCATCTTAACAACTGCCTTCGCTTCATCCTTCCATATTTCTCCTCCATTCTCCTCCCTCATCACTCTCATTTTCTTAGCATTTCCCACTGCAGCTATCTTTCCCTCCCTATCCTCCTTCACATTTAGCAACTCCCTAAAATATTCTGCCCATCTTCCCCTTACTGCCTTCTCCATTATCATCTCTCCATCTACACCTTTTACCTTTTCTTCTCTACTTGATTCGCCTCCTCTTCCTCTCTTAATTTCTTTCCAAAACATCTTTTTATTACTTTCAAAATGTTCTGTCATACTCTTACCCCATTTCACATCTGCTCTCCTCTTTGCCTCCTTTACCTTTTGCTTTACTTCTCTTTTCTTTGTACCTCTCATATGACTCCCTCGTCCTATTTTGTAACCAATCCGTGAAAGCTCGCTTCTTCTCTTCTACAACCTTCTTTGTTTCCTCATCCCACCATTCACTACCCTTTCTTCTATTTCCTCCTGTCCTTCTTGTTCCACACACCATCTTTGCACACTTTATGACTCCCTCCTTGAACCATCCCCATTCCTCCTCCACACCCAGCTGTACTCTATCCTTTACTCCCTCCCACTCCTCCTTCAGCTTCTTTCCGTACTCCTTCTCCTTTTCTTTTTTATTCAAAGAGTTCACTCTAAGAACCTCCCTACCTTTTGTCCCTTTCCTCTTTCTCCATCTATCCTCCACTCTCAACTTACCTTCCACCAAAAAATGATCTGATATTCCCCCACCCTCTCCCCTTAGCACATGTACATCCTTAACTCTTCCTATCATAATCCTATTTACCACTATATAATCCATTAGCGCTCTATCTACCACCCTTCCCTCCACCACCCTCTCCCATGTGTACTTATGCTTGACTTTCTTCCGAAACACTGTATTTGCTATCATCAACTCTCTCTCTAGACACATTTCCACCATCAACTCTCCACTACGATTCTTTCCTGGAACTCCACATTTCCCAACCACTCCATCGATTGGACCATTTCCTACCCTAGCATTAAGGTCTCCCAGTACTATTACATTGACATTTCTTCCTAAATCATCTATGCACTCATTTAAATCTATCCAAAAGGCCTCCCTTTCTTCTACACTCTTCTCACTGCCAGGCCCATATGCACTTACAAAGACCCACATCTCCTTTCCCAGTTTCACCTTCATCCACATTATCCTTGGAGAAACCTCCTTCCACTCCACTACCCGTTTACCTATCTCTTCACTCACTAGAATAGCCACCCCTTCCCTCCCTCGCCCTCTCTTCACTCCTGATAACCTCCCACTTACACTCCCAAACTTACACTCATCCTTCCCTTTCAACTTAGTTTCACTCAAAGCCAACACATCCATCTTTCTTCTTACAAACATACTACCTATCTCTTCCCTTTTACTCTCATCTGTACCACATCCACGCACATTAAAAGACCCAAACCTTAGGGTGCTGGTCCGAGAACTTCCAGACCCTCTTATGCCTTCTCTTTTTTGTTTAGGAATGTCCCCTGTGGGGCTACAAGGAGAAGGATACCTAGTCCCAATCCTCATCCCTTTCTTCTCGCCTCTTACGATCCAAGTGGGAATACTTGGTGGCAGTATTCTTTTCCCCCACCACAAGGAATTCCCCCATCACAGAAAAAGAATACTCAGAGAAATGGTACAGGACAGCAACAAAGGGGTTGGGGGACAGCATAACCGAGGGACAGTCGTAGTATAAAAGTGTCATCATTTTTCTATGAACAGTTTTCCTCTATCATAGACAAAATGATGTGTGGCTCTGGTCACTACTACTACTACTATACTACTACTACTACTACTATACTACTACTACTATACTACTACTACTACCTCTATACTACTACTACTACTATATTACTACTACTATTATTATACTTTTTTTTTTTTTTTTTTTAATACGACCTCCATCCTCGTGGAACTGTGTGGTGGAAGCAGCAGGGTCTGTCGACGACCCTTTTATTTATCTATTTATTTATTTAATTATTTTTAATAATGCCTAATACAAAAGTTCATTTATCCTACTGTCAACCACCGTCTGCTCAAAATCTAGGTTTTGTATATGTGCTGATTTGGGCGGTGGGGACCTGGTACCTCTCAGGCATAGGAGGGCTGATCTTAGGAGTGAGAATGACAGTCTACATCTCATCCATGAAACAATGCTGCTTTTTGGTTGTTGTTTCTTTTCAGCCATTACCTCAGCCAGCCGAACGTAGAATGCCTTTGCTCTAGGACCCATCCCACCTGAAGTCGTAAAGGTTATAGGAGTGAATGAGCCCTGGTCTACATTCTGTATGCGCTCTTCGTACATCCTGATCTTCTCATACTCGTTCCGGGAGTGGGATGCCTCAATAGTTAGGTTGTAACAGGGGGCCATCGGATCAAATATTCGCATGTCAAAGAAAGCCAATTGTCCCCGTGTCCAGAAACCTCTTGCGTTAACATCCATTCTTGCTTCATCTGATGTGTTGGACGTGCGGAATCTGAAGTTCTCCCCTCCTAGTGGGAGTAATGTTGGTTCGATAGTCCCATCCTTGCACACCTCCTGAAGCATTTGGGCAGTGAGATCTCTTACCCCATCGTGTCGCATGCAAATGAAACCACCCTGTTTGCATATCATCGCATGGTCTGGAGTAAATTGTACACCACAGGAGCATCTGTTAGGCAGCCCTCCCAATGGCCATCCATACCTCAGGGCAATCGCATCCGTGAATTCTCTTTTGTTTAAGGTGAATCCCTTTTCCCTGATTGGTAGTGCTGTCAGCCAATTGGACGCCCCAACTTCCTGCGCCATTGTTATCTTTCTTTTTATATAATTCGATAGCCGGGCTAGAAGTGCTTGAAGTTCCTCCTTCTGCCTCTCCTCCCTTCCCTTTGAAATATTTATTCTAGTTTCTCTAATTTCCTCCATGATAGTCTCCTTACGTTGATCTTGTGACACGATGTTGTTTGTCAATGAGGACGTGAGTTTCATGGAGTTTTGGTGTTCTGTGTCGGCAAGGTTTAGAGGGTTGGAGATGCCTGGCCCTCCCATTGTAGGTGGAAATTCCATAAGTTTTCTTTCCTCTTCATTTATTGTCCGTCCGTTGGTGATGGCCGGTATTAGCTCGTTTCTGATGGTTTCTTCAAGGGGTCTTAGTAGGTCGGTGATGTTCGGTACCGTCCTTAATATGTAGTTCCACTTATGTTTCACACCATATATGAATGCGGCATATGCCGCCTGCGGTTCGGTCTTTGCAAAGTTGGCTAGAAGCCTAACTTCCGCCACCCATTTGTTAACTTTCTTTTCAACATATTGCTTTTTAAAGGATTCTGAGCCGATCACTGTACCGAGATGTCTTTCCCCCTCTTTTGTTACATTCACTCCACTGTTCTCAAAGAGGATTTTGGCATTGTTAAAGTACTCTGGCTTCACTATGAGGACAGATTTCTTTGCATTCGGAATGTAACCTAAGCCCGGGCCGTGTGCCAACACCAGATCCCACCACTTTTTTAGGTCAGCTACTTTTCCTGCCCCCGTGAGATCATCTGCATATGCTACCTGTTTGACCCTGGTGTCCTCATATTGTATCTTCTGCTGCAGGTGCATAAGCCCGAGTGCATACATTGCCATGGCCACTGGGTCTCCCTGAGTGGTGCCTTCCGCGGATTTGGTGATCTCCACTTTCGTTTCTTTCTTCTCAGCCCTGTTGGTGACAAATAGGTTTGCAGGTTCTCTGTATGTGTTCTCCACATACCTGGCCAATAGTGGGCATTTAATTTTGATGTGTATGGTAGCCTCTCTATTCAAGTTGTTGAATGCGTTTGATACATCGACTAATAGGATTGCTTCGCAGTGTGGTTCCTCGAATATCTTTCTCATGGCGTGGACTGCAGCCTCGGAACCCGCCTGTTGCCCTGCGCACACCTGCAGGTTGCCAGCAGCTACTCGTACCTCATCCTTCGCGACTTCCATAATGGCTTTTCCTATTATTATTCTCAGCACCTCGCCTATACCAATCGGGCGACAGCCAGGTTTCTTATCTAGCGGGATAAGTCTGCACGCTGTGTATGCCTCCAGGTGCTGACAGTCTTCAGTCGCCAGTTTCTTCGCCAAGCCAGCGATGGCCTCCTGCAGTCCCACCGCTGCCGTTCCAAATAGGCTGGTGCTAAGGAGACATTTCCATCCAGACGCATCTAATCCCGATGGTCCCGCCGCTCCTTGGGTGTGTAGAGCAAGGTTCCAGATCCTTTCTCTTGTGATGCTGTCAAAAACTACCTCGTGGGGTGGGAGGTAGTCACCATTGAATTTAGAGTCCAGGTTCGCTGGTCTTGCTATTGGATGTTTTTCTTTCAGGATCTTTAGCGTTTCCTCGTTTAGGGATAGAACTCCAGGATCTTCATTCTCCACTGCGAGTGTTCTCATGGCAGCTGCAACCTTTCCCTGCCTCATCTTGTTAGCAAAATTCCTGGCTTTGTCTTCTGGACTTTTCTTTCTGTTGATGCCCTTGTTGAGTCTATCTTGGATAGCCTCCGCTTCGATCAACAGTTGCTCTACTTCTCCCTTTTCCCACTTTTCCATCCTCCGTTGCAATGCCTGGACATTCTCTGAGTGCTTAGATTTCCTGTGGGTCCTCTGGCATGTAAGGTGTGGAAGGATAGCTAGCGTTTTGAATACCATCGGGGCATAGGGAGATGAATTTATATATGCCCTTGATAGATGGGTCATCTCCTCTATTAGGCGTTTGGATGCATTGCATTTAGGTGGGGTGAAGAGGTTTCCTGGAGAGAAGGCAATTATCCTGTTGTAGGTGTCGCCCAGCCACTCTTTAGCCCTGGACTGCTGCCATGTCTACCAGAATCTGCTCTCCTCTCTCTCACCCTGCCGCTCTTGATGAGGTGGTCTTTCGTCCTCTGGCCTCAAGTTCGTGAAATCTCTTCCCTCTTGTAATTCTCATTCACAAGATCACTATCCACGTTCATCTCCATCGCATCACTCCCATCCTCCTCACTCTCCACATCTCCCAGTTGATCACTCTCCGCCTCCGGCGGTTGTTGGTTCCCTTGATTTCTGCATTCTCCTCCTCTTCTGCAGTTTGTGCATTTCTTTCCACTTTTGGCGCATGTGCATTGCCTGCAATTTTGCTGCGCAGAGGCACAAACGCAGCATGTTTTGCCGACCATCTCGGGTGGGATTTCTAGAGCTTGGGTGACTTAGATGGACAGTGCTAGACTCCCCAGTCCTCACCTGTGCCTGCCCTAGATCACGGCCTCTGTGGTAATTTAATTACATTCAATTAACATACTCTGTTCGTTCCCTGCCTTGCCAGTGTCCAGCTCTCACATGATAGATCGCAGTTTCCCCTCGTGTTGGTCTGAGAGAACGCATGCAGGTCTGGGAGAGAGCGTGGGATACATACATCTATATGTACATGTACACACACACACACACACACACACATACATACATACATACATATACATATATATGCATACATATATATACATACACAAACTCACACACATATATTTATATATCAATCACTTGGAAAGGAGGGATGAGAGAGGTAGGGGTGCCCGCAACTGCAATAGCGCATATATAATGCGAGGGGCAGCTATGGAAAGGAAACCAGGACGTGAGATTCGATGGTAGTTACCAAGATCTATATATATATATATACCAGGTCTAACCACTTCCGACTGAATTTCGAGGGTGTTGGCGCAGCGGGTCCGTGACGTCACCTGGCTGCTCAAAGTGGGGTTCGCGCGTCCCAACGCTGTCAGTTGTAGCTGGTGCGTCGATCGGGTATGTTGCTGCCTCCGCTCGCACCGCTCCACGCAATTAGTTATATTCTGACAATGAAGATCTATATATACCGGTATATATAGATCTTGACAATATGGCTTATTGTGACATTAAGGGTTGTGGCTCAAACCAAAGAGGAAGTAAGCCAAATGTTAATTTTCATCGTTTCCTTGCAAACACACGCACACGCACACAGACGTGTACACACACGTGTACACATATAAGCACACACGACGATATCTCCCCTTCCCGTAAAATACAAGTATATAAACGCACACACACGTGAACGTGTACACATACTGTATAAACACACACGACAATATCTCCCCTTCCCGTAAAATAAAAGTATATAAATACACACACGCACAAGCATATAAGTGACTCGGTGGTGCGGTTGGTAGAGACTCAGATTTCTGAGACAGCTATAGCAGCAGTACCTAGTTCGAATCCCGCCCGTATATGAAAATTTTCATAGTTTCCCTGCAAATAAACACACACACACAGACAAGTGTACACATACTGTATAAGCACACACACACACACACACTTTCAACGAACGGACGGCTTGACGAACGCTCTGAAGAAAAGTGCAGATTGTGGATACCAACGCAAAGAGAAGTGCCTTTTTGTATTTGCAGGGGGGGGGGAATTGCTCGTGAGGTAGTGGGAAAGTAAGGAAAGAGGAGAGGGGGAGGGATTACTGGGGAAATGGAAGGTAATGAGGAGGTGGAGGAAATGGCCCTGACGGGCCGCCGGGTAGACAAAAGACCCCAAGACGAGTTGGATGATAACATGTCTAATAGGAATGTGAAGATTAGAGGTATAGATAGGAGCAATATAGCAGAAAGTGATGAGAATATTTTCAAGGGATTTAAAGAGAGTGGGGGGGACTCAAACCCCCCCCGACTGACAAGACTAGAGATGAAGGTTGATAAGGTGATCGAGGACTTGGAGAGTAGGTTAGGTCATATGAACACCATTTTAAAAAGGGTTGAAAGATTGGAAGAACTGGAAAAGGCGAATAAAAACTTAACTGATGAAATAGAAGAACTAAAAAGACAGTTAAGAGAGGTAAAGGGGGAGAATGAGGAATTGAAGAAGAATAGTAAAGAAAACAGAGAAACAATAGCTAAAGAAAGTAAAAATTGGAAGCAAACCCAAGAAGGAAATAAGATTTCATTCACTGACATAGTCAAACAGCAATTGAAAGAACATACTGAAGACTCAGTTATTAAAGTGATGAGACAAAAGGAGAATATAGTAAGGGATTTAGCAGACAAGAAGAAATGTATAATTATATTAGGAATGGAAGAGAAACACAACACAGATAGAACCACAAGAATCAAAGAGGAAAATGAAAAAGTAAACCAATTACTAGAATCAGTTCAGGAAGATGAACCAGGAATTATGAAACAAATCGAAGAGAAATTTAGACTCGGAAAGTATAGCACAGACAAGACCAGACCAATTAAGATTAAATTCAAGTCACAAACAACGGCAGAGAATATCTTATCCAAAACAGGGAAACTAGCAACAAGTGAACAACACAAAAAGATATGGATAAAAAGAGAAATGAATAAAGAGGAAAGAGAGGAAGAAAAGCAGAAAAGACTGGAAGCTAAGACAAAAAACGAGAACAGAACGGAGTCAGAGAAAGAGAGATTCTATTGGAGAGTAGTGAACATGAAACTAAGGAAGTTCGACATACAAGAGAAAAACATAAGGGAAACAGAGAACACAATGGAAGTGGCAGAAAACTAAGAGTGTCTTACACAAATATAGATGGATTAATAACAGGATTGAATGAGCTGAATGATTATTTGAAAGAAAAAGAACCGGACATAATGGGAATTGTAGAAACAAAATTAAAAGGCCCACTACCACCCAACAGTGTAGGACATGATGCATACAATTATTGGATTAGAAACAGAGAGAAAAAGCAAGGGGGTGGAGTTATGTTCCTGACTAAGAAGGATATAAACGTGAAAGGTGTCATATATGGAAAGAATACAGTAGAGATGATTATGATAGAAGTGGAAGACAGAGATAAGAAGAGCAGAAAATTTGTGATCAATTATGTGCCTCCGAAAACAGCCTCATGGGAGGAGAGTGAATATAAAAGTATGTTAGAGGACACAAAGATAGCATTAACTAAAATAATGGAAGACGGAGGAAGAATAGTTATGATGGGCGACTTTAATTGCAAAGAAATCTGCTGGGAAGAAATGACAGCAAAGAGTGGTGATGACTCATGGGGACATGCTCTACTTGAGATGATTACTGACCATTCAATGACACAATGGATACAAGAGAACACTAGGTATAGAAATGAAGAAGAACCATCGAGGCTAGACTTAATAATTACATCTGAACCTAGAATAGTGGACAAGATTGAATATAAAACACCAATAGGTAAAAGTGACCACATATTGATTGAACTGGAACTTAATGAAGAAAAATATATGAAAAGAAATGAACAATATAGAAAAGGAAGAATGATGTATGAAAAAACAAACTTTGATAAAATAAGAGAATTCTTCCAACAAGAAAACTGGGAAGAAATATACAAAGAGGAAACATCAGTGGAAGAGAAATGGAATATTTTGACAAAAATTTACAAAAAAGGAGTGGAAAAGTATGTCCCAAGACAAAAACAAGAAAAAGAATATGTAAAATGCTGGTACAACAAAAGTTGTAGGGAGTTAAAAGACAAAAGAGACAAAGCCTGGACCAGATGGAAAAAAGACAGAAGACCTGAAAAATGGAAAATATATACTGGTTATAGAAATGAATATGTACAAAAGTGCAGAGAGAAAAAAAGAAAATATGAAAAAGATGTTATAGAAAAGTGTAAAGATCAACCAAAACTATTCTACAGATTTGTAAACAATAAACTGAAAAACAAACAAGACTTGGAGAAATTGAGACAAGGAGGAGTTGAATACACTGAGGAAATGGAAATGGCAGAAATTATGAACAAACATTTTAAATCAGTGTTTACAAGGGAAAATATACAACCTGAAGAGATTGAGTGGAAAGAAAAAGTCCCCCCTATGGAAGAAATAGAAGTAACAAAGAATGAAATATTGACACACTTGGGTAATTTTGATGTCAGAAAATCGCATGGGCCAGATGAAATAGCAAACTGGATTCTGAAAGAATGCAGGAATGAACTGGCAGACAAAATACATAGCATAATAAGCAGTTCCTTAAAAGAAGGAAAAGTTCCAGAAGATTGGAAAAAAGCAAATATAGTACCTATATATAAAGGAGGAAATAAAGAAGAACCTACCAATTATAGACCAGTCTCTCTAACAAGTACAATAGCAAAAATTTGTGAAAGAATTATCAAAAGTAGATGGGTAAAATACTTGGAAAAAAACAACGTACTAAATCCAAGGCAATTTGGATTCAGACAAGGACGGTCATGCGTCACCAATTTAATATGTTTCTATTCAAGGCTAATAGATATAATACAAGAAAGAGATGGATGGGCTGATTGTGCATTTCTAGACCTAAAAAAAGCTTTTGACAAAGTACCACATAAGAAGTTGCTTAAGAAATTAGAATATGAAGGAGGAATACAAGGTAAATTGCTAAATTGGATGGAAGACTTTTTGCAAGAAAGAAAAATGAGAGTAGTGATAAGAGATCAGCACTCAAAATGGAATGAAGTAATAAGCGGTGTCCCGCAGGGAACAGTTCTGGCCCCAATAATGTTTGCTATATATATTAATGATATGGATGAAGGAATTGAAAGCTATATGAGCTTCTTTGCAGATGATGCAAAAATACTGAAAAGAGTGAAAACTGAAGAAGATTGTGAATCACTACAGAGGGATCTAATTAAAGTACAAGAATGGAGTAGGAAGTGGGAGATGGAGTTCAATACAAAAAAGTGTAGTATAATGGAATTTGGAAAAAGCAAAAACAGAATAGCAGGATCATATAATTTGGGAGAAGAAGGAATAAAAAAAGTAGAAAATGAGAAGGACCTGGGAGTCATTGTTATGAATAATATGTCACCTGAGAAACATATAAATAAGATTTTTGGAGAAACTTATAATTTAATAAGAACAATCAAAGTGGCATTTACATACCTGGATGAAGAAATGGTGAGGAAAATCCTAATCACCCTGATAAGACCAAGATTGGAATATGCAGCAACGATATGGTCACCAAGTACAAAAAAATGTATAAAAAAACTTGAAAGGATACAAAGAGCAATTACAAAACTGGCACCAACACTCTCAAAACTATCATATGAAGAGAGACTACAAAAACTTAAACTACAGACACTAGAGCAAAGAAGAGAGAGAGGAGATTTGATAGCTATATACAGAATCATGAAAGGCATAGAAATTACTGATAGAGAGAATCTGATAAAATGGGATGACAGAAATACAAGAGGACACGGAAAGAAAATAAAAAAAGACAGCTATAGAAGAGATTTTAAAAAGAACAGCTTTCCTCACAGAGCAATAGACAGTTGGAACAAGTTAGATGAGAAAGTGGTGTGTGCAAAAACAATACATGAATTTAAAAATAGTTTAGATAAAATGAGATATGAAGACGGGACCCCACGAGCATAGCTCCCCTTCCCGTAAAATACAACTAGGTAAATACAACTAGGTAAATACACATGTGAACGTGTACACATATAAGCACACACGACGATATCTCCCCTTCCCGTAAAATACATGTATATAAACACACACACACACACACACACACACACACACACACACACACACACACACACACACTTTCAACGAACGGACGGCTTGAAGAACGTTCTGAAGAAAAGTGCAGATTGTGGATCCCAACGCAAAGAGAAGTGCCTTTTTGTATTTGCAGGGGGGGGGGGATTGCTCGTGGGGTAGTGGGAAAGTAAGGAAAGAGGAGAGGGGGAGGGATTGCTGGGGAAATGGAAGGTAATGAGGAGGTGGAGGAATTGGCCCTAACGGGCCGCCGAAAGGTGGACAAGCGACCGCAAGACGAGCTGGAGGATGACGACATGTCTAATAGGAATGTGAAGATTAGAAGTATAGATAGGAGCAATACAGCAGAAAGTGATGAGAATATTTTCAAGGGATTTAAAGAGGGTGGGGGGACACAACCCCCCCCCCCCCCCCGACTGACAAGACTAGAAGAGAAGGTCGATAAGATGAACGAGGACTTGGAGCGTAGGTTCGGTAATGTTGACAGTATGATACGAAGAATTGAAAAATTGGAAGAACTAGAGAGGGCCAACAAAAACTTAACTAAGGAAATTGAAGAATTAAAACAACAGTTAAAAGAAGTAAAAGATGAGAATAAAGTCTTAAAGGAGAATAATATGGAGAACAAGGAGGGTTGGAAAAAAATTCATGAAAATAGCAAGGTTGCATTCACTGACATAATCAGACAGCAAATGAATGAACAAACTGAAAACTCAGTTATTAAAGTGATGAGACAGAAGGAGAATATAGTAAGAGACTTAGCAGACAAAAAGAAATGTATAATTATATTAGGAATGGAAGAGAAACATAACCCAGATAGAACCACAAGAATCAAAGAGGAATATGAAAAAAGTAAGAAATTTACTAGAATTAGTTCAGGAAGATGAACCAGAAATAATGAAACAAATCGAAGAGAAATTCAGGCTAGGGAAATATAGTACAGACAAGACCAGACCAATCAAGATTAAATTCAGGTCACAAACTACGGCTGAGAATATCTTATCCAAAACAGGGAAACTAGCAACAAGTGAACAATATAAAAAGGTATGGATAAAAAGGGAAATGAATCAAGAGGAAAGAGAGGAAGAAAAACAGAAAAGACTTGAAGCAAAGGAAAAAAACGAGATAAGAACGGAGTCAGAAAAAGAGAGATTCTATTGGAGAGTAGTGAATATGAAACTGAAGAAAGTCGACATACAAGAGAAAAACAAAAGAGAAACAGAGAACACAATGGAAGTGGCAGAAAACTAAGAGTGTCTTACACAAATATAGATGGATTAATAACAGGATTGAATGAACTGAATGATTACTTGAAAGAAAAAGAACCAGACATAATGGGAATTGTAGAAACAAAATTAAAAGGTCCACTACCACCCAACAGTGTAGGACATGATGCATATAATTATTGGATTAGAAACAGAGTGAAAAAGGAAGGGGGTGGAGTTATGTTCCTAACTAAGAAGGATATAAACGTGAAGGGTGTCACATATGGAAAGAATACAGTAGAAATGATAATGATGGAAGTAGAAGACAGAGATAAGAAGAACAGAAAGTTTGTGATAAATTATGTGCCCCCAAAAACAGCCTCATGGGAAGAGAGTGAACATAAAATTATGTTAGAGGACACAAAGATAACATTAAACAAGATAATGGAAGAGGGAGGAAAAATAGTTATGATGGGCGACTTTAATTGCAAAGAAATCTGCTGGGAAGAAATGACAGTAAAGGGTGGAGACGGCTCATGGGGTAACGCTCTACTCGAGATGGTTACTGACCATACAATGACACAATGGATACAGGAGAACACTAGGTATAGAAATGAAGAAGAGCCATCGAAACTAGACCTAGTAATTACATCCGAACCTAGAATAGTGGACAAAATTGAATATAAAACACCAATAAGTAAAAGTGACCACATATTGATTGAACTGGAACTTAATGAAGAAAAATATATGAAAAGAAATGAACAATACAGAAAAGGAAGAATGATGTATGAAAAAACAAACTTTGATAAAATAAGAGAATTCTTTCAAAAGGAAAAATGGGAAGATATATACAAAGAAGAAACAACAGTAGAAGAGAAATGGAATATTTTGACAAAAATTTACAAAAAAGGAGTGGAAAAGTATGTCCCAAGACAAAAACAAGAAAAAGAATATGTAAAATGCTGGTACAACAAAAGCTGTAGGGAGTTAAAAGACAAAAGAGACAAAGCCTGGACCAGATGGAAAAAAGACAGAAGACCTGAAAAATGGAAAATATATACCTGCTATAGAAATGAATATGTACAAATGTGCAGAGAAGAAAAGAGAAAATATGAAAAAGATATCATAGAAAAGTGTAAAGATCAACCGAAACTATTCTACAGATTTGTAAACAATAAACTGAAAAACAAACAAGACTTGGAGAAATTAAGACAGGAGGGAGTTGAATACACTGAGGAAATGGAAATGGCGGAAATTATGAACAAACGTTTTAAATCAGTGTTTACAAGGGAGAACATACAACCTGAAGAGAACGAATGGAAAGAGAAAGTCCCCCCTATGGAAGAAATAGAAGTAACAAAGAATGAAATATTAACACACTTGAGTAATCTTGATGTCAGAAAATCGCATGGCCCAGATGAAATAGCAAACTGGATACTAAAAGAATGCAGGAATGAACTGGCAGACAAAATACATAGCATACTAAATAGTTCCTTGAAAGAAGGAAAAGTTCCAGAAGATTGGAAAAAAGCAAACATAGTACCTATATACAAAGGAGGAAATAAAGAAGAACCTACCAACTATAGACCAGTCTCTCTAACAAGTACAATAGCAAAACTTTGTGAAAGAATTATCAAAAGTAGATGGGTAAAATATTTAGAAAAAAACAAAGTGTTAAATCCAAGGCAATTTGGATTCAGACAAGGACGATCATGCGTCACCAATTTAATATGTTTCTATTCAAGACTAATAGATATAATACAAGAAAGAGATGGATGGGCAGACTGTGCATTTTTAGATCTAAAGAAAGCTTTTGACAAAGTACCACATAAGAAGTTGCTTAAGAAATTAGAAACTGAAGGAGGAATACAGGGCAAGCTACTAAATTGGATGGAGGACTTTTTGCAAGAAAGAAAAATGAGAGTAGTGATAAGAAACCAGCACTCAAAATGGAATGAAGTAATAAGCGGTGTTCCGCAGGGAACAGTTCTGGCCCCAATAATGTTTGCTATATATATTAATGATATGGATGAAGGAATAGAAAGCTATATGAGCTTCTTTGCAGATGATGCAAAACTACTGAAAAGAGTGAAAACTGAAGAGGATTGTGAATCACTACAGAGAGATCTAAATAAAGTACAAGAATGGAGTAGGAAATGGGAGATGGAGTTCAATACAAAAAAGTGTAGTATAATGGAATTTGGAAAAAGCAAAAACAGAATAACAGGAGCATATAAATTGGGAGAAGAAGGAATAAAAAAAGTAGAAAATGAGAAGGACCTGGGAGTAATTGTTATGAATAATATGTCACCTGAGAAACATATAAATAAGATTTTCGGAGAGACTTATAATCTAATAAGAACGATCAAAGTTGCATTTACATACCTGGATGAAGAAATGGTGAAGAAAATCCTAATCACCCTGATAAGACCAAGATTGGAATATGCAGCAACGATATGGTCACCAAGTACAAAAAAATGTATAAAAAAAACTTGAAAGAATACAAAGAGCAATTACAAAACTGGCACCAACACTCGCAAAACTATCATATGAAGAGAGACTAGAAAAACTTGAACTACAGACACTAGAGCAAAGAAGAGAGAGAGGAGATTTGATAGCTATTTATAGAATCATGAAAGGCATAGAAATTACTGATAGAGAGAATCTGATAAAATGGGATGACAGAAATATAAGAGGACACGGAAAGGGAAAAAGAAAAAAAAAAGACAGCTATAGAAGAGATTTGAAAAAGAACAACTTTCCTCACAGAGTAATAGACAGTTGGAACAAGTTAGATGAGAAAGTGGTGTGTGCAAAAACAATACATGAATTTAAAAATAGTTTAGATAAAATGAGATATGAAGACGGGACCCCACGAGCATAGCTCCCCTTCCCGTAAAATACAACTAGGTAAATACAACTAGGTAAATACACTTCAACGAATGGACGGCTTAGAAGACGTTCTGAAGAAAATTGAAGTTTTGTGGATCCCAACGCAAAGAGAAGTGCCTATTGTATTTACAGGGTGGGGAGAAATTGCTCATGGGGTAGTAGGGAAAGAGGAGAAGGGGAGGGATTACTGAGGGAAATGGAAGGAAATGAGGAAGGAGTAGACTTGGCCCAGGCAGACAGGCGAAAGGTAAACAAACGGCCCCCCGACGACGATGAAATGTCTAATAAAAATGTAAAGATTAGAAGTATAGATAAGAGCAATACAGTAGAAAGTGATGAGAATATTTTCCAGGGATTTAAAGAGGGTGGGGGGGACACAACCCCCCCCCCCCCCGACTGACAAGACTAGAAGAGAAGGTCGATAAGATGATCGAGGACTTGGAGCGTAGGTTCGGTCATGTTAACAATATTATACGGAGAGTTGAAAAATTGGAAGAACTAGAGAAGGCGAACAAAAACTTAACTGATGAAATAGAAAACCTGAAAAGACAGTTAAAAGAAGTAAAGGTGGAGAATGAGGAATTGAAGAGGAATAGTAAAGAAAACAGAGAGGGATGGAAGTCGATAAAAGAAAACAGTAAAGTTGCATTTACTGATATAATTAAACAGCAAATGAGAGAACAAACTGAAGACTCAGTTATTAAAGTGATGAGACAGAAGGAGAATATAGTAAGAGACTTAGCTGACAATAAAAAAAAAAAAGAAAAACAAATGTATAATTATATTAGGAATGGAAGAGAAACATAACCCAGATAGAACCTCAAGAACCAATGAGGAAAATGAAAAAGTAAGCAGTTTACTAAAATTAGTTCAGGAAGATGAACCAGAAATTATGAAGGAAATTGAGGAAAAATTCAGGCTCGAAAAGTATAGTACAGATAAGACCAGACCAATTAAGATTAAATTCAGGTCACAAACGACGGCAGAGAATATCTTATCCAAAACAGGGAAACTAGCAACAAGTGAACAATATAAAAAGGTATGGATAAAAAGGGAAATGAATAAAGAGGAAAGAGAGGAAGAAAAGCAGAAAAGACTTGAAGCTAAGACAAAAAACGAGAACAGAACAGAGTCAGAGAAAGAGAGATTCTATTGGAGAGTAGTGAATATGAAACTAAGGCAGTTCGACATACAAGAGAAAAACATAAGGGAAACAGAGAACACAATGGAAGTGGCAGAAAACTAAGAGTGTCTTACACAAATATAGATGGATTAATAACAGGATTGAATGAGCTGAATGATTATTTGAAAGAAAAAGAACCGGACATAATGGGAATTGTAGAAACAAAATTAAAAGGCCCACTACCACCCAACAGTGTAGGACATGATGCATATAATTATTGGATTAAAAGCAGAGTGAAAAAGGAAGGGGGTGGAGTTATGTTCCTGACTAAGAAGGATATAAACGTGAAGGGTGTCATATATGGAAAGAATACAGTAGAGATGATTATGATAGAAGTGGAAGACAGAGATAAGAAGAGCAGAAAATTTGTGATAAATTATGTGCCTCCGAAAACAGCCTCATGGGAGGAGAGTGAACATAAAAATATGTTAGAGGACACAAAGATAACATTAAATAAAATAATGGAAGATGGAGGAAGAATAGTTATAATGGGCGACTTTAATTGCAAAGAAATTTGCTGGGAAGAAATGACAGTAAAGGGTGGAGACGGCTCATGGGGAAACGCTCTACTTGAGATGATTACTGACCATACAATGACACAATGGATACAGGAGAACACCAGGTATAGAAATGAAGAAGAACCATCGAGACTAGACTTAATAATTACATCTGAACCTAGAATAGTGGACAAGATTGAATATAAAACACCAATAAGTAAAAGTGACCACATATTGATTGAACTGGAACTTAATGAAGAAAAATATAGGAAAAGAAATGAGCAATACAAAAACAAGAAAAAGAATATGTAAAATGCTGGTACAACAAAAGTTGTAGGGAGCTAAAAGACTGTGGTAAATTGAGATTAATTGTCTTATTATTATTTTTATATACATGAAAATGGTGTTAAAGAATTGTATACTGGTGCTGTAGATTCCTTATATATGTGATTCTCATATGTTTTATACTTTGTAATAGGTTTAGATCCTATACAGCACTTTTAGTCGTGTGTATCTAATTGAATCCTATGTAGACATCTTTTGTTTTTGTTAAGTTACTGATACGAAGACGTTCTAGACGTCGCTTGTTTGTTGACATCCGCTTGCAATTAAACTTCGTAAGCGAAACCCCGTTTTTCAACTTTCCTCACCGACACACTGCTACAGTGGCGACGAGGATTTGTGGATTTAGTGAGCCAAAGGACTGATTTCAGTTTTAGAAGACAGAAATAGCTGCCTTTCCCTCTGATGGTGGAGAAATCGAAGGATGAAGATATACTCACCCATTCACCCCATCGGAACCGTCCTGGCCACTCTGGATTCGTAAATAGCCTTTGTGTAGCAGGCTACGAATCAATTGTTTCAATAGGAAACTGGATTTAATACAAGTAGAATTACAATGGCAAATAACTCAGGTAAGATTGACTGTTTTGACCCCAATAAGATTAAGTGGGAGATATGGCTTAGTATGCTGCAAGCTCATTTTGCATACAATGGAGTCACTGATGATAACAAGAAGAAAAATTCTTTATTAGTATCATTAGGAAGTGAAACGTACAGCATGCTAGCTTCGCTCACTTCACCTAATTTGCCACATGAGAAAGACTATAATGATTTAGTGAAGCTTTTAGAAGCACATTACAAGGTTAAACCGAGCTATCATCGGAGTTTGATTAAATTTCAAAACAGAAAGAAAAAATCTGTTGAAAGTTTAAGAGACTTGTATGCAGACTTGAAAAGTCTAGCCAAAGATTGCAACTTTGGGACCTTATTCGACGCCCGAGTGAGAGACCAACTGTTTATGGCTATTGAAACTGAAGTGTATTTCCCGAACTTAGTTGCAGAGAATTTGGATTTACAAACTATGTCTTCAACGGACACCTTAGAGAAAATTTTAAATTTGGAAAAAGCTTTCGTTGGAGAAAAGCTCCCGACCACTGAAGTGAGGAAAGTGGGGATTAGTTCTGAATATTCTAATAGTCAGAAAAAAGAAAGTTGCAAGCATTGCGGGTATCCACATAAAAGTGAGAACTGTAGGTTTAAGCACCTAACTTGTTCAGTTTGTAACACGAGAGGACACCTAAAACGAGTGTGCCGTTTTGATAAGACTGTGTCTGGTAAGCCACACAGTGCCCAGAAAGGATCTTTTGGAAAATTTACCAACAAGAAGACGTTTGGAAAAAAGAAAACTAATATGGTTTTCGAGGGAATTTCTCAGGAAGAGAGAGATACTGGTAGTGATGATAACCAATTGTTACATTTAGTGGATCGACCTAGCCTTCCAGAAGTGGTTAGTGTTGATATTTCTCATGAACCTATACACAGTGTTGTAGGTAAGGTTTTGCCAGTGAGAAACAAGGTTGATATAAATATTGAAGGTCATAATTTGCCGTATGAAATCGACTGTGGTGCCAGTGTGTCGACTCTAACCTTACATTGGGTTAAGAAATTAAATTTATCTCTAGAGCCTAGTGATAAAATTTTGAAGGCTTATGGTAATAATGATTTGCATGTTTTGGGTAAGGTTTATGCAAATATATTTTATAATGGTCACAATGTAATTCAAAGTTTGTATGTAGTTGAATCTAATAACTCTAACTTATGTGGAAGAGATTTAATGCCTAAAATTGGTATTGCACTCACAGGTATAGAGGAAGGAGTTAATGTTTTGGATTCCAAGGTACAATTAGATAATTTTTCAGCTGATTCTAGATTGCCAATTTCATGTGTTGTAGCAAAGGTACACCTAAAGAGCGGTGCTGTACCTAGTTGGAAAAAAGCAAGGCCTGTGCCCTACCACTACAGAAAATTGGTAGAAGATGCTTTAGAAGAGTTAGTTGATAACAATATCATTGAACCAGTACATTCTAGTACTTGGGCAGCTCCAATTGTACCAGTGTTAAAAGCTGACAAAAAGCCAAGGAGTTAAACAAAAGTATTTCATGTGACCAGTACCCTTTGCCTAAAGTTGATGAAATCCTTGCTGTTGTTGGGAAAAGCAAGATATTCTCAAAGATTGATTTAAAAGATGCTTACTTACAGGTGCCAGTAGATGATGAGAGTCAAGAATTGCTAGTAATTAATACTCATAAAGGTCTTTTTAAATATAAAAGATTACCCTTTGGACTTGCATCATCTCCTGCCATCTTCCAAAGATTGATATCCCAATTATTGATGAATATAGATGGAGTAGTTGCCTTCTTAGATGACATATTAGTCGGAGGAGAGACTAAAGAGGAACATGATATGAGATTAGATAAAGTGTTGAAGGTATTTCAGAAACATAATGTTGCTATTAACAAAAAGAAAACTGTTCTGAATACCAATTCCTTAGAATACTTAGGATATGTCATTTCAGGTGATGGCATAAAACCTTCACCAAGGAAACTTGCTGCTATTTTAGATGCACCTATACCAAAGTCAGTAGGTGAAGTTCAATCATTTTTGGGTCTAGTAACATATTATTGTAGGTTTGTAAGAAATTTTTCAAGTGTATTAGCACCTCTGTATGATTTACTGAAGAAAAATGCAAAATTTAAGTGGTCTTCTGTTGAAGCAAAAGCATTTATGACTGTTAAGGAAGAGTTAGCCAACTCTGATTTACTAGCCAATTTTGATGGTGAACATGATGTTATTGTTGAAGTAGATGCTTCACCAGTAGATGTGTGTTAATTCAAGAAATGAATGGTAGTCCAAGACCAGTTTACTTTGCAAGTAAAAAGCTGTCTGCTGCTGAGCTAAATTATTCTCAGTTGGACAAAGAAGCTCTAGCGTTAGTATACGCTGTAACTAAGTTTAAATATTTTTGCTTGGACGTAAGTTTGTGCTCCGTACAGATCACAAACCTCTACTTGGTTTATTTGGTAGTGAGAAACAGATTCCTGTCAATGCAAACGCAAGAGTACAGCGTTGGGCATTATTGTTATCCCAGTATGATTACCAATTGTGTTTTAAATCAGGCAAACAAAACATTGTAGCAGATACCCTGAGCCGTTTGCCTGTATCAGATTCTGTTTTAGACTCACATACACCTGCTGAATATGTGAATTTAGTTGAAAATTTGGAAGATCAAAATATTTCCTATGAAAGGGTTAAGGTTATGACAAAGAGTGACCCTGTTTTGAGGAAGGTTTTCCAATGTGTTAAATTTGGGTGGATTGATAATCCTGTTATTTCTGAATATGCAGCAGTTAAAGCAGATTTAAGTATATATGAAGATGTGTTGCTATTTAGGAATAGAGTAGTTATACCAGCTGAATTAAGAAGTAGTGTACTTTCACAGCTGCATGTAGGTCATAATGGTATCAGTGCTATGAAGGCTGAAGCCAGGAATTGGATATGGTGGCCTAAGTTAGATCAAGATATATCTGAGGTTACTAAAGCTTGTTCAATTTGTTTTAAAAATTTTCAAGGTTCTCAGGAAGTTACCTTATCATGGCCTGAGACGGGTAAGTCTTGGTGTAGACTCCATATGGACTATGCAGGTCCAATCAATGAAAGTTATTTCTTAGTGATTGTGGATTCACACTCAAAATTTATGGATGTTCATGTAACAAAGTCAACAACATCTACAGTAACAATTTCTATGCTGAGAAAAACTTTTTGTAATTTTGGGTTACCTGACATTGTAGTTTCAGATAATGCCTCATCATTTGTATCTGAGGAAATGGAGACTTTCTTTGAAAGGAATGGAATAAAACATATGACACCAGCCCCATATAACCCATCATCTAATGGTTTAGCTGAGAGAGCTGTAAAAACTTTCAAGGAAGGATTAAGTAAATTTAAGGAAGGTGATATCAGAACCAGAATTTGTAGATTTTTGTATAACTACAGACGTTCAATTCATTGTTCCACAGGTAAAGCTCCAGCTGAGCTAATGTTTAACAGAAACTTCAGAGGTATAATTGAGAAAATTAAACCACAAAATAAGAAGGAAAAAGTTTTGGAAAAAGAGTGTAAGTTTGAGAAGTCTGAATATAAGATTGATGATGCTGTTTTTGTAAAGAATTATGGCAAAGGTCATTCATGGTTGGAAGGGAAAGTAATTGAAGTTCTAGGTGTGAGAAACTACAAAGTGATGTTAAAAGATTTTGGAAACATTGTTTGGAAAAGACATTCTTTTGTGACTATGTATTCTTCAGGTCAAGGACACTGTCATGATAGTTCAGAAGTAATGGATAAGGCTTATAAAAATTCCTCTGTAAATGTTGATGATGATGATAATGCAGTGAATGTACCAAGTCCACAACCAGTTAGAAGATCTAGCAGAGTTGTGAAACCACCTGATAGATTGAATCTATAATTGTGGTGTTATAAAGATAAATGTTTCAGTTATGTTCATATGGATACTCCTTTTTCAATAAGGGAAAAGGGATGTGGTAATTGAGATTAATTGTCTTATTATTATTTTTATATACATGAAAATGGTGTTAAAGAATTGTATACTGGTGCTGTAGATTCCTTATATATGTGATTCTCATATGTTTTATACTTTGTAATAGGTTTAGATCCTATACAGCACTTTTAGTCGTGTGTATCTAATTGAATCCTATGTAGACATCTTTTGTTTTTGTTAAGTTACTGATACGAAGACGTTCTAGACGTCGCTTGTTTGTTGACATCCGCTTGCAATTAAACTTCGTAAGCGAAACCCCTGTTTTTAAACTTTCCTCACCGACACACTGCTACAAAGACAAAAGAGACAAAACCTGGACCAGATGGAAAAAAGACAGAAGACCTGAAAAATGGAAAATATATACCGGTTATAGAAATGAATATGTACAAACGTGCAGAGAGGAAAAGAGAAAATATGAAAAAGATGTCATAGAAAAGTGTAAAGATCAACCAAATCTATTCTACAGATTTGTAAACAATAAACTGAAAAACAAACAAGACTTGGAAAAATTAAGACAAGAGGGAGTTGAATACACTGAGGAAATGGAAATGGCGGAAATTATGAACAAACATTTTAAATCAGTGTTTACAAGGGAGAACATACAACCTGAAGAGAACGAATGGAAAGAGAAAGTCCCCCCTATGGAAGAAATAGAAGTAACAAAGAATGAAATATTAACACACTTGAGTAATCTTGATGTCAGAAAATCGCATGGACCAGATGATATAGCAAACTGGATTCTGAAAGAATGCAGGAATGAACTGGCAGACAAAATACATAGCATACTAAACAGTTCCTTGAAAGAAGGAAAAGTTCCAGAAGATTGGAAAAAAGCAAATATAGTACCTATATATAAAGGAGGAAATAAAGAAGAACCTACCAACTATAGACCAGTCTCTCTAACAAGTACAATAGCAAAACTTTGTGAAAGAATTATCAAAAGTAGATGGGTAAAATATTTAGAAAAAAACAAAGTGTTAAATCCAAGACAATTTGGATTCAGACAAGGACGATCATGCGTCACCAATTTAATATGTTTCTATTCAAGGCTAATAGATATAATACAAGAAAGAGATGGATGGGCGGACTGTGCATTTCTAGACCTAAAAAAGCTTTTGACAAAATACCACATAAGAAGTTGCTTAAGAAATTAGAAACTGAAGGAGGAATACAGGGCAAACTACTAAATTGGATGAAAGACTTTTTGCAAGAAAGAAAAATGAGAGTAGTGATAAGAAAGCAGCACTCAAAATGGGATGAAGTAATAAGCGGTGTTCCGCAGGGAACAGTTCTGGCCCCAATAATGTTTGCTATATATATTAATGATATGGATGAAGGAATAGAAAGCTATATGAGCTTCTTTGCAGATGATGCAAAACTACTGAAAAGAGTGGAAACTGAAGAAGATTGTGAATCACTACAGAGAGATCTAAATATAGTACAGGAATGGAGTAGGAAGTGGGAGATGGAGTTCAATACAAAAAAGTGTAGTATAATGGAATTTGGAAAAAGCAAAAACAGATTAACAGGAGCATATAAATTGGGAGAAGAAGGAATAAAAAAGTAGAAAATGAGAAGGACCTGGGAGTCATTGTTATGAATAATATGTCACCTGAGAAACATATAAATAAGATTTTTGGAGAAACTTATAATTTAATAAGAACAATCAAAGTTGCATTTACATACCTGGATGAAGAAATGGTGAAGAAAATCCTAATCACCCTGATAAGACCAAGATTGGAATATGCAGCAACGATATGGTCACCAAGTACAAAAAAATGTATAAAAAAACTTGAAAGAATACAAAGAGCAATTACAAAACTGGCACCAACGCTCTCAAAACTATCATATGAAGAGAGACTAGAAAAACTTGAACTACAGACACTAGAGCAAAGAAGAGAGAGAGGAGATTTGATAGCTATTTACAGAATCATGAAAGGCATAGAAATTACTGATAGAGAGAATCTGATTAAATGGGATAACAGAAATACAAGAGGACACGGAAAGAAAATAAAAAAAGACAGCTATAGAAGAGACTTGAAAAAGAACAGCTTTCCTCATAGAGTAATAAACAGTTGGAACAAGTTAGATGAGAAAGTGGTGTGTGCAAAAACAATACATGAATTTAAAAATAGTTTAGATAAAATGAGATATGAAGACGGTACCCCACGAGGATTCTGAAAGAATGCAGGAATGAACTGGCAGACAAAATACATAGCATAATAAGCAGTTCCTTGAAAGAAGGAAAAGTTCCAGAAGATTGGAAAAAAGCAAATATAGTACCTATATATAAAGGAGGAAATAAAGAAGAACCTACCAACTATAGACCAGTCTCTCTAACAAGTACAATAGCAAAAATTTGTGAAAGAATTATCAAAAATAGATGGGTAAAATACTTGGAAAAAAACAATGTACTAAATCCAAGGCAATTTGGATTCAGACAAGGACGATCATGCGTCACCAATTTAATATGTTTCTATTCAAGGCTAATAGATATAATACAAGAAAGAGATGGATGGGCTGATTGTGCATTTCTAGACCTAAAAAAAGCTTTTGACAAAGTACCACATAAGAAGTTGCTTAAGAAACTAGAATCTGAAGGAGGAATACAAGGTAAATTACTAAATTGGATGGAAGACTTTTTGCAAGAAAGAAAAATGAGAGTAGTGATAAGAAACCAGCACTCAAAATGGAATGAAGTAATAAGCGGTGTCCCGCAGGGAACAGTCCTGGCCCCAATAATGTTTGCTATATATATTAATGATATGGATGAAGGAATTGAAAGCTATATGAGCTTCTTTGCAGATGATGCAAAACTACTGAAAAGAGTGAAAACTGAAGAAGATTGTGAATCACTACAGAGAGATCTAAATAAAGTACAGGAATGGAGTAAGAAGTGGGAGATGGAGTTCAATACAAAAAAGTGTAGTATAATAGAATTTGGAAAAAGCAAAAACAGAATAACAGGATCATATAATTTGGGAGAAGAGGGAATTAAAAAAGTAGAAAATGAGAAGGACCTGGGAGTCATTGTTATGAATAATATGTCACCTGAAAAACATATAAATAAGATTTTTGGAGAAACTTATAATTTAATAAGAACAATCAAAGTGGCATTTACATACCTGGATGAAGAAATGGTGAGGAAAATCCTAATCACCCTGATAAGACCAAGATTAGAATATGCAGCAACAATATGGTCACCAAGTACAAAAAAATGTATAAAAAAACTTGAAAGAATACAAAGAGCAATTACAAAACTGGCACCAACACTCTCAAAACTATCATATGAAGAGAGACTACAAAAACTTGAACTACAGACACTAGAGCAAAGAAGAGAGAGAGGAGATTTGATAGCTATTTACAGAATCATGAAAGGCATAGAAATTACTGATAGAGAGAATCTGATAAAATGGGATGACAGAAATACAAGAGGACACGGAAAGAAAATAAAAAAAGACAGCTATAGAAGAGATTTGAAAAAGAACAGCTTTCCACACAGAGTAATAGACAGTTGGAACAAGTTAGATGAGAAAGTGGTGTGTGCAAAAACAATTCATGAATTTAAAAATTGTTTAGATAAAATGAGAAATGAAGACGGGACCCCACGAGC
Organism: Oratosquilla oratoria; assembly: GCF_046742065.1. Taxonomy (NCBI): domain Eukaryota; kingdom Metazoa; phylum Arthropoda; class Malacostraca; order Stomatopoda; family Squillidae; genus Oratosquilla; species Oratosquilla oratoria. Next base: position 85,242,836 of record NC_134782.1, read on the forward strand.
ATAGCTCCCCTTCCCGTAAAATACAACTAGGTAAACTAGGTAAATACACACACACACTTCAGTGATCGGACGGCGTAGAAGACGTTCTGAAGAAAAAGTGAAAAATAGAGGATTCCAAAGCAAAGGAAGTACCTATTGTATTTGCAGGGTGGGGGGGGGAAATTGCTCGTGGGGTAGTGGGAAAGTAGGGAAAGAGGAGAAGGGGAGGGATTGCTGAGGGAAATGGAAGGAAATGAGGAAGGAGAAGACTTGGCCCAGGCAGACAGACGAAATGTAAACATCAAAAAACGGGCCCCCCCGACCAACTGAGTGACGACGAAATGTCTAATAAAAATTTAAAGATCAGAAACATAGATAAGAGGAGTAAAATGGAAGGTGAGGAAGATAATTTCAAAGGATTTAATGAAAGGGCGGCGGATACCAACCTCCCCCAACTGACAAAACTGGAGGAAAAACTTAAAAAAATGTCTGACAACTGGGAAGTTAGGTTTGGCAAGATGACAAAAATCGCCGAGAGGTTTGAAAAATTGGAAGAACTAGAGAAGGCGAACAAAAACTTAACTGATGAAATAGAAGACCTAAAAAGACAGTTAAGAAAAGTAAAGGTGGAGAATGAGGAATTGAAGAGGAATAGTAAAGAAAACAGAGAGGCCATAACTAAAGAAGCTAAGAATTGGAAAGCAACCCAAGAAGACAATAAAGTTTCATTCACTGACATACTGAAGACTCGGTTATTAAAGTGATGAGACAGAAGGAGAATATAGTAAGAGATTTAGCAGACAAGAAGAAATGTATAATTATATTAGGAATGGAAGAAAAACACAACCCAGATAGAACCACAAGAATCAAAGAGGAAAATGAAAAAGTAAGCCAATTACTAGAATCAGTTCAGGAAGATGAACCAGAAATTATGAAGCAAATCGAAGAGAAATTTAGACTTGGAAAGTATAGCACAGATAAGACCAGACCAATTAAGATTAAATTCAAGTCACAAACGACGGCAGAGAATATCTTATCCAAAACAGGGAAACTAGCAACAAGTGAACAATATAAAAAGGTATGGATAAAAAGGGAAATGAATCAAGAGGAAAGAGAGGAAGAAAAACAGAAAAGACTTGAAGCTAAGAAAAAAAAAACGAGAAAAGAACGGAGTCAGAAAAAGAGAGATTCTATTGGAGAGTAGTGAATATGAAACTAAAGAAAGTCGACATACAAGAGAAAAACAAAAGGGAAACAGAGAACACAATGGAAGTGGCAGAAAACTAAGAGTGTCTTACACAAATATAGATGGATTAATAACAGGATTGAATGAGCTGAATTATTATTTGAAGGAAAAAGGACCAGACATAATGGGAATTGTAGAAACAAAATTAAAAGGTCCACTACCACCCAACAGTGTAGGACATGATGCATATAATTATTGGATTAGAAACAGAGTGAAAAAGGAAGGGGGTGGAGTTATGTTCCTGACTAAGAAGGATATAAACGTGAAGTGTGTCACATATGGAAATAATACAGTAGAGATGATAATGATGGAAGTAGAAGACAGAGATAAGAAGAGCAGAAAGATTGTGATAAATTATGTGCCCCCGAAAACAGCCTCATGGGAAGAGAGTGAACATAAAAGTATGTTAGAGGACACAAAGATAGCATTAAACAAGATAATGGAAGAGGGAGGAAAAATAGTTATGATGGGCGACTTTAATTGCAAAGAAATCTGCTGGGAAGAAATGACAGTAAAGGGTGGAGACGGCTCATGGGGAAACGCTCTACTTGAGATGGTTACTGACCATACAATGACACAATGGATACAGGAGAACACTAGGTATAGAAATGAAGAAGAGCCATCGAGACTAGACCTAATAATTACATCTGAACCTAGAATAGTGGACAAAATTGAATATAAAACACCAATAAGTAAAAGTGACCACATATTGATTGAACTGGAACTTAATGAAGGAAAATATATGAAAAGAATTTAACAATATAGAAAAGGAAGAATGATGTATGAAAAAACAAACTTTGATATAATAAGAGAATTCTTTCAAAAGGAAAAATGGGAAGAAATATACAAAGAAGAAACAACAGTGGAAGAGAAATGGAATATTTTGACAAAAATTTACAAAAAAAGGAGTGGAAAAGTATGTCCCAAGACAAAAACAAGAAAAAGAATATGTAAAATGCTGGTACAACAAAAGTTGTAGGGAGTTAAAAAGACAAAAGAGACAAAGCCTGGACCAGATGGAAAAAAGACAGAAGACCTGAAAAATGGAAAATATATACCTGTTATAGAAATGAATATGTACAAACGTGCAGAGAGGAAAAGAGAAAATATGAAAAAGATGTCATAGAAAAGTGTAAAGATCAACCAAAACTATTCTACAGATTTGTAAACAATAAACTGAAAAACAAACAAGACTTGGAGAAATTAAGACAAGGGGGAGTTGAATACACTGAGGAAATGGAAATGGCGGAAATTATGAACAAACATTTTAAATCAGTGTTTACAAGGGAGAACATACAACCTGAAGAGAACGAATGGAAAGAGAAAGTCCCCCCTATGGAAGAAATAGAAGTAACAAAGAATGAAATATTAACACACTTGAGTAATCTTGATGTCAGAAAATCGCATGGACCAGATGAAATAGCAAACTGGATTCTGAAAGAATGCAGGAATGAACTGGCAGACAAAATACATAGCATACTAAACAGTTCCTTGAAAGAAGGAAAAGTTCCAGAAGATTGGAAAAAAGCAAATATAGTACCTATATATAAAGGAGGAAATAAAGAAGAACCTACCAACTATAGACCAGTCTCTCTAACAAGTACAATAGCAAAAATTTGTGAAAGAATTATCAAAAGTAGATGGGTAAAATATTTAGGAAAAAAAAAAAAAGTGTTAAATCCAAGGCAATTTGGATTCAGACAAGGACGATCATGCGTCACCAATTTAATATGTTTCTATTCAAGGCTAATAGATATAATACAAGAAAGAGATGGATGGGCGGACTGTGCATTTCTAGACCTAAAGAAAGCTTTTGACAAAGTACCACATAAGAAGTTGCTTAAGAAATTAGAAACTGAAGGAGGAATACAGGGCAAACTACTAAATTGGATGAAAGACTTTTTGCAAGAAAGAAAAATGAGAGTAGTGATAAGAGACCAGCACTCAAAATGGGATGAAGTAATAAGCGGTGTTCCACAAGGAACAGTTCTGGCCCCAATAATGTTTGCTATATATATTAATGATATGGATGAAGGAATAGAAAGCTATATGAGCTTCTTTGCAGATGATGCAAAACTACTGAAAAAGCAAAAACAGAATAACAGGAGCATATAAATTGGGAGAAGAAGGAATAAAAAAAGTAGAAAATGAGAAGGACCTGGGAGTCATTGTTATGAATAATATGTCACCTGAGAAACATATAAATAAGATTTTTGGAGAAACTTATAATTTAATAAGAACAATCAAAGTGGCATTTACATACCTGGATGAAGAAATGGTGAGGAAAATCCTAATCACCCTGATAAGACCAAGATTGGAATATGCAGCAACGATATGGTCACCAAGTACAAAAAAATACATAAAAAAAAACTTGAAAGAATACAAAGAGCAATTACAAAATTAGCACCAACACTCTCAAAACTATCATATGAAGAGAGACTAGAAAAACTTGAACTACAGACACTAGAGCAAAGAAGAGAGAGAGGAGATTTGATAGCTATTTACAGAATCATGAAAGGCATAGAAATTACTGATAGAGAGAATCTAATAAAATGGGATGACAGAAATACAAGAGGACACGGAAAGAAAATACAAAAAGACAGCTATAGAAGAGATTTGAAAAAGAACAGCTTCCCTCACAGAGTAATAGACAGTTGGAACAAGTTAGATGAGAAAGTGGTGTGTGCAAAAACAATACATGAATTTAAAAATAGTTTAGATAAAATGAGATATGAAGACGGTACCCCACAAGCATAGCTCCCCTTCCCGTAAAATACAACTAGGTAAATACACACGCACGCACTTACGTCGGACAGACGGCGAGGATTGACGTCCTGAAGAAAAAGTGAAATTTTCGTGGATCTCAACGGAAAGGAAGTACCTATTATATTTGCAGGGAAGGGGATTGCTCGTGGTGTAGTGGGAAAGTGAGGAAAAAGGGGAAGGGGAGGGATTACTAAGGGAAATGGAAGGAAATGAGGAAGGAGAGGACTTGGTCCAGGCAGGCAGACGCCATGTAAACAAACGCGGGCCAGAGCAATTTAGTGACGATGAAGGAACTAACAAAAATGTAAAGATTAGAAACATAGATAAGAGCAGCACAATAGAAAGTGAGGATAATAATTTCCATGGATTTAATGAGGGGGGGGGGCGGATACCAACCTCCCCCGACTGGCAAGACTAGAGGAAAAACTTGAACAAATGACCGAACATTGGGAGATTAGGTTCGGTAGAATGTCAAAAATTGCGCAAAGGGTTGAAAGATTGGAAGAACTAGAGAAGGCGAACAAAAAATTAACTAATGAAATAGAAAAACTAAAAAGACAGTTAAAAGAAGTAAAAGAGGAGAATGAGGAATTAAAAAGGAACAACAAAGACAATAAAGAGGCCATAGCAAAAGAAGCACAGGGGTGGAGAAAAATACAGGAAAACAGTAAAGTTGCATTTACTGATATAATTAAACAGCAAATGAAAGAACAAACTGAAGACTCAGTTATCAAAGTGATGAGACAGAAGGAGAATATTGTAAGAGACTTAGCAGATAAAAATAAATGTATAATTATATTAGGAATGGAAGAGAAACATAACCCAGATAGAACCACAAGAATCAATGAGGAAAATGAAAAAGTAAGCAGTTTACTAGAATTACTTCAGGAAGATAAACCTGAAATAATGAAACAAATTGAAGAGAAATTTAGACTCGGAAAGTATAGTACAGATAAGACCAGACCAATTAAGATTAAATTCAGATCACAAACAACAGCAGAGAATATCTTAGCAAAAACAGGGAAGCTAGCAGCAAGTGAACAATATAAAAAGGTATGGATAAAAAGAGAAATGAATAAGGAGGAAAGAGAGAAAGAAAAAATGAAAAGACAAGAAGGTAAAAAAAAAAAAAAAAAAAAAAAAGAGAATAGAACGGGGTCAGAAAAAGAAGAATTCTACTGGAGAGTAGTGAATATGAAATTGAGGAAATGGACCATAACAGAGAGAAACAAAAAAGAAACAAAGAATACAATGGAAATAACAGAAAGTTAAGAGTGTCCTACACAAATATAGATGGGTTAATAACAGGACTGAATGAACTGAACGAGTATCTGAAGGAAAAAGAACCGGACATAATGGGAATTGTAGAGACAAAAGTAAAAGGTCCACTACCACCCAACAGCATAGGACACAATGCATATAATTATTGGATTAGAAACAGAGAGATAAAACAAGGGGGTGGAGTTATGTTCCTGACTAAGAAGGATATAAACGTGAAGAGTGTCACATATGGAAAGAATAGAGTAGAGATGATTATGATGGAAGCTGAAGACAGAGATAAGAAGAGCAGAAAGTTTGTAATAAACTACGTGCCCCCAAAAACAGCCTCGTGGGAAGAGAGTGAACATAAAAGTATGTTAGAAGACACAAGAATAACACTAAACAAGATAATGGAAGATGGAGGAAGAATAGTTATGATGGGTGACTTTAATTGCAAAGAAATCTGCTGGGAAGAGATGACCGTAAAGGGTGGAGAAGACTCATGGGAAAATGTTCTACTTGAGATGATTATTGACCACACAATGACACAATGGATTCAAGAGAACACTAGGTATAGAAATGAAGAAGAACCATTGAGACTAGACCTAATAATCACATCAGAACCTGAAATAGTGAAAATATAGAATACCAGGCACTAATAAGTAAAAGTGACCACATATTGATAGAACTAGAACTAAATGAGAAAAAATACACGAAAAGAAATGAACAATACAGAAAAGGAAGATTGATGTATGATTTTTTTTTTTTATAAAATAAGAGAATTCTTTCAAAATGAAAACTGGGAAAGAATACACAAAGAAGATACAACAGTATAAGAGAAATGGAATATTTTGAGAAAAATTTATAAAAAGAGAGTGGAAAAGTATGTCCCAAGAAAAAACAAGAAAAAGAATATATGAAGTGCTGGTACAACAAAAGTTGTAGAGTGTTAAAAGACAAAAGAGACAAGCTTTGACTGAATGGAAGAAAGACAAAAGACCTGAAAAATGGAAAATATATACTTGTTATAGAAATGAATATGTACAAGCGTGCAGAGAGGAAAAGAGAAGATATGAAAAAGATGTCATAGAAAAATGTAAAGATCAACCAAAACCATTCTACAGATTTGTAAACAACAAACTGAAAAACAAACAAGATTTGGAGAAATTAAGTTAAGGAGTAGTTGAATACACAGAAGAAATAGAAATGGCGGAAATTATGAACAAGCATTTAAATCAGTGTTTACAAGGGAGAATATACAACCGGAAGAGATCGAATGGAAAGAGAAAGTCCCCCCTATGAAAGAAATAGAAATAACAAAGAATGAAATAATGAAACACTTGAGTAATCTTGATGTCAGAAAATCGCATGGACCAGATGAAATAGGATACTGGATTTTGAAAGAATGCAGAAATGAACTGGCAGACAAAATACATAGCATACTAAATAGTTCCTTGAAAGAAGGAAAAGTTCCAGAAGATTGGAAAAAAGCAAATATAGTACCTATATATACAGGAGGAAACAAAGAAGACCCTACCAACTATAGACCAGTCTCTATAACAAGTACAATAGCAAAAATTTGTGAAATAATTATCAAAAGTAAATGGGTAAAATATTTAGAAAAAAACAACAACAAAAAAACAACGTGCTAAATCCAAGGCAATTTGGATTCAGACAAGGACGATCATGCGTCACTAATTTAATGTTTCTATTCAAGGCTAATAGATATAATACAAGAAAGAGATGGATGGGCTGATTGTGCATTTCTAGACCTAAAAAAAGCTTTTGACAAAGTACCACATAAGAAGTTGCTTAAGAAATCAGAAACTGAAGGAGGAATACAGGGCAAACTGCTTAAATGGATGGAAGTCTTTTTGCAAGAAAGAAAAATGATAGTAGTGATAAGAGACAAACACTCAAAATGGGATGACGTAATAAGCAGTGTTCCACAAGGAACAGTTCTAGCCCCTATAATGTTTGCTATATATATTAATGATATGGATGAAGAAATTGAAGGTTATATGAGCTTCTTTGCAGATGATGCAAAACTATTAAAAAAAGTGAACATGGAAGAAGATTGTGAGTCGCTACAGAGTGATCTAAATAAAGCATGGGAATGGAGTAGGAAGTGGGGGATGGAGTTCAACACTAAAAAGTGCAGTATAATGGAATTTGGAAAAAGCAAAAACAGAATAACAGGATCATATAAATTGGGAGAAGAAGGAATAAAAAAGTTGAAAATGAGAAGGACCTGGGAGTCATTGTTATGAATAATATGTCACCTGAGAAACATATATATAAGAGTTTTGGAGAAACTTATAATTTAATAAGAACAATTAAAGTGGCATTTACATACCTGGGTGAAGAAATGGTGAAGAAAATTCTAATAAGAACATAAGAATATAAGAACATAAGAACATAAGAAATAAAGGAGACTGCAAAAGATCATAAGGCCTACACTAGGCAGCTCCGTATCCATCACCACCTGTCATCCCCATCCATAAAGTTGTCTAATCGTTTTTTAAAACAACTGATAGTTTCAGCGCTTACTACATTGTTACTAAGTTTATTCCATTCATCGACCACCCTATTAGTAAACCAATTCTTGCCTATTTCCTTCTTAAATCTAAATTTGTCCAGTTTATACCCATTACTGCGAGTCCTGCCCTGTTGTTTTATTATGATGACCTTGTTTCCATCACCCTTTGATCCACTTTGATCCACTTGAACACTTCTATTAGATCACCCCGCACTCTGCGTCTTTCCAGAGAGTGTAAGTTTAGGTGCCTAAGCCTCTCTTCGTAAGGCAAATTTCCGAGCCCTTGTATCATTTTGGTCATTCTTCTCTGTACTGATTCTAGTGAATTTACGTCCATTCTGTAGGACGGAGACCAAAACTGTACCGCATAGTCAAGGATGGGTCTAACTATCGCTAGATAGAGTTTAATAATTACCTCTGCACTTCTATTCGTTACCGTCCTAGCAATGAAGCCTAATGCTCTGTTAGCTTTATTTCTGGCGCTAATACACTGCTTCCTGGTTTTAAGGTCCGGACTCACCAGAACTCCCAAGTCCCTCTCACACTCAGATTTTTCTAAAAACGTGTTATCTAAGTTGTATCTATTTTCGGGGTTGTGTAGCCCTACGTTTAACACGCTACAATTAGAGGTATTGAAGTTCATTTGCCATTTCACCGACCATGTTAACAGCTTATTAAAGTCATCCTGCAGAATCTGGGCGTCGTCTCCTGACCTAATTAGGCGTCCTATTTTAGTGTCGTCCGCAAACTTACTAACATCACTATTTAACCCTTCGTCTAAGTCGTTTATATACATAATGAACAACAAGGGACCCAAAACCGAGCCCTGGGGGACCCCGCTAGTAAGATTGCCCCACATAGATTTTATTCCATTTATGGTGACCCGCTGTTTTCTGTTACTAATCCAAGCTCTAATCCATTCTAACACTTTTCCTCCTATGCCATGGGCTTTGATTTTATTTAGTAGTCTCTGGTGTGGCACTTTGTCGAACGCTTTGCTAAAGTCAAGGTAAATAACATCGTAATTTTCATTGTTGTCTGACGCCTTATATACCTTAGTGTAAAAGGATATAAGATAAGTCACACATGACTTACCCTTGGAGAAACCATGCTGTGAAACACGAATTAAATTATGCCCTTCAATGTGTTCTCTGAGTCTATTTACTATTATTGATTCAAGCATTTTTCCTATAACCGATGTCAAACTGATTGGCCTGTAGTTGCATATAGACGATCTATCTCCCTTCTTAAAAACAGGAACAACGTTTGCCTGCCTCCAAGCAGTTGGAACAGAACCAGTGTCTACCGATTTATTGAATATTTCAGTTAACTGGTCGCAGATTTCAAATTTACACTCTTTAAGCATTCTTGGAAAAATTTCGTCTGGACCCGGAGATTTTGTAGCTTTAAGTCTGTCAATCTGCTTGACTACTTCTTCTTTACTAATGCTGATATTAGTTAGACTACTTTCTTCATCCCCTCTGAAAATCGGATCGCAGTCAGGTACTTTATCTAACCTCTCATTAGTAAACACCGATAGAAAATAATTGTTAAACTCCTCACTCATTTTTTCTTCCGATTCAATCATGACATTTTCATCGTTTTTAATTGGTCCTATTCTTTCTTTATTTTTTGTTCTATAGAGGTGAAAGAAACTCTTTGGGTTGGATTTTGCTTGACTGGCAACCTTAATTTCATAATTACGTTTCGCTGAACGTGTATTCCTTTTAACCAGCTTTGCCATTTCGTTATATCGTGATCTAAGGTGTGATTCCCCGTTTTTAATTTTTACGTAAAGTCCTCTTTTCATTCCGATCTCATGTTTCAATCTGTCCGTCATCCATTTGGGAGTATTACTATTTTTCCGTATTGACTTTAGGGGGATAAATGTATTTTGTGCATTAATAATTAGATCAGTTAGATTGTTATACATTTCATTTAAATTACTGACCTGACTGTTGGGCCCTCGCCCCCAATTGACCTGACCTAAGGTATGCGTATTACCCTCCTTGACCCAGACCTGATCTAAGGTATGCATATTACTCTCCATGACCCACACCTGACTATCAGCCCCGCGACGAGAATCAAGAATGTCTGAAACGTCCGCCTGGCTTTTCGTATTCAATTTCAAATAGGTTTTTATACTGTCAAAGTTTGCTTTCCTGAAGTCTGGTACTTGAACGTTATTCGTACTTTTTATTTTTTCCCAAATAACATTGAATCTTATTTCTTGATGATCGCTAAAGCCTAGACTATTTCCCACTATTAAGCTGCTAATTTGGCGCTCATTATTTGTTAGAATTAAGTCCAGGGTATTTTGTCCCCTCGTAGGATCGGTAATCATTTGTTTTAGGAAATTATCCTGCACCACATCTAGGAATTTCTTCGCTTCATGATCTCCTATTAAAGTTTCCCAGTCAATGTTTCTATAGTTAAAATCTCCCATGATTACAACGTTTTTGTACTGGGACGCTCTGTGAATTTCATGAATCAGGGAATCAGTCTGCTCAATGCTGAGGTTAGGAGGTCTATACAAGACGCCAATAATAACTTTCTTATTCTTGCCTACAATCTCTACCCAAATAGATTCCGTACAGTCCTCTTCCTTAATCGAATTGTTGATAATACAGTTTAATGTATGTTTAACGAAAAGTGCTACACCTCCCCCATTCCTGCCGACCCTATCCTTATGAAAAAACTTATATCCTTCTATTTCGATTTCCGGAAGGAAATGTTTATCAGCCATGTTGATCCAGGATTCAGTAATAGCTATAATATCGAAATTTTCTACGCATGCTTTACCTCGCAGCAAATCAATTTTGTTAATTATACTCCTGCTATTTGTATAGTAAACTTTAAGTTTATCTTCCCTCCACCTGCTTTGGTGATTTTTTACACAGTCCTCTAAGTTGTTTCTATTGCCTAAACTATATTCCGATACTTCCCCCCCTACTCCCACATAATCTACCCGAAAAAACCCTGTAGGATGCCTACTTCTCGCTCAAGGGATTCAGCAAGGAGCCGAAATCCTCTGGGAGACAAGTGCACTCCGTCCCTTGTGTATAGGTGATTCTTACCATAAAAGCGGTCCCAGTTGTCGACAAATGCCCATCCATTGGCCTTATAATGTTTTGCCAGCCTGCAATTCATTGCAATAGCCCTGGAATGCCACATGCCTCCAACTCTACGCCTCGGAAGGATTCCACATACTACAGGAACACCTCCCCTATTTCTGATCTTGTCTAGCGCATCCCGGTACCGCGCAAATAATTCCTCACTCCCTAACTTACCTGATAAGACCAAGATTGGAATATGCTGCAACGATGTGGTCACCAAATACAAAAAAAAAAAAAAAAAATGTATAACAAAACTTAAAAGAATACAAAGAGCAATTACAAAATTGGCACCAACACTCTCAAAACTATCATATGAAGAGAGACTAGCAAAACTTGAACTACAGACACTAGAGCAAAGAAGAGAGGAGATTTGATAGCTATTTACAGAATCATGAAAGGCATAGAAATTACTGATAGAGAGAATCTGATAAAATGGGATGATAGAAATACAAGAGGACACGGAAAGAAAATCAAGAAAGACAGCTATAGAAGAGATTTGAAAAAGAACAGCTTTCCTCACAGAATAATAGACAGTTGGAACAAGTTAGATGAGAAAGTGGTGTGTGCAAAAACAATACATGAATTTAAAAATAGTTTAGATAAAATGAGATATGAAGACGGGACTCCACGAGCATAGCTCCCCTTCCCGTAAAATACAACTAGGTAAATACAACTAGGTAAATACTGATAATAGCAATGAGCTATAGAGAGAGAGAGAGATAACGGGGGAAAAATATAATAGTTCCAGTCTTCCAAAGCGTTTCACAGTTTTCTTCAGTGTTTCACAAAGAGAAAATGGAAGCAGCCAGATGACGTCAGAAGATGCGCAGAACGGCTCAACGGTTAGACCTGGTGTATATAGACCTTGGTAGTTACCCATGATGGATATAGATTCAGGAGGAGCAGGAGGAAAGAAACGCTAAGGGAAGTGAAGCAACAGGAAGGAGAGGGAGGATGGGGTGGACAGGAGAGGGAGATGGGAGAAGGGGTCAGGAGAGGGGTAGAAGGAGGTGGGTAATAGGAGGGGATGAGAGATTAAGGGGAGTAGGATGAGGTGGGTAATAGGAGGGGATGAGTGATTAAGGGGAGTAGGAGGAGGTGGGTAATAGGAGGGGATGAGAAAGTAGGAGACAGCGTGAGGGAGAGAGAGAGGCAGAGATAGATAGATATATAGATAGATAGATAGATAGATAGATAGATAGAGAGAGAGTCAGAGACAGAGATAGAGGGGGAGGATTTTGAGGGAGAAATTGTAAGGATGAGAGGAGTAAATGAAGAGAAAAAGGAGGCGAGAGAAGGAGAAATAGAGTGGGAAATGGTAGACAGATGGATGAAGAAGGAGAGAGAAAAAGAGAGAGAGACAGAGAGACAGACATACAGACAGACAGAGAGACAGAGAGGGAATAGGGGGATAGAGGGCGAGTGAGGGGAAGGTAAATAGATGGAAGGGGAGAGGATACGAAAGGAGAGAGAGATAGGGATAAAGGAGAGATGGAGACGAGAAGGTGCATAGGAATAAGGATTGTATATCAAGGGAGGGGTCAGCGGGCGGTTTGCGGTTAGCTTTGGCTCTCTCGGTGAATTCACCTATGGCCCCGACTTTTAGCGACTTCTAATTTTTGTTTGGGTCTTCTGACAAATGTATGGCTGTAGAGGTTACCTCATGACCCACCGAGCTTATCTGAAAGGTTTTGCTTGTTCGAGCTTAGCTAAGAGGCCTCGTTATGTCTGAAAGGCCTCGTTGTCTCTTCATGGTGGAGAGATGGTGGAGGGAAAGAAATCTTCCGACGGCGAAAGAAATCATCTGCCGCCTCACACACTGCTCACTAACTAGTAATACGTATACAGACGAATGAGTAAATACACCTGTTTTATCAACAGCTGGCTATCCCTCGTTCACTGGCATTGAATGTCAATGAAGGACCAAATAATAATATGGAGCAAGTTATATAAAAAAAAAAAAATAATAATAATAATAATGTGAGATATGATATTGAAACTCAAAATGTGTCAAAAAGAAATAATCACGAGTTTCTTTAAACCATGTACTTTAATGCTCGTAGTATTAGGAAAAAAATTCAAGAAATACAGGCGTATGTCAAAAGCGAAAATCTCGATATGATAGGAATAACTAAGACATGGTTAAATGGTACAGAGTTCGAAGCTGAATTTAATATTGCGGGATTTAAACACTTTCATCAGGATAGAAACCACAAGAAAGGTTGGGGTGGTCTGTTGTATGTTAAAAACAATGTTCATGCATATGATAGTTTGTGGGTTAACCCAAACGAATGAAAAAAAAAAATGAATATAGGTGTAACATATAGGCCAAAGACATTATCATTATCAGACGACAAACTGTTATTTCAAAAACTGTCTAGTTTCTGCAACCGGGATTTATTGATAATGGGTGATTTCAATCTTACTGACATTGATTGGATGACCCTTGAACATGGCCATATAGGTAGTCACTTGGTTGATTTTCGTGGTAACAATTACTTAATTCAGCATGTAAAAGAGCCCACAAGATATGGAAACTTACTCGATCTATTGATCACTAGCCGCGAAAGCATGGTAACTGATGTAGAAGTCGGTGAATCTGTTGCAAATAGCGATCACAACTTAGATTCAAACTCCTAAACAATTTTAGAATAGATACTTGTGTTTCTAAAATACCCAATTTCAGTAAAGCTCAGTTCATAGGACTACGTCAGGAGCTTCAGCTTACAGATTGGAAGGCAAAATTAAATGAAAGACCTGTAGATCAGATGTGGGAAATATTTCAAAATACGCTCACTATGATGATTCAAACTTACTTTCCTTTTAAGGACAGACGTCCCCCAAATCAGGCTCGCCCAAAGTGGCTCGACAAAGTGTCATAATTAATTTATCAAAATAGAGAACGTTAGAGAACTTACCTGTTTGAGTTCTCTAACAAATCGTTAGAAATGAATACAAGCTTGAGGCTTCAATGGCTGTAGATCCTTGCCGATGTTTTATTGTCCTTCTGGTGACAGGATTAAAGCTTGTCACTGGTACCAGGGTTGAAGCTAGTCTGGCGTTCAGGGACTACAACTTTGTCTCGTTCGGCTGGAGTTCTAATGAGCCTTCAAAACGGTTTCGAAGCCACGGGACAACTGATACTTCAAGTAAGTTCTCAAGTTCCCGATTTGTTAATCAAATTACAACATAGGCTTAAATAAATAATAAAGAGGGAGGGGAGTTTAATAATATATTAATTAAAATTACGATAGTGTGGTACGAAGTTACAGGAAAGATTCCCGATTCGAAAATTAAACAAGCTTTCGGGAAATTGCCGTAGCTCAAGGTAAACAATGCCATTCCCGTAACAACAATTACCACAAAAGAAACTGAAAAAAGTATTGCTAAAAAGAGACAGGCTTATAAGAAATATAAGTGCTCAGGTGCTTCTAATGACTATGAAAGTTATGTATCAATACAGAGAGATTTAAAAAAGACAATAAGAAAAAGAAAACGATAATACGAAATGAACATCGCTGATAAATCCAAAGAGAATCCCAAAGAATTCTATAGTTACATTAGAGATAAAAAGGTTGTTAGGAATCACATTGGTCCACTATTATCTGCTGACGGTCAACTTGAATATTCAAATGAAGGAATGTGTAATATCTCAAACAATTATTTTAGCTCGGTATTCGTAAACGAAACACCTCAAAGTGAACTCCAAACTGAAACCTGTTAAAAGTCTGGGGTAAACTTACTCACTACGGTAAGTATAACAAAAGAAACAATTAAAATGTGTATAGATGAACTCAAAGTTAATAAAACACCAGGGCCTGACGGTTGGCATCCAAAAATCTTAAAGGAAATGAAAAATTAGATTGCTGTTCCATTAGAAATTATTTTCAAGAAATCCATCAAATCCGGAGATGTCCCAAGAGAATGGAAGCTAGCTAACGTTACTCCCATATTCAAAAAAGGTGGCAAAAAGAAGCCAAATAACTATAGGCCTATAAGTTTGACTTCAATCGTAGGAAAAATAATGGAAACTATCATCAGAGATGCTATCGAACATCATTTAGAAAGTAACCATTTGATAAATGATAGCCAGCATGGTTTCAGACGGAAACGTTCTTGCGTGACAAACTTCTCGAATTCTACAACACAGTTATCTCGAATTATGACAAAAGAAACAATATAGATTTAATATATCTAGACTTTGCAAAAGCTTTTGATACCGTCCCACACGAAAGACTACTTA
Organism: Oratosquilla oratoria; assembly: GCF_046742065.1. NCBI lineage: Eukaryota > Metazoa > Arthropoda > Malacostraca > Stomatopoda > Squillidae > Oratosquilla > Oratosquilla oratoria. The sequence goes on from NC_134782.1 coordinate 85,257,985, forward strand.
CTAAATTAGCTTTACACGGAATAAGTGGTAGCCTATTAAGTTGGACTAGTAATTGGTTGAATGGTCGAAAACAGAGAGTTGTTTTAAATGGAAAAAATTCTAGATGGAAAAATGTTACAAGTGGAGTTCCTCAGGGTTCCGTTCTTGGGCCACTTCTATTCATAGTACATATAAATTATATAGACCATGGACTAAGATCTACTGTTTCCAAATTTGCTGATGATACAAAACTGTGCGGAATAGCAAATGATCACTCAAACCAATTAGATATTCAAGAAGATTTAGATAAATTACAGCAATGGTCTGAAAAGTGGCTAATGAAATTTAACACAAGTAAATGCAAGGTAATGCACATAGGTGAAAATAACAGTAAGTACGATTACAAGTTATTTGGAAATTCGTTAACAAAAGTGGATAGTGAAAAAGATCTCGGCGTAATTATCAGTAACGACCTCAAATAATCCAAGCAGTGTATTTCAGCCTCTGAGAAAGCAAATAAGATTCTTGGACTGATTGCGCGATCTTTTGATTTCAAAAGTCCATCACTCATTAACAAGCTATATAAATCGTTAGTTCGTCCACATTTGGAATATGCTGTTTCCGTATGGTCACCGAATCTCATTAAAGACATTGACAGACTGGAAAAAGTACAACGACGAGCCACAAAACTGATTCCAAATATCAAAAATAAATCATACGAAAATCGACTAAAACATATGAATCTGTTTTCCCTAAAAAAACGTAGACTCAGAGGTGACTTGATACAGGTCTTTAAAATTCTAAAGGGAATTGACAACATCAAAAGTGACAAAATTTTCACATTGAATGAGAATCAGACAAGAAACAATGGTCTCAAACTGTCCGGAAATAGATTCAATTTGGAAGTAGGTAGAAACAACTTTGCCAACCGTGTAGTTAATGAATGGAATAAACTTCCTGCACAGGTAGTGCAATGTAGTTCAGTTCGAAGCTTTAAGAATCATTTAGATAAACACCTAAGCAAGATGCTGTAATGATTATAATTTATTTTATATTATTTGTTTTTGTTTTGTTATCATTTGTCTGTCTTATTTTCATTTATTATTAGTTATATGTCAATTTATTATTATTTACTATTTACCTGTTTGTTTATTATTTAACTATACCTATGCATTTATTTATGTATTTTATTTGTTATTTACATTATTATAGTTTTTATTTATTATTTTATTATTATTATGATTTTTTTCGCATCCGACCTAGATATGGACCAAAAGGTCTCCTGTCGGCATGCTCCGCCTTTGTAATCCTTTGTAATCATATACATATATGAACTTACATCTATCTCTACAATCATCTAGCAAGTATACCTTAACATCAGGCTTGTGTAAATAGTCTAGTCTCCTATTTAATATTTATCTCCACCCCACCATGTTCTGGAGCTGCCCTCATAACTGGCACTATCTTTTGGCTCTTTAATTTCCTTTATAAGTAGAGGGATAGAGGAGGGGCGACATGAGGAGAGTGTGAAGATAAGAGAGAGAGAGAGAGATGGGGAAGTGGACCGTGAGGGAGCGAGAGATATGATAAGGGAGATCTGGGCAAAGCTAGATACAAAATATACATACATACATACATACATACATACATACATACATACATACATATATATATATATATATATATATATATATATATATATATATATATAATTTCTTTGTCGCGGCAAGTAACGCTTAAATTGTTTTTATCGGCTTAAGAAACCTGCACAGTGAAGCTATAGCGGTAATCCCCTACCACACTCCTGGCCAAATGGCCACTTCCGGAAGGGAGAGTGTGGTTGGATATTCCGCACAAATCATCGGAAATTTAAAATTCCCGGCTCTGTCCAGGTAGCGCATGCGTCGACAACCCCACCTCCCCCTCCCTACCCTTCTCTTGGAAGGCTAGTCAACATTAAAGTAAAGCAGACGGTTGACTGGCGACACATGGGACAGGGGTGATCGAGTGGTAGAGATACCGTGTCCTGAAGGAAGTTGCTGATGCCCAGCCCCCGAGGTCCTGCAGCCGCTCCACAGAGTGGGTGCGGAGAAACGCCAACGATGCCGCGAGGCCTCTGATGTTGTGGGCGTGGGGGGCATGGCCCGGGTCGGCCTCCTCTATAACGCGGCAAAGTAGACGCGCCAGTGACCTCGGGGTTAGGGGGTTCCTAGATTTTGAATTGTAGAAGAGATGATCCTCGGAAACCCCTTCCGTGCGTTCCACGTAGTCTTTAAACGCACGGAACGGGCACAGCGGGTGTGGGTTTCCTTCCTCCAGGAAGGATGGTATTCTGAGAGGGCCAACCATGTCGTCCGCCTGCTCATTCTTGGCTAGGAATGTAGGTAATGGAGAGAGGGTTAGGGCCGAGCAGTCCTCCTCCAGTTTGGGGAAGGACGGGTGGCGGGTGATCGCCGCCAGCTGTGAAGCCCTGTAGCCCGTAGCCAGGGCGAGCAGAAAGACGGCACGTTGAAGGAAGTGTTCCTCCTCCATGATGGTCCCTTCGAACGTCAGGTACTGCAGAACACGATGCAAGGACCAGGCTAGGACCGGCTGACGTCTCGGCTCTCTCGAGGCGCGGATCCCCTTCATTAGAAGGGTTCGCGCCCTCTGTGGCACTCTGATGTTCATGCCGAAGTAGAGCGGATCAGCGAGGGCTGCATAGTGAGCCGAGATCGTCGCTGGTGCCCTGTTGGTGGAGTCAGCTAGCCAAGTCAGGAAGTCCAGAACCGTGCTAGCGGAGATGGTCACTATCGCGTGTCTCCGAAGGAAGTCCTGGAAACTCCGCCAGCAGGATTCATATTGCCGCACTGAGGATGGACGGTGAGCTCTCAGCATCTTGTCTACTGCCTCTGTAGAGAAGAATTGGCTGAGAGCTCTCCGTAGAAACTCCAAGCGTGAAGTCGAAGTGACGCTTGGAGAGGTGCGGCAAGGCTGCTGGCTAGGCAGGCTGACCCTAGTAGAAGGGGAGAAGGGCACCACCTCATTAGCTCCCCGAACCACGGCTGAGCTGGCCAGTAGGGAGCTATCAGGAGGACTCGACCCTTGAAGTACCTTAGGGTCTGCATCACCTTCAGGAGGACCGGTGTCGCTGGAGGAGGAAATATGTATACGTACTTCCAGCTCTTCCAGTCCTCCGTTAAGGCGTCCGGGCCTCCTGAGCGTGTTCCTTGGTTGTAGGTGAGGAAGAAGGGGAGCTGGGTCGTGCTCGGGGAGGCAAATAGGTCCACCTCCGGGGTGCCGTAGCGGAGGGAGAGCGACTCGAACACTTGTGGGCGTAGTTGCCACTCCACCGATGTCTCCCGGAACCTGGATAGAGCGTCCGCCCAGTCGTTCTCCCGGCCCGGAACATACTTCGCCGAGAGTGATATGGCCCTGCGTGATGCCTCGGCGAAGATGTCTTCCGACAGGGCTAGGAGTGGACCTGATCGGGCCGTACCTTGCCTCTGCACGCACTGTACTGCCGTCACATTGTCCATATCGAAGCGAACGCTCGTGTAGGAGATTTCGGGGTGCCGTTCGAGCCATTCTTTTACCACTATCAGCTCCCGAAGGTTGATGTGTAGTGACCTTCTCTCTTCCTACCATCCCCCGCACGCTTGATGTCCCCAGCTCGACTGGAAGCCCCACCCTATGTCCGAGGCGTCCGTCGCCACTGTTATTCGAGGTGGGGGCGGGGACCATGGGACTGACTGGCGTAGGGCCCCTGGCCGAAGCCAGGGACGTAACAAGCTGTGGAGTGCTGAGGGTACCGGCTTGGGAAGGTCGCGTGGGAAGAGTGGGATGCTCCTGTTGACCTCTCGCGTCAGCCGTCGGTGTTTCAAGCGGCCCAGTGGAAGGGCCGGGGCCGCGAAGTTGAGGCAACCTAACAGGCCCTCCCACTGACGGCGAGAGAACGTTTGAGAGAAGTACGCCCTCCTGACATAGCGGAGTGTCCGAAGAGCGTTGTCTGGAGCCAGTGGCAGGGAGGCGTTGATCGTGTCCCACTCGATCCCGAACCAACGAAGTTTTTGTGTAGGGGTGAGGGCAGATTTGTCCCAGTTTACTTTGAAGCCCATCTCCGCCAAGACTCTCAGAGCCACCGAGACGCTGGTTGATGCGCCCTCCTCGGTGGGCGAATGTATCAACCAGTCGTCCAGGTACATGAGTGTGGAGACGCCTGCTTCCGCCGAGCGTGCGCCTACCACTCTCGCTAGCTTCGTGAAGAGGCAAGGTACGGCCCGATCAGGTCCACTCCTAGCCCTGTCGGAAGACATCTTCGCCGAGGCATCACGCAGGGCCATATCACTCTCGGCGAAGTATGTTCCGGGCCGGGTGAACGACTGGGCGGACGCTCTATCCAGGTTCCGGGAGACATCGGTGGAGTGGCAACTACGCCCACAAGTGAAGCAGACGGTTGACTAGCCTTCCAAGAGAGGGGTAGGGAGGAGGGAGAGGTGGGGTTGTCGACGCATGCGCTACCTGCACAGAGCCGAGAATTTTAAATTTCCGATGATTTGTGCGGAATATCCAACCACACCCTCTTCCGGAAGTGGCCATTTGGCCAGGAGTGTGGTAGGGGATTACCGCTATAGCTTCACTGTGCAGGTTTCTTCTCAGCCGATATATATATATATATATATATATATATCTATATCTATATATATATATATATATACAATTGTCACAACTTTGGGTTGTGACACACGGCCTACTATTTCTTCTCATTTTCTTATGTCTGCTCTCAAACCACGTTACCAAATACTTTCACTCAAGGGCCTAGCCGACGCAGGTTCCACAGTCTTTCGTCTCCTTTCAGCCCTTTTCGACTATCAATTCCCTCTACTCCTTGGAATCACAGGAACTCTTAAGGCCTCTAGCAACTACTTCTTGATATTTTTCCTTCTCCTTATCCTCATTAACTATTGTGCCAATTTGACAATCAGTTACAGTGCCTTAACGAATTTGAGAGAGACTTCTAATTACTCAGGGAAACCCACTCCTCCCTTTAGTTCCAAGTGTTTACATATGCCTGCAAGCAAAGTCACGAATGTTTAATATTAAGTGTGGGATTCCACAAATTATCAAGTTTACTGTTCCTTCCTGCAGTTGTAAGTTGCTACTTTATGATTAGAATTAGAGTATTTCATTCAAGAGTAACCGTTCGAATTAGTCTAACGGTTTCTCACCACCCCTTGGCGTTTGCCATTTATTGTTTAGGCTAGTTTTAATTAGACTAGTTAGGATCATATCTTCCACTCTCGTGAATAGTGTCTACCCTCAAGGAACAATTAGAACTGCTTCAACGTCCACATAAACATTGCGCGGCGCACCCTACGGAACTATTGACTTGACATTGCGAAAATCGGCAACGGTGTATGCCATAGTGTATGGGCAGGCGGCTGACCCAGCGGTGCCGGGCATTGGGCAGTTATTCCCCCTGGGTCCCTACAGGGAGGTCGGGCCGCTCGTATTCTCGGAAGTGCAATCGCGCCCTACCCTCCCATATGGTGGCTATCAAGGGTTTGCTTCCTTAAGTGACCGATTACGCACTGTCAGACTCTACGCGAGTGATTCAAATACAAAATCCCCCGGAGACTTATCGAATTTAAAACAGTGTTGTGAGTGACGCCTAGACCATCGTGGGAACGGATTTGAATGGTGTCGTGACGAGGTCAGCCCCCAGTGAACACATCACCCTTGTGCTATTCGACTATTTGTATATCCTGTCCCCTCCTTTTTCGGGACATCCGGACCTGAAAGGAACTTGATAGTGAAAAATAGGAAACCCCCTACGAGATCAAACCCGCGTCCCGCCATGAGGTGTCCAACAACGAAGATGGCCAGGGTTCCCGCCGTGCTCAACGGCACAGTTATCCTTCAATAGCAAGCGCATCCTGCCTAAACGAGGGACCCGCGCCTATTTGAAGACACCCCCGCATCCAGCAGAAGACGCTAAGAGAAGACGACCTAGTGTTAAGTACAGTTAGATATCATAGTTGCGCGCAGGGATAAAGTAGGATACATAAGTGAAATTAGGTTGTCTGTTAAATCAGTCAATGATTAGTGCGTAGCATGATTACAGTGTTTGATTGTATAATCAGTCTAGATCATTAAATATCACAATAAGATGATCTGTTTGATTAGCCTAGGACGATCTACTTAATGAGTTGTCCCCCCTCCCCCCTCTCTGACATATGTACACGCACACTGAGAAGGGAGCGCGCGTGGTCCCGGTCGGTGCTACAAATCTCCTGGACTTTGGCTTCCCACTGTAGCTGTCTAGCTCCCTTCATCTCACCTAAGGTAGGTATTTCCCACGCCCCCACAACCTCCACCTCCTCCTTCCACTGTCCAGGGATTTGGTGACACGGTCCGCAGGTGGTCCTTCGAACCGGATGCTCGGTCCATTACCTATGTACAGAATAAGTACATCAATTTATGTAATCTCACTAATTCAATTAATCCGTGTGACAACTCATTAGGTAAAGCACAGAATGTTTCCCTGCGCATAGGTTAGCAATTTAGTGCAATGTACGGGAGTTCCTCCAGCTCGCTAAGGCACGCCCAAGGTCAAGCATGCTATAATATCTTTGTGTTACATTGATTTACCCTTCCTACTTGTATTTTTCACTTGGGCAACATTTTGCCCCCTAGGTAGAATTAGATTGTGTTGAAAATACTCTGGTCCCTGTTTTACGGGTAAGTCCGCCCGTCGACTTAATTCAGTGGCATCCGCAGCCACACCTCGTAATTTTAAGTCTAGCCATTTTCGGCTTGCTTAGCTTAGAGGCTCAACCCTGCCTATTCAAAGCGGTATTATTATTTTTCTTTTGGCGCCAACCGCCACACCCTTACGTTAAGCCTATCCGGCACCGTCGCAGCTGCCCTGGAGCTAACGGTTTTACTCGTCCAGGGATCAAAGCGGCCTTGTTCTCACACCCTCGCTGTTCCCCACGAACACACACACCCCTTTTTCCTGACCAGTTTGTATGACAGCACAATCTTCTTTAGTCACCCCCTTCAATTTTCCATTTTCGTCGTACGATTCTTAATTCGTCGTTTCTTGCTCCAACTTTATTTCATTGTATTTCGTTTCTGGAACCATTTACGTTTCTGTAACCAGTCGTTGGGAGAGCGGACGTACCTCGCACTCTCGGCTTATGAAGTGACTGAACCATAACCTAATCCTCGTGGGAATTCTCGCACAACTTCCTTGAGATTCGGGTGACGTTTCCAGTTCGTTCGCCTGACATAGTGTGTACCTGTTATCGCAAGCAGTCTCCGACGGCCACCTTTTCGCATAGAAACGACCTATTGTGCCAGTATATTAGCGGCAGCCACCATGTCTTACTACAGGCCTACCGAAGGCGCAATTGCAACCGCAACACTGACCGAGCTCGTCACCATCACTCAGAATTTCCTTGACGCGGTCACGGAGTATACAGATGCTTATGGGGCTGTCAACATCGAGGGCCTGACCCCCAGTGCAGCAACTTACGCCACTCAGGGAGCAACTGAAACCCCGCAAGAAAATCTGCAATTCCTTCGAACCCTCGCTCACAATTTAGAAATAAACGTGGCTTGATCACTTGATGACTGATTTTTATTGCAAGGCTTGATGACTTTCTGTTGTTTGGCTTGACTAGCCTTTTTCTTTTTAAATCATGTGTCTTCTACAGCTAGTCCAAATAAAATGTTGTTTTAGATTCCCTTTAGGTTTCAATTTTTTATTACTGAGCAGTTTCATGCAGTTGATGCGATGATGTCGCTGTTATGACAATCGCTCTTATAATACAGTCGCTATCATGTGGTCACTGTTGTGATAGTCGCTGTTTTAAAAGAATCGCAATTGTGAAGTCGCTCTATTGACAGTTGATGTTATTACAGTCGCTATTCGGAACCCGAGCCAGTGGTGACCAGGAGTCACCAGGGGAGAGAGTGTGGGAATATCAGATCATTTTATGGTGGAAGGTAAATTGAGAGTGGAGAATAGGTGGAGAAAGAGGAAAAAGGCAGAAAGTAGGGAGGTACTTAGAGTGAACTGCTTAAATGAGAAAGAAAAGGAGTATAAGAAGAAGCTCAGAGAGGAGTGGGAGGGAGTGAAGGATAGAGTAGAACTGGGAGTGGAGGAGGAATGGAGATGGTTCAAGGAGGGAGTCATAAGGTGTGCAAAGATGGTGTGTGAAACAAGGAGGGCGGGAGGAAATAGAAGGAAGGGAAGTGAGTGGTGGGATGAGGAAGCAAAGAAGGGTGTAGAAGAAAAGAAGCAGGCATTCATAGATTGGCTACAAATTAGGACGTGGGAATCGTATGAGAGGTACAAAGAAAAGAGAAGGGGGGTCAAGCATAAGATAAAGGGGGCAAAGAGGAGAGCAGATAAGAAATGGGGAAAGAGTATGACAGAAAATTTTGAAAGTAATGGAAAGATGTTTTGGAAAAAACAATAGAGGAAGAGAGGAAAAGGTAAAAGGCGCAGATGGAGAAATGATAATGGAAGAGAAGGCAGTGAGAGAAGGTGGGCAGAGTATTTTAGGGAGTTGCTAAATGTGGAGGGTAGGGAGGGAAAGGTAGTTGCAGTGGGAAGCACTTAGAAAATGAGAGTGAGGAAAATGGAGGAGAAATAGGGAAAGATGAAGTGAAAGCAGCTGTTAAGATGACGAGAGCAGGTAAGGCATCTGGGTTGGATGGATATCATGCAGAATGCTGAAAAGAGGAGGTACAGTTATGGTGGACTGGATGGTGAGGTTATTTAATGTTTGTTTAAGAGAGGGTAGAGTGCCGGAGGAGTTCCACTTTACAAGGGAAAGGGGGACAAGTGTGAGTGTAGTAGTTTCAGAGGGATCAGCTTGTTGAATGTAGTTGGGAAGGCTTATGGGAGGATTGAGAGGATTAGGAGAGTAACAGAGGGAGTAATTGGTGAGGAAAAGTGTGGGTTTAGGGCAGGTAGGGGTTGTGTAGATCAGATTTTCGTGGTAAGACAGATATGTGAGAAAGCAATAGGAAAAGGTAAGGATGTTTTTTGGGCTTTTATGGATTTGGAAAAGGCTTACGACAAGGTAGACAGGAAGGCACTGTGGGAGGTATTACAGATATATAGGATAGGAAGAAGGCTGTTAAGGACAGTCAAGAGTTTTTATGAGAGTAGTAGAGCTTGTGTTAGGATTAGAAATGGAGAGAGTGAATTGAGGTAAAGGTGGGACTTCGTCAGGGATGTGTTATGTCGCCTTGGCTGTTCAATCTATACATTGATGGGGTGGTGCGAGATATGAATGCAAGGGTGGTGGGTGAGGGGTTGGAGATGGTTAAAGGAAATGGAGAAAAGTGGGAAATAAGCCAGTTGTTGTTTGCTGATAACACTGCGCTGTAGCATGATCAGAGGAGGGATTGAGGAAGTTAGTGACAGAGTTTGAGAAGGTATGTGAAAGAAGGAAGCTGAAGATAAATGTGGGCAAAAGTAAGGTGATGAGATGTACAAGGGAAGAGAGTGGCAGCAGACTGGAAGTGAGTATTAAGGGAGAGAGACTAGAAGAAGTGGATAGTCTTAGTTACTTGGGTGCGAATGTGGCAGGAAAGGAGTGGGGATGGAGGTAGAATGTAGATTGAGAGAAGCGAGTAAATGTCTTGGTGGATTAAAAAGTGTGATCAGAGATAGACACTTGGGAATGGATGCTAAGAGGAGGTTATATGAAGGAGTGATTGTGCCAACAGCACTGTATGGGGCAGAAACATGGAATATAAGAGAGAAAGAGAGAAGGAGTTTGAATGTGTTTGAGGTGAGGTGTCTGAGAAGTATGATATGGGTTACTAGGCTGGATAAAGTGAGAAATAAGGAGGTGAGGAGGAGAACAGGGGTGGAAAGGGAGTTGGGATATAGGGTTGATGAATGAGTATTAGGATGGTTTGGACACATGGAAAGAATGAGTGAAGAAAGACTAGTAAAAGAGGTGTGGAAGGCAGAGGTGGAAGGAATGAATATGAGGGGACGTCCTAGGATGAGGTGGATGGATGGGATAAAAGGGGCATTACGACAGAGAGGAATGTCTGTTGAGGAAGGACGGGAGAGGACAGAAGATAGAGGTGAATGGAGACGGGTTGTGTATGGATGATGCTGTGATGTATGAGGGGGTGGGGGATGGGGGTGAGGGAGTATGTATGAGAAATTTTTGTTTTGTTTTTGTTTTGTTATCATTTGTCTGTCTGATTTTTATTTATTATTAGTTATATGTCAATTTATTATTATTTACTATTTACCTCTTTGTTTATTATTTAACTATACCTATGCATTTATTTATGTATTTTATTTGTTATTTACATTATCATAGTTTTTATTTATTATTTTATCATTAATATGATTTTTTTTCGCATCCGACCTAGATATGGATCAAAAGGTCTCCTGTCGGCATGCTCCGCCTTTGTAATCCTTTGTAAATTGACGCACCCCAAAGGGATTTCTCCTTGTCTCCTCCTTTTCTGTGTGAGGGGACGGAGAGGGGGGGGGTCACCAAATTAATTAAGCGGCCGTGCTGTAGGTGTGATGTGTCCTGTGACATTGCTTCTGACCCAGGGCAGTGGACAAGGTGCAGGGATGGCCCGTCATTCAGGAGGTGCCAAGATGTGAGGGAGGGAAGAGGGTGGAGGGTAGTGGAGTATGTAGGGGATGGAATGGGTGGGAGTGGTTTCTATGCCTTTTTCTTTTTGGCTACCTTCCGTGTATGGGGGGAAAAAGCCTTTGGTATATGTATATATGTATGTACATAAATATAGTTACCCATCTAACAATTCAAATGTTCTTCATTGAAGAACCCCATATACTGCTACCATTTGTGGGATTCCATCTCACTCTTTCCAGTCCAATTAGATCTGGTATTACTCTCCAAGTACCATAAAAAACTGTTTCATATGATAGGTTCTCAGACTCTAAAAAAACATTAGGTTGCAAGTACTTCTTGAACTTATCTCTCATAAACAAATGATGTAGAGATGTACATGCTCGCACAACCTTTTCAATCTTGTCTGGAGATAGATGGGAAGATAAATATGCGGAACCTATTTGTCAATATATATATATATATATATATATATATATATATAATATATAATATATAATATATATATAATATATGATATATAATATATAATATATAACACTGGCCTGCGTTTAATTTTTTTTTTTTTTCAAAGGTCGAAGGTTTTTCAAGTGATTTATAGGTTTTTTGGTGCGCTGAATCCAAAAATGCCATCCGTTTCCTTGGATCAGGTCTAGTTTTTGAGATATGAGAAGTGCGACTTTTGGGCCTTGTATAGTACTAAGTATAAGGAAAACGAGGCTGCAGGTATAGCCTATTCTTATTATTATTTTTTTTTTTGCATAAAAATTATACTGTAGCACCCCGAAACTGATACTGAAACCTAATGATGTTTTTGTTTACTTTCAGGAAACTGAAACCGAAACTGAAACTGAAACTGCATTGACTACATTGACAAACTGCATTGACAACACTGAAACTAAAAATGGTTTAGAAAAGTGTGATCTCCAATCAATGTGACTGACTTCATAAGAATCTGTGCTTTTTACAAGAATCTGTGCTTCTTGTGTATCTATTTTGGACACGTATCTTAGATTGACAGAAAATGGAACGCAAATGCACAAATCATCCTGATAGGTTCTGCTACATATGTGGTAATGTGATTCTTCCTCGTCGACTAGCAAATATAACTGATTTTGTGAAGAAGGCATATCATGCTTACTTTGGAGTTAAGCTTGGGGACCAGGACAAGCCATTTGCACCCCATGTTAGCTGCAAAACATGTGTCGAGAACTTGCGTGATTGGAGAAATAAAAAAAGGAAGAGTATGCCATTCGCTGTTCCAATGGTTTGGAGAGAGGGTAAAGATCATGTGTCAGACTGCTATTTCTGCATGACTAATCTTAAAGGAGTCAACCGCAAGAACAAGCATTGTATTCAGTATCCTAATGTTCCGTCTGCCACACGACCAGTCCCTCATGGTCCAGGCCTGCCCGTTCCCGAGCCAGATGTTGCAATGGAATCTAGCTCTGAATCGGAATCTGATAACGCACTAGACAGGGCAGAGGGTGGAGAATACATGCCAGAAGAGAATGACCGGCCAGTGCCTCTAACACAAGCAGATCTCAATGACCTGACACGGGATCTAAACCTATCAAAGGAATCAGCACAGCTTCTGGGTTCTCGTCTTCGTGAGAAAAAATTTGCTAGCACCTGAGACAACATTCTTTTGGTACCGAGAGCGTGAAAGAGAATTTAGACAGTTCTTCACAACCCAGAAGGACTCGTCATTAGTTTACTGCAACAACATTGCTGGTTTGATTCAATCAATGGGGCTGGACTATGTTGCTACTGAATGGAGACTGTTCATCGACTCTTCCAGCAGAAGTCTTAAGGCAGTCCTTCACAACGGAAATAAATACTCTTCAATTCCAATCGGTCATTCAGTGCAAATGAAAGAAACTCATGACAACATGGATCAGCTACTGTCTGCTCTGAACTACAATGACCATGGTTGGTTGATCTGTGGAGATCTTAAGGTAGTTGGATTGGTTTTGGGACTACAGGGTGGGTACACAAAGTATCCATGCTTTTTGTGTTTGTGGGATAGTCGGGCTGATGATCAACATTTTGTCAGACAAGAATGGCCACCACGACAACGTTTGGAACCTGGTTCACACAATGTTCAGGCTCGTTCTCTTGTTGAACCAAACAAGGTCTTACTCCCACCTTTACATATCAAACTGGGACTGATGAAGAACTTTGTGAAGGCAATGGACAAGGACGGCATGGGATTTACTTTTCTTCAGCAGAAGTTTCCTCGGATCAGTCTGGAAAAGCTTAAGGCTGGCATCTTTGATGGGCCTCAGATAAGGGAACTTATGAAGGACTCAATGTTTGACGATGCACTGAATGCAGCTGAGCTGTCCGTTTGGTGGTCGCTTAAGTCAGTGATAAGAAACTTTCTAGGAAATAACCGAAGTGCAGAATACGAGAAAGAAGTCGATGAGCTCTTGAACAGCTATCAAAAATTAGGGGCTCGCATGTCAGTCAAAATGCACTTTCTACGGTCCCACTTAGACTATTTCCCTCAGAACTGTGGTGACTTCAGTAAGGAACAGGGAGAACGTTTCCACCAGGATATTCGTGTCATGGAAGAACGCTACCAAGGCCGGTGGGATGTGAACTTTCTTGCGGACTACTGTTGGTGTTTGAACGAGACGTGGTGGCTGCCCAACACAGGAGAAAGTCACTGAAAAGGCCCTTCATCCATGATTAGATTTTCTGTAATATATCCTCTTTATCTTCTGAACTATGCAAGAAAAAAATATTTCTTTTGTCAAGAATTTTTTCCAAAATTAAAGGGAATAAATAGCACTAAATGGTGTTTTTAATTATTTTTACCGCCTCGTATCTCAAAAACGTGACCTGATTGAACAAAATGAGTGTGATTTTTAGATTCTGCATAGCAAATTACCCTAGAATCAGTTATCAGATGCTTTACCTTTGAAACTTCGCAGGCCAGTGTAATCCACGGTTTGTCGACATACTGTAGATACCCAGTGTGAGAAAATGCATTCTCTACTGCTTTGTTGTTTGTGTGGTGTTGCAAAGGAAACGAATCGTCTGCCACAAACACAAACAAGAGTGACCTCTCACTACCAGAAAGAATAGCATCTCATGGGAGACATGCAGTACTGTTGGCAATGTGGGTGTTCATGGCACTTTTGTCCCACACACCACCGTCCAACACGTGTCCGTTTGTACCCATGTCCACATATATGAACTTCGAATTGGCATCACATATGGCCGTGAGTATACGGTGACTGCCTTTATAATTATACTAGTAGAGATTGCTACCATGTGAAGGGATTATGAGAATGTTTTCCATCAGTGGGTCTGAGACATTTAGGGAAATTCCATCTCATGTTAAACTCTTCATAGTGTCACTTGTGATTGTACATTTTTCAAACTTGTGTTCACACACATTATTTGTGATTTTTTTCCAGTGTAAAATTTTATAATCTTTGCAAGAATGCCCCCAATAGAAAAACTGCAAGAAGACAAGGATAAGAGAAGACAAATCACAGTTGAAGTGAAACATGAAATCATTGAGAAAGAAGGACAAGATTAAGGAGATAGATGTTTCAAAGAGAGTGGCAAGAATATCTATGTAACAGCCACATATTCTTGACGATGTTGAAAGGTTTCTCATATGGATCAACGAGAAGTAAATGCAAGACGACACTATTAACGAGAACATTTATGAGAAAGCTAAAGTAATTTTTGCTGACCTCGTTAAGAATATGCCAGGAGCAGCAACAGGCAAAGAAGAAACATTCAAGGTAAGCGAAGGGTGGTTTTGAGAAGTTTAAAAGAAAAACCGGCATCCACAGCGTTGTGAGGCACGGTGAAGCAGCAAGCTCTGACACAAAGGCAGCAGAGAACTTCATCGGTGAATTTAGGTAGCTTGTGGATTCTGAGGGTTACCTGCCGCAGCAGCTTTTTAATTGCGACGAGATGGGTCTTTCCTGGAAGGTGCCTATGCGAACCTATATAACGGTGAAGGAGAAGGTACTGTCCGGCTACAAGCCAATGAAATACCATCTCACGCCGCTGTTTTGTGCCAATGCAAGTGGCGATTTGAAAGTGAAACCACTGCTCGTTTACCATTCAAAAAATCCACGAGGCTTCAAGAAGTGTAGTTTAGAAGAGCAGACTAAGTGTGATGTGGAAGTCCAACACCAAGGTTTGGGTGGCACGTGACCTTTTTACTGATTGGATCAATAAAGTGTTTGGTCCTTCTGTGAACATATATATATAAATATATATATATATATATATATATATATATATATATATATATATATATATATATATATATATATATATATATATATATGCTTGAGATGAATCTGCCACTTCATGTCTTGCTTGTTATGGACAATGCTTCTGGCCATCCTCCAGGTCTAGAAGATGACCTTGATGAATTCAAATGAACCAAGATCCAGTTCTTGCCTCCGAACACCATTCAATTACTCCAGCCCATGGAACAGCAGGTAATTTCAAACTCCAAAAAGCTCTACACTACAGCACTCTTCGATTTTTTTTCCTTACCTGCCTCAAGATGATCGATAAGACATGGGAGAGGGTCACAAAAAGAACCCTAATTTTGGCTTGGAAGAAGCTTTGGCCGGACAGCGTTGCTGAAAGAGACTTTGACGGGGTTGAATCACTGCCTATGAAGCCTGTAGTCAACGATATTGTGTCTTTGGACAAGACCATGGGGTAGGAGGTGGATAACAACGACATCGACGAGCTTGTGGAAGTTGACCACCAAAGAGCTTATAGAGTTGCATTCTGTTTCACAGCAATAAGTTGTGGAAGAGATTTCGTCAGGGGAGGAGAAGGTAACAGTCTCAAGAGAGCAACAACCTTCCAGTACAATAAGGGAGATGCTTAAAACATGGGAAGCTATTTCATCGTACATTGGGAAGTATCACCCTGATAAGGCAGTGACTATGTGTGTTACAGATTTATTTAGTAATAATAATGTGTCGCATTTCCGCCAAAATTTGAAGCTTAAACAAAAACAAAAATCTAGACAGCTTTCTGATTTTTTTTTTTTTTTTTTTTTTTTAAGTGCCAGTTGGGTCATTGTCTCTAAAATATTTAAAGCAAGTGAGTCAGTCGAGACTATTATAGCAGCAAGTGAAGAGGAATCTCCCTTGGTGGAAGATTCTCCTTCATCTCAATATAGTAATCTTCCTCTGTTTCCGTCTCCTTTGCAGCAGGAATTACTTTTTATTTTATTGCAACAATATTCATATTTATTCTATTTTACTAATTAATTTTCCCAGGTTCATTTACTGTACATTATTACTGTTTTTGTGTGTCAATAATAAAAATATATATTATTACAAATTCTTTTGGGGTATTTTCTCTGAAGCATGGGATGCATTATTGTATTTTACATTGATTCCTATATGGGAAATTTAGTTTCGCTTAAAGGTCAACTGAGAACGTTTTCAGAGGTGATAAATATTTGCTAGATGTATGGCTTAGCCACTTTTTGATTATATAATGCATAGATAAATCCTGATTATTACGCAATGTGATAAAAAGGTCTATCAAAATATCGGTAGCAGACGAACTTTTCCTTCGCCGATCTTCGGCTGTTCTCGTAAGGCTGTGACGTCAACTTTGCTGTTTATATTTTGATACATCCATATGTGTGCACTATAAAATGCCGCGTCGCGCTGTGAACTTGATCAGTGACCTGTCATATTTCGTGTGTTAGCAAGGTTTTATCAAGTGTTTAGTTCGAAAATGGTTTATTGTGTCGCCGCAAATTGCAACAGTGATTCGGCGAGACATACTGCTGCGGATGGAATTCATTTTCATTCTTTTCCGAGAGATCCTGTTCGCAAAAATGATTGGATCATTCGGTGTAGACGGCACGAGTCATGGAAGCCTGGATCGAAAGCGAAACTCTGTTCAAAACATTTCGAAAAAGACCAATACACTCGGGACCCTGAGCTTGCCAAGTCATTAGGAATTAGCATGAAAACCATTCTAAAAGAAGATGCAATACCGACAATTTTTAGCCCAGATTCGGCAAGCAAACGCCGTGGAAAGATCACCGCTATTGAAAAAAGACAACGCCTGGAGGTAGGTGTATCAGTTTGTATCATATGTTATCTATGCTGTCACTGACAATCGTTAACAATCATGGTTAGGCTTGACTTGACCCACATTGGAATACGAAAGGGCATCCAAATGCGATAAATCGGACAATTTATAGTTTCATCCAACCAACGATTTTGATATGTGTCTTATGTGTTTCTGGTGAGAAATTTTGTGATATGAACGATGGTGTACATAATTTCCGTCACAAATGCGTACTTTTCAAGTAATTGAATATTGAATTTATGCACTTATGCCTACATCTCCCCAACGATCTGGGGGGACCTGTGGGAAATAGTTTTTTTTTTTTTTTTTTTTTTGTGGGGAGCACTAATAACTTGAGTAATGCACGTTGCAAAACAGGTATAAAATGAACAAGAACACACAAAAAAAAACATATAGAAAAACATAGAATTCACCTTTGAGGACGGAAATTGCGCCGGGAAACGCGCGCGCAGCCATATTTGTTTACCAACGATTCGAAATATTTGTCGCTATATCCGCTACATTTAGCGAAGCCGCCCGCGCATGTTGTTGTTCAGGAGCGCTACCAACGAATCGCTAAATTTCTCGCTATATCCGCTAAATTCAGAAAAGCCCACTCCCCCCGCACCAAAGTTGCTAACCGTAAAATAGGGAATAAATGCATGAGGCTTGGAGAGGACCGATGGTTGCGAATTTGTGTACAGCTAACCTAACGTAACGTAACCTCAACTTAACTAAACCTAACCAATCCAAACCTAACAAACCAAACCTAACCTAACCAAACTTAAACGTAACCTAACGTAATCTAACCTAACCAACCCTAACCTAACCCCAACCTAACCTAACCTAATATAACCTAACGAACCCTAACTTAACCTATCTTGGGAGCTTTGCACCCCCCCCCAACTCCTCCAGTCCGCTCAAAACACTTTTAGTAACGTAACTTGAGGTCTCTTAAAAGTATGACAATTAGTATAGATGTGTGTTTATGTATTAGAACTAATAAGTAATGAAGTAAATGGTAAGCATATATTCCGGAAAATATAAACCGATTTCTGACCTGTTTGGCAACGCGCATTACTCGATTTAATAATCCCCCCCCCCCCCAAAAAAAATCCCACAGATCCCCCAATATCGTTGGGGAGGAGATGTAAGTAGTTGAAATATTAATTACTTGAAAAATACGCATTTGCGACGGAAATGATGTACACCATCAATCAAAACATAACATATCTCAGCAGAAACACATAAGCCACTTAAGAAAACGTTGGTTGGGTGAAACTAATTAGCGAGAGATTTAGCGATTCGTTGGTAACGCTGCTCAATAATAACAATGGCGCCCGGGCTCAAAGTTGAAATTTATGTATTTTCATATATGTTTGATGTATAATTGTTGATTTTATACCTGTTTTGCAACGCGCATTACTCGATTTATTAGTGCTCCACACCCAAAAACCCCGATTTCCCACAGGTTCCCCCAGATTGTTTGGGAGATGTAGGCATAAGTGCATAACTTCAATAATTAATTACTTGAAAAGTACGCATTTGCGACGGAAATGATGTACACCATCGTTCATATCACAACATTTCTTACCATAGTCACATAATCCACATATCGTTGGTTGGGTGAAACTATAAATTGTCCTATCTTCTAAGTTATATATCCATACATGAAATAACAAAAATAAAGAAATCCAAAAGCTTCTCAGTTGACCTTAAGTTTGTCTCATTCCTCCAGTATTACACTGGTCTAAGTAACGGTATGATTAAAACGACCATTTCTTATCATGAATACAGTAATATTAGGTAAAAATAAAGATTAGAATATTGCATTTGGAAAAAAATATATATTGTAACCGAAGTTGTTCATACTCGAACTGTCAGCATTGTGAAGCGCGTGTATGCTCTGTACGACCACTTTAGGTATTTGTAAGACAATATATGAAAATAGGATTGAAGAGTGAAGAAGAGTATCAAATACTTTATTGGCGTCATCAAAACAAGGCTACAAATTGGTTTCGACGAAAGTGTAAACAACAACTCCACGAGTGTCCGTTAGATTCTGTGCGATATAAGCATCATAAAATGGTAAGTTACTTTCGAATGATCAGTTGCCACAATCGCACAGATAGAAGGAAAACATTGTGTTTTTATTTATTTTATAAAAATATTAAATCAGGGTAAAGAAACCAATAAATTGAGCGCAGAAGATCGACGACTTTGACTTGTCAAGCTAAACCAAAACTTCAAGCGGAGAATGATGAGATGATCATGATCTGCACATATTTTACAAATAGAACCCCCCCCCCATAAATATGGCATCAGTTAATGTGCACAGGAAATCTTATGCGGACAAACAAATCTATTAATTTTCATGTGGAAAATATCCCCATTTATCGGCTATTTTGACGATATCCGACTTGCGGTCATACATGATACTGATACTAAATGGAAATGCCGTTCAAACTCCAAAGCGGTCCAGAGCCGTCCAATTCTAAATTAAGCCATCTAAATGGTGTATTATTCAATTTACAGCAAGTATACCTAATTTCAGCGAGTTTGGTCGAAGATTGATAAAGGTATCTGCACCGATACTAAAGACCAGCTTACTGTCCAAGTCCAACTCAACTGTCGGGAGTCTCACTAATTACCGACAAATGCACAACTTTATATATATGATTGCATTACTTGACATATTTTCTTTAAAATGTGTGATTTACATGTAATTTGATCAAAGAGAAGTCACGTTACTAGCCTATGCAAAATTACCCACCACAGCTACACATACCGTCCGACTCACTAAATACCGACAAAACCCGAACAAGGACGGTTTTTGCTCAAATGCACATTTTTATATAAAAACTAGCATATGGTTGCATTATTTGTACTATTTTCTTTAAAATAAAAATGTGTGATTTCCATGTAATATAATCAAAGAGAAGTTATGTTTTTATCCTCTGCAAAATTACCGACCACAGCTACGATTTGTCCAGCCTGCCATCTATGATCACTAGTGGTATGGATCAAACTATACTCTATTAAGTTTCTTACTATTGTGTTATTAGTGTAATAGATTGCATATAGTTGAAATTTTTCAACTATTTTCTTTATATGTTATTTTCATGTAATTTGACCAGAGAAAAGTTATGTTTTTGCCTCTGCAAAATGACCAACCACAGCTACGAATACCGTAACAAATTAGCATAAGGTTGTATTATTTGACCTATATTATTTAGGATGTGTAATGCCCATGTAATTTGATCAAAGAGAAGTTAGGTTTTTATACTCTGCAAAATTACTGACCACAGCTACGAATACCGTCTGACTCATTAATAGCCAACCAATGTCGACCAAACCCGAACAAGGACGGTTTTTGCTCAAATGCATGATTTTATATAAAAAATTAGCATATGGTTGCATTATTTGTGTGATTTCCGTTTATTTGATCAAAGAGAAGATGCGTTTTTATCCTCTGCAAAATTACCGACCACAGCTACAATTCGTCCAGCCCAACATCTATGATCACTGGTGGTATTTTTCTGACTCGACAATAACGTTTGAAAAATCAACTGATGAAGCTGCTACATCTTCAGCCAAATTTGCTGAAATTAGGTATACTTGCTGTAAATTGAAGAATACACCATTTAAAGGTATTATGATGAAAAAAGATGGCTTAATTTAGAATTGGACGGCCTTGGATGGTATTTAGTATGACCGTCCAACTTGATGTAACTTCAAAATGCCAGCCATTAAACATTACTGTTATGGATTATGTCGTAGTGGCTCGTGTTATAATGATAGACCACATATGAAGGGTTTTTCTTGAATACGATTTCCCAAACCGCATGTGGACTTCGGAATATGTCAGCTGTGGGTTTGAGCGTGTGGTAGGGAGAATATGAAAAAGACACGTACATATGCTGCAATTAGAAAATTAAGTATTAACTTTGTAAATTATAATACATCAGTGTAATAAATACTTTTCTTGGCAGAAATCAGTATCAGAAAACATTGCTAAAACTTATAGAAACGGATGAATTTGCTTCGGCATTTAGTATGACCCTCTGACTTGATGTAACTTCAAAATGCCAGCCACTAAACATTACTGTGATGGGTTATGTCATAGTGACTCGCGTTATGAGGATAGACCACATATGAAGGGTATTTCTTAGAATACGGTTTCCCAAACCGCATGTGGACTTCAGAATATGTCAGCTATGGGTTTGAGCGTGTGGTAGGGAGAATGTGAAAAAGACACGTACATATGCATGTTATTGTGGCAGAGTAGCATGCAGTTGATACTTTAGGGTCTATATGAGGTGCCCCTACGGACCAGAGCCACACATCATTTTGTCTGTGATAGTGGAAAACTATGTACATAGAGAAATGATGACACTTTTGTACTACGACTGTCCCTCTGTTATGCTGTCCCCCAAACCCTTGTTACTGTCCTGTACCATTTCTCTGAATATTCATTTACTTTTTTCGCCTACCTACCCTGTGGTGGGGGCAAAAGAATACTGCCACCAAGTATTTCCACTTGAGTTGTAAAAGGCGACAAAAAAGGGACGGGGAATGGGATTAGGAGTCCTACCTGTAGCCCCTAAAGGGGATATTCCTAAAAAAGAAAGAAAAGGCTTAAGAGGGTCTGGGAGCTTTCCAACCAGTACCCTAAGGTTTGGGTCTTTTAATGTGCATGGATGTGGTACAGATGAGAGTAAAAGGGAAGAGATAGGCAGTATGTTTGTGAGAAGAAAGATGGATGTACTGGCTTTGAGTGAAACTAAAATGAAAGAAAAGGGCAACTGTGAGTTTGGGAGTGTAGCTGGGAGGTACTCAGGAGTGAAGAGGGGACGAGGGAGAGAAGGGGTGGCTATACTAGTAAGTGAAGAGATAAGTAAGTGGGTAGTGGAGTGGAAGGAGGTGTCATCAAGGTTGATGTGGACGAAGGTGAAGCTGGGAAAGGAGATGTGGGTTTCTGTAAGTGCGTTTGGGCCTGGTAGTGAAAAAAGCGTAGAGGAAAGGGAGTCTTTTTGGGTAGATATAAATGAGTGCATAAAGGGATTAGGGAGAAATGTCAATGTAGTTGTATTGGGAGACCTAAGTGCTAGGGTAGGAAATGAACCAATTGACGGAGTGATTGGGAAGTATGGAGTTTCAGGTAAAAATTGTAGTGGAAAATTGATGGTGGAGATGTGTCTTGAAAGGGAGTTGATGATAGCAAATACAGTGTTTAAGGAGAAAGTCAAGCATAAGTACACATGGGAGAGGGTGGTGGATGGAAGAGTGGCAGGTAGAGCGTTAATGGACTATATATTGGTGACCAGGAGTATGGTAGGAAGAGTTAAGGATGTACATGTTCTAAGGGGAGAGAGTGGGGGAATATCAGATCATTTCCTGGTGGAAGGTAAATTGAGAGTGGAAAATAGGTGGAGAAAGAGGAAAAGGGCAGAAGGTAGGGAGGTACTTAGAGTGAACTGCTTAAATGAGGAAAAAAAGGAGAATGAGTATAAGAAGAAGCTGAGAGAGGAGTGGGAGAGAGTAAAGGATAGAGTAGAACTAGGAGTGGAGGAGGAATGGGGATGGTTCAAGGAGGGAGTCGTAAGGTGTGGAAAAATGGTGTGTGGAACAAGGAGGGCGGGAGGAAATAGAAGGAAGGGTAGTGAGTGGTGGGATGAGGAAGCAAAGAAGGGTGTAAAAGAGAAGAAGCAGGCATTCATAGATTGGCTACAAATTAGGACGAGGGAATTGTATGAGAGGTACAAAGTAAAGAGAAAGGAAGTTAAGCATAAGATAAAGGAAGCAAAGAGGAGAGATGTGAAATGGGGAAAGAGTATGACAGAAAATTTTGAAAGTAATAAAAAGATGTTTTGGAATGAAATTAGAAGAGGAAGAGGAGGCGAATCAAGTAGAGAAGAAAAGGTAAAAGGTGCAGATGGAGAGATGATAATGGAAGAGAAGGCAGTGAGAGGAAGGTGGGCAGAGTATTTTAGGGAGTTGCTAAATGTGAAGGAGGATAGGGAGGGAAAGGTAGTTGCAGTGGAAAGTGCTAAGAAAATGAGAGTGATGAGTGAGGAAAATGAATGAGAAATAGAGAAGGATGAAGTGAAAGCAGCCGTTAAGATGATGAGAGCAGGTAAGGCTCCTGGGTTGGATGGATGCCATACAGAATGTCTGAAGAAAGGAGGTACAGTAATGGTGAACTGGCTGGTGAGGTTATTTAATGTTTGTTTAAGAGAGGGTAGAGTGCCGGAGGACTGGAGGAGTGCCTGTGTAGTTCTGCTTTACAAAGGAAAGGGGGACAAGTGTGAGTGTAGTAGTTACAGAGGGATCAGCTTGTTGAATGTAGTTGGGAAGGTTTATGGGAGGATCTTGATTGAGAGGATTAGGAGAGAAACAGAGGGAGTAATTGGTGAGGAACAGTGTAGTTTTAGGACAGGTAGGGGATGTGTATATCAGATTTTTGTGTTAAGGCAGATATGTGAAGAAAGCTATAGGAAAAGGTAAGGATGTTTTTTATGGATCTGGAAAAGGCTTACGACAGGGTTGACAGGAAGGCACTGTGGGAGGTACTGCAGATATATGGGATAGGAGGAAAGATGTTAAGAGCAGTCAAGAGTTTTTATGAGAGTAGTAGAGCTTGCGTTAGGATTAGAAATGGAGAGAGTGAATGGTTTGAGGTAAAGGTGGGACTTCGTCAGGGATGTGTTATGTTGCCCTGGCTGTTCAATCTTTAAATGGATGGGGTGGTGCGAGAGGTGAATGCAAGGGTAGTGGGTCAGGGGTTGGAGATGATTAAAGAAAATGGAGAAAAGTGGGAGGTGAGCCAACTGTGTTTGCTGACGACACTGCGCTTGTAGCAGGATCAGAGGAGGGATTGAGGAAGTTAGTGACAGAGTTTGAGGTGTGTGAAAGAAGGAAGCTGAAGATAAATGTGGGTAAAAGTAAGGTGATGATATGTACAAGGGGAGAGAGTGACAGTAGGCTGGAAGTGAGCATTAAGGGTGAGAAACTGGAGGAAGTGGATAGTTTTAGATACTTGGGTGCGAATGTGGCAGGAAAGGAAGGAGTGGGGGTGGAGGTAGAATGTAGATTGAGAGAAGTGAGTAAATGCCTTGGTGGATTAAAAAATGTAATGAGAAATAGACATCTGGGAATGGATGCTAAGGGGAGGTAATATGAAGGAGTGATTGTGCCAAGAGCAGTGTATGGGGCGGAAACATGGAACATGATAGAGGAAGAGAGAAGGAGTTTGAATGTGTTTGAGATGAAATGTCTGAGAAGTATGATAGGGGTTACTAGGCTAGATAGAGTGAGAAATGAGGAGGTAAGGAGGAGAACAGGGGTGGAAAGGGAGCTGGGAGATAGGGTTGATGAAAGAGTATTAGGATGGTTTGGACACATGGAAAGAATGAGTGAAGAAAGACTAGTAATAGAAGTGTGGAAGGCAGAGGTGGAAGGAGTGAATATGAGGGGGCGTCCTAGGATGAGATGGATGGATGGGGTGAAAGGGGCTTTACAAAAGAGAGGAATGTCTGTTGAGGAAGGACGGGAGAGGAGAGAAGATAGGAGTGAATGGAGAAGGGTTGTGTATAGATGAGGCTGTGATGCATGAGGGGGAGTGGGTGGGGGATGGGGGGTGAGGAAGTATGTATGAAAAAATTTGACGCAACCCGAAGGGATTTCTCCCCGTCTTCTCCTTTTCTGCATGAGGGGACAGAGAGGGGGGGGGGTCACCAAATTTATGAAGCGGCCTTGCTGTGGATGTGCTGTGTCTTGCGACACTGCTTCTGACCCAGGGCAGTGGACAGGATGCAGGGATGACCCGTCATCCAGGAGGTGCCAAGATAGGAGGGGGTGGAGGGGAGTGGAATATATGGGAAATGAAATGGGTGGAAGTGATTTCTATGCCTTTTTCATTTTGGCTACCCCCTGTGTAAGGGGAAAAAAACCTTTGGTATATGTTTGTATGTAGAAAATTAAGTATAACTTTGTAAATTATAATACATCAGTGTAATAAATACTTTTCTTGGCAGAAATCAATATCAGAAAACATTGCTAAAACTTATAGAAACGGATGAATTTGCTTCAGCTCCTTTAGACGCCATTTTTGTCTTGATAGATTTGGTGGTTGGAGATGACAGTGACCCTAATGATTTTTTGAAAGGGGGAAAAAGGGGGGAAAAAAGCCTTGGTATATGTATGTATGTATGCATTACTAAATGCAGGATAGGTTGGGTGGGTTGGGTTGGTAGGTTAGGTTAGAATAGACAAATTTATCATTCTTCTTCGGCCTCCATCTCTATCAAAATAAAGATGGTGTCTCAAGCAACAGAAGCAGCTATGTTTGTTTGTTTATAGGTTTTAGCAACCTTTTCTATTATTAATTCCTGCCAAGAATAACATATATCACATAGATGTATTTTAACTTACAAAATTATTATTTAATTTTCTATCGCTACCGTAAGATGGGGTAATCAGACTATCACTGGGTTAAATGGACCATAAAAAAGTTATGTTACAACTGGTAAATAAAATTCTGGTAAAATAGAGGTAGGTATTTATTCAGGGCAAAAGTGAAATATTTTAAAACCAATTTCAATTGAAAAAGTGAATAACTTATATGGCCCATTTGCCCCCAGTGATGGCCCAATTACCCAATCCTGCGGTATATCACATATGTGTGCACTTTTAAAAATTTATCAAATTTTATGCCTTTGTTATTGGCTACCCCCTTGAAAGGAAAAAAACCAGTTGGTATATGCATGTACCTTTAAAAGGTTAAAGAAGATGATTGTGTAATAACACTTTACATCTTAATTTTTTAAGATATTAATGAATGGCAAAATATAACCTATAGTCAGCGCAAGGAGAAATGACCGATAAGGCGGGACTAGGAGATTTCCCGATGTTGCCACACATGGGCATCCATGGCGAGAACGTGCGTGTGGATGCAATGTTTTCTGAATGCAGTGTGAGGGGGGCGGGGCCAGAGATTAGATGTAGCGGCAACGTCGCTCTCTCTTTTCCATATGCCATATCTAGACTCGAAGAAACGAAACCTTTGTATAGAAAACATTGCTTTGATTTTTACCTCAGTGGTGGTGTGTGACAAAAATTATAATATAATCATATGTGGCAACATTATAAAATCATAAAATAGAATTATAAAATAAAATAAAATTATGAAATAATTAGATGTGGCACCACAGGGGAACTCCCAGTGCTCCGCCCTAACGGCCAGTTCTCAGTGCAACGGGTATAAATGGGAGTAAGCATCACAATTTATCCTGGTAGATGGCTCCACTGTACCATCAGTCGTAGTAAACACACAATGGCGTCCTATGAAAATTGGACAGTTCAGCGTTTAAAAGTTGAATTGGCAACAAGAGGAGCACTTGTCTCAGGGAGGAAAGAGAATTTGATAGAAAAGTAAAATATTGTACTTGCTTTCAACACGATTTCAAGTAACAATAGTCCTTTGTTATTGTGTAAATCCTTTGTTATTGTGTAAATATCCATTTTATTGGTCGGAGTGTTCACCTTAACATCTAACGAAGCAAACTAATCTTGTACTCTAATACCACGGTCTGCCATAATACTGTCCCCAGATTCAAACATATGCCCTTGTATTAAACAAGATCTTTCGATTATCTGTCTGTCAGATGCGCTGCCACCGTAGCTATCACTCACATAAGAAATTAGTCCACCTGGAGTGCAGCCGATCATTGTCTTCAATGTGTTGCGATTTTTATAAGTCGAAAAAGTTGCACTTTGTGCATTAACATTACTGGGTTTTTGAATCAGCACCTCTGTTGCATCCAAAATTACTCATGTTGATGGAAATTGTTTTTGAAGTTCACTGGCATTAAGTCCTGCACTGTGTTTCTTTCTGGCCAAAAATTGATTTCCTAGAGTTGGAAGAACATAAAATTAATCCATACATTCACAACTTTTGATGCATAAGTTTGATTCTGAACAAACTAGATAATTCAATATCATCTTTGGCCTATCTCAACTTGAATATAGTTAAAAACAACTGATCTTCTGCTAATAATAAATCCTAGTCCATTCCATCAAGATTATTGACAGCTGGGTCAAGCACAGAGAATATTAAGGAAAAATGTGCAAAGTCATTAAATCCTGTATAATACTGAATGGCCTTATTGTCATTTTTAAACCAGAAAATAGAGAATCTAGCATTCATGGAATTTAGTATCTCACACTGGATATGGTCCTCGACTGATTTCTCTCTATCAGCGTCACTTTGTAGAATCTCATTTTCCCTTTCAGCAGATACTACCTCTTCGTTGCCAACATCTTGAATATCTGGTTCATTTTGAAATAAACATCTTCTCTTAGCTACCCTTTCTGCTCTTTCTGCATTTAGTGTTGAGGTGAACGTGGATGGTGTTGTATTAAAATAAAGAATAGATGGAACCACACCAGGTTTCAGCCTCTTACGAGAACTTGAAATTAAAGCAAAGAAAATTTTAGTTCTTTGTTTAGCGTAGGAAGCAATAGAGTAAGGTTAGGGTAAGTGGTAAGGTCAGGGTTTGAGTTTGGGAGTGATAAAAGAATTTTGAAAAAAATGTAGCTCTATTAATTTTTTACATAAGTGACATCACAATGAAAGTGCATTAAAAAACCTACGTAACTGTAGACATATCCTAATTTAAATAGTAAACCTTTAAAATCATAATTACCTTCCTTAGACTATATACAATAACAGGTACATGGGTTAAAAAATAATGGCTGCTCCCCATAATAAAATTCTTACTACTACACACACTTGACATGATGACACAGCATGGGAAACGGGTTATCTTGCTGAATTGTTAAATAAGAATAGTGCGTGTTATTTTTCTTTATATATAAATGACAACAAAGTTGAATATCACTTACCTAAAAGACCAGCAGGCATGTAGTCATCTGCTGTAAAATGTTTTTCACAGACAACATTGTATTTCCTTGGAATCCATGGCTTATTTGTACCTGGTTCAAGGCGTTTTATCACCATTCTCCACTTCATATTCATCTTCTCATCTGACGGAAACTTGTGTCCACCCTTATGTGCTGAACACAGTGGAACAGAGCAATGCTGCGGCATTTTAAAGTTAGTTTTATCACGTTTGGAAACAAGACTGTAAAACAGGAAGTGAACTTCATGACTCATCACACAGTGCTGCCATCTGGTGAGGTAATGCATGCTTACTCCCATTGGGAGTTGGTCAATTTGAGTTAGTGCCTGTTTGAATGGGTTTCAGTTCAAGTAAATGGTTGGGTTAGGTTATGCAACACACTTATAACCTAATTTCAGTCATCATCCCTATATCAATATAGCTACACCTACTCCACAACCCAAGAACAATAGTGACAGTAGAGTACATGGAGAGTTGGTAACTGATGCCCACTTGAACAGACCCCTGCTCAAAACGACCAGCATTCCCTAAACTATCAAACATATCATATACCTAGGCAATTTTCCCTCTTACAAGGGAGGTAGCCAAGTCAAAAAGCATGGCCTCACTCCCACCCATTCCACTATCATCCACCACCTTTTCCTCCCTCTCATCTCAGGTCCTTGTTGATGAAGGATTATCCCTGTAGCATGCCCGTTGCTCAGGGTCAGAAGCAATGCAGCAAGGCACAGTACATCCACAGCAGTGCTGCTTCATTTAATTGGTGACCACCCCTCCTCTCCATCCCCTCATGCAGAAAATAGGGAAGACTGGGAGAAAACCCTTCAAGCTGCTTCAAAATATCATTCACATACAACCACTACTTACTCCAACCCCCCACCCCCTTCCTTTCTTGCATCAAAGTATCATCTATATACAGCCATTCCTCACTCACCTTTATCTCCTGCCTTCTCACTTCCTTGGTCAATAAACACTTTTCTCTTGCTCAATGCCCCTTTTACCCCTTCCATCCATCTCATCCTTGGTCATCCCCTTAGGTTCATTTTATCCACCTCTGCCTTCCACACCTCTTTTGCTAATCTTTCTTCACTATTCTTTCCATATGTCCAAACCATCTCAATACTCTTTCATCAGCACTATATGCCATCTCCTTTTCCACCGCTTGCTCTCCACACTTCATTTCTTACTATCCAACCTAGTAACTCCTGCGATATTTCATCTCAAACACATGTAAACTTCTTTATGCCTCTCTTATATTCCAAGTCTCCACCCTATACAACCACTCCTCATTTAACGACGACAATTGGGACCAGCGTCGCCGTCGTTAACCGAATTGGTCGTTAAGCGAAAGTGTATACATATACGTACATGTACTGTATGTACAATGTCCAGCAATACATGTATCTTTATTTTCGTGTATTTTCCCTCTTTTATACAGTACATTAAAGCTTTATTTACTGTATTGATAGTACAGAAAGCCCTCAAATAATGTGGTGGTTAGGTTCCTGAAATTACAGTGTATGACCAAATCCACGTATGCTGACATTCCATATTAAATACCGGTTTTTTTTTGTTTTTTTTAGTTTCGAGCATGGGCACAATATAGCAATAGAAAATTGATTATTAATTTTGTAAATTAAAATATATCAATGTAATATGCAATTTTGTGGGCGGAAATGAAAATAAAAAATACCTTGCTACAAGCAAATATGCTAATGAACAAAGTCGATAGCATAGGATTGGGACACCATCTTGTCTGTCAATTGACGGCCTCAGTACTTCTGACAGTACCTCGCCAGGTCCCCTCAAGTATCCCTGCACCTACAACCACAGTAAGATGGACAGTAAGTAAACATACAAAATGTATTAATATACATACCCTGAATAAAATAAACTAGCATGTAGCACTTTGTCACTTTGCCTACTTCCGAATCTTTGTTTATATGCTCATACATGTATGTCTCTCAATGGGTCCTCGTTTAGCGACGAAATCGCTTAATGACGGGGTCTTCTGAACGATACTCCATCGTTAACCCCTTCCATACGGTGCCGCACACGTAGGCGTCATGGACTTAGATCTCGGTGGCAGCAGCCAATGCCAGCCGTACGACGTGTCGTAATAATACTCGCATCATAAAATATAGTCACCGCTTATATCGATCGTTCTCTCTTCACCCGTGAATTTTGATAACCATAGAAAATGCGATTACAAAAGAATTAGAAAGAATGTCATTATGGAGGGGCGACTACAATAAATATAATCAAGACGCCGATATGGCAGCCTCGCGAATACACTCGCTCCCCATGACGCCTACGTGTGCGGCACCGTATGGAAGGGGTTAAACGAGGAGTGGTTGTATATGTGTGTATATATATATATATATATATATATATATATATATATATATATACAGGTAAACGTCGACTTACGATGGCATTAGGTTTCGATAGATCCATCGTAAGACGATTTCATCGTAAGTCGATCCCCAATTTGTGTATCACTCTATTCCGTGGTCACTGTACCTAGCCTACCTGTATATTAACCACCAGAGATACTGAATATAGCCTATTAAACATGTACAGTAGTTTATTTAATTATTTTTATCCTTTTTACCATATTCAAACACTATAATATGTATTTTCAGTACGGACCTTAAATCTCGCGGGCAGCAGCCAATGCCAGCCGTATGACGTGAAGTAATAATACTCGCATCATAAAATATAGTCACCGCTTATATCGATCGTTCTCTCTTTCACCCGCGAATTTTGAAAACCACAGAGAATGGGATTCAGGCACATTTGAGAGAATGTAAAAACACAGGGGCGACTACAATAAATATAATCAAGACGCCGATATGGCAGAATGCGAATCCACTTGCTCCTCATGACGCCTACGTGTGCGGCACCGTATGGAAGGGGATAAATTATCATATCGTCGTCGTCATCGTAAAGTCGAACAATCGTAAGTCGCGGCCATCGTAAGTCGACGTTTACCTGTATATATATACAGGTAAACGTCGACTTACGATGGCATTAGGTTTCGATAGAGCCATCGTAAGACGATCTCATCGTAAGTCGATCCCCACTCTGTTCCGTGGTCACTGTACCTAGCCTACCTGTATATTAACCACCAGAGATACTGAATATAGCTTATTAAACATGTACAGTAGTTTATTTAATTATTTTTATCCTTTTTACCATATTGAAACACTATAATATGTATTTTCAGTACGGACTTAAATCTCGCGGGCAGCAGCCAATGCCAGCCGTACGACGTGACGTAATAATACTCGCATCATAAAATATAGTCACCGCTTATATCGATCGTTCTCTCTTTCACCCGCGAATTTTGAAAACCACAGAGAATGGGATTTAGGGCACATTTGAGAGAATGTAAAAACACAGGGGCGACTATAATAAATATAATCAAGACGCCGATATGGCAGCGTCGCGAATCCACTTGCTCCTCATGACGCCTACGTGTGCGGCACCGTATGGAAGGGGTTAAATTATCATATCGTCGTCGTCGTCGTCGTCATCGTAAAGTCGAACAATCGTAAGTCGCGGCCATCGTAAGTCGACGTTTACCTGTACAGGTAGTCGTCGACTTACGACTGATCGACTTTACGACCACGAGATGGTGCAATAATATCTAACATTTAATAGAGTAATAGAATTGCAATGTTATGCCTGGCAGTGCAGTAAATTACTCCGCACGCTGCGAGACGCGAGTACGATAGTTTTCGCAGGCTGCTGGCAGCGTTAGCATCCCAGCCAGCTAAATATTCTTTCATTTTGTTTGTTTGAAGTAAAATGTTTCCTAATTTTGCATTGCATTTTGTATTTTTGTATGTTTTGCAATTAATAAAATATAACAAACTTTTTATGCCTAGGCTAGTTTGTTGTTGATAACAATATGTTCGGTACAGTACTTAAACGAAAAGAATGTGTTTTGTTGAAATAAAAAAAATCCTAATTTTGCCTTACATTTTGTATTTTTATGTTTTGCAATTAATAAAATGTAACAGTATTTTTTTTATGCCTAGTCTGTTGTCGATGACAAAATGTTCGGCACAGCATTTTGTATTTTTATGTTTTGCGATTAATAAAATGTAACAGTAAACTTTGTTTATGCCTAGTCTGTTGTCGATAACAATATTTTCAGTACAGTATATAAACGAAAAGAATGTGTTTCGAAATATTTTTTTCCTAATTTTGCTTTACAATGATTTTAATGTAACCAAAAAAAAAAGGATTTGTAGGTCAAAGATGACAGGACTTTATTCAGTATGCGTAGGCCTAGGCTACGTTTCCTAACGAAAATGATAAAAAGTTAATGAATATTAAACAACGTAGCTCAAAGATAATAAGATTTTATTCAGTATGCATACGTTTCCTAAAGAAAGTCTGATGGCAAAATAATGCAAAGGTTAACAAATGCAGTATTAAGTATCATAGGTCAAAGATGATAGGATTTTATTCAATATGCTTAGGCCTAGGCTATGTTTCCCAAAGAAAATCAGATGAAATTATAAAAAGGTTAAAAATACTATACAACATAGTTCAAAGATGCTAAGATTATTTCAGTATGCTAAATATACAATATATATATATATATATATATATATATATATATATATATATATATAATATAAAGGGTAATATATACTGTATATATATATAGACCGACTTGCGTCCAGATTGACTTACGACCTGTCTGTCGGAACCGAACTCGGTCGTAAGTTGACGACTACCTGATATCTATATATATACATATATATATACATATATATATACATATATATATACATACATACATACATACATACATACATACATACATACATATACCTTTTGTATGGTCAATAGTTACCCAATGCAGGGTATTGACACTGACAGAGATTGGTGACTGAGATGTTTAATGAGTATATATCGAGTGAGCTGGTCTTATATATCTATTGTGTCGGGTGGTGATTGGATCAATCTAACATGTGAACTGGTATTTGTACAGGTCACTGGTTTTTCCATTCTTTTTTTTAATGCAGTTTGAGGATGATTAATTGAGGTAGCATTCACTGTTGCTGACTTGAGGTTGTTCCAACCTCTTGCAACTCTGCTTAGCTTCTGTAGTTGTAAATTGTGACCTCTGGTGTTTCAGTTGTGACCAGGTTGCAGCATATGGTGGTTGGGCCATCTGGAACATCTTGTATCTATTCATTGAGTCCAGACCATGCATAATTTTATATGTCTGTATCATTCTTCTAAAATGCTAAGCAAGTTCAGCTTCCTTAACTTTTCTTCATATGATAGTTGTCTCAGTTCTGGCATCAGGGTTGGGTCCAAGTACATGCCATTGTACTTAAGGGGGTACGCGACACCTGGGGGGGGTGAATTTGGTCAAGATATGGCATTTTTCAAAACTGTGTTCAAAATGTTCGTATACCACTTAGAAACAAATCCCGACAAATAATTTTTCAGCCGCGCGCAATTTAAAGGTCCTGGGTGAGGATTAAAGGGACAGATTTAAAGGCGCAACCCACACTAGAAGGAGGCGTGCCACTTAGGACCTTCAGGCGCAGCGAATAACGTTGAAATTTGATTGAATTTACACTCGCCCAGTGTATCAACGGCCAATACGATTGTGGAGGGGAAGGGAGGAAGGTGGAGGGAGAATATTTCGCCAACTTTGTGCGAAACTAAGCGTTAGTTACCGGCTAGCTCTGAAAAGGGAACTACGCATGTCTCATGAGCTCTCGTTGCAATCTATTACTTTAGCTAGTACATATTACTCTTTAGTACAGTCATCATGGGTAGCAAAAAGAACAAAAGAACATCACAATGACAAAAAACAGCAGTTAAAGATGGCAAGCAGTCAAAGACGACTAAAGATCTCACCACCTCTCACTCCACCACCGCCCTCACCTGCACCTCTGTGACGGTGACAGAGGTAAAGGACAACATTAGACTAAACAATTCAAAGAGGAAGATTAAATCCAAAGAAGAAAGCAAGAGGAAAAAGATCAAGGCTATACAGGAAGAAGAAAGAAGAAGGGACATCATATGATGCTGGAGGGGGTGCCCTACCAACATAGATTGGCGAGGGGAATCTGATGAGGAAAGAGAAGGTGCCCACTACTGGAAAATAAACCTCTTTCCAATGATTTAGATACCCTGAAGACCCCCAGCAGAGAGGTTTCATATGAAGAAACCGCCAAAGGTGCAAAAAAGCAAATTATATGATGTTGTCGTCTGTGCGTCGTCACTACTGTGACATACTTATACTTTAGTTTTTCAGTATTTAAAGTACTTATAATTAAAATATGTTGATAATTTTTACTGTACTTACTTATTATATAATAAGAATTAAGCCATGAAAAAACAGTCAAATTGGTGAAACTATAAGCAAGTTACAGATATATTCATATTTCAAGTTGCCATATCTCCGTTCGATATTTTTCTACTTTTTTTTAATCATAAAAAATCTAATATACATTAGATTTAGATGAAACTTACAGGGAATATTACTTTTAGTAACTGCTAGGGCCGATCGTTCGAATATTTTGAATAGGATGAAAGAGTTCGGAGTAATAATGGAAACGAGCAAAAAAATTGTATTTTTCACGATTTTTGCCAGACATTAAAATTGAAATGCCTGTATACAAAAGTATAAAGGAAATTGTTCAATTACTCAATGACCGGCCCTAGGTGTGCCTACTGACTAATCATAGCCAAAATATAAAACAAATTGGTCCACGTATTATGGTGCTGTGCACTTTTAAATGTCGCTACTGGTATACGTACATGTGTACATGTGTACATGTGTACATACATCATTCTGCTTCACCTAAAATGTAGGCAATATGGATACCTATTTACCTGAGAAGTTTCAGCTCTTTACTCTAAATATTTTAGAAAATGACCTCCAGGTGTCGCATACCCCCTTAAGTCTCCAAGTCCAAATACCTAGATCTTTTTCAAGTAAAAATATGGTAATTTTGCTGTGTACTTAAGTCCAAGTACATTCCATTGTAATAAAGTACAAGTGCTTTATGTGATAAAAAAATTTGTCAGATTCACAAAGAATGAAAGTTAGTAGTTTTTGTATATGTGGATTGAAAAGTGGAATTCAAAAGAGAAAAATAAATGGAAAATTTACTTTTATTTTAGCGTATCACTGCTTTTATTGCAAAATAAGAATATTTACTTTATGAATAACTTGAATAATAAGTAAAAGAAGAGGTAAAGGAGGCAAAAATGAGAGCAGATGTAAAATGGGGGATGCATATGACAGAAAATTTTGAAAGTAATAAAAAAGATGTACTTGAAAGAAGTTAAGAAGGAGAGGTGAATCAAGTGGAGAAGAAAAGGTAAAAGGTGCTGATGGAGAGATGATAATGGAGGAGGAGGAGGCAGTACAGGGAAGATGGGCAGAGTATTTGAAAGTAATAAAAAGATATAATTGAAAGAAGTTAAAGAGGCAGGGGAGATGAATCAAGTAGAGAAGAAAAGGTAAAGGGTGAATAGAGATATGGTAATGGAGGAAGTGGCATGGGGAAGATGGGCATAGTATTTGAAAGTAATAAAAAGATGTATTGGAAAGAAGTTAAGAGAGGATCAAGTAGAGAAGAAAAGGTAAAAGGTGCTAATGGAGAGGTGATAGTGGAGGAGGAGGTGGTATGGAGAAGATGGGCAGAGTATTTTAGGGAGCTGCAAGTAGTGATCACAGCTTACAGCTTAGATTCAAACTGCTAAAAAAAAATTAGAATAGATACTTGTGTATCTAAAATACCCAATTTCAGTAAAGCTCAGTTCATAGGACTACATAGGAGCTTCAGCTTACAGATTGGGGGGCAAAATTAAGTGAAAAACCTGTAAATCAGATATGGGAAATATTTCAAAATAGGCTTACTAAGATAATTCATACCTACATCCCATTTAAGGACAGGTTCGCCCAAAATGGCTTGATGAAGAAACCGAAAAAAGTATTAATCAATAGAAAAGCTTATAAAAAGTACAAGTGCTTGGGTGCACATAATGACTATCAAAGTTGTGTAATATTACAGATTTAAAAAAGACAATAAACAAATGAAAACAACAATACAAAATGAATATCGCTGATAAATCCAAATAGAATCCCAAAAAATTATAGTTACATTAGAGATAAAAAGGTTATTAGTAATCACATTGGCCCACTATGATCTCCTGACATTCAACTTGAATATTCAAGTGAAGGAATGTGTGATATTTTAAACAACTTATTTAGCTCAGTATTCATAGATGAAACACCTCAAAGTGAGCTCCAAACTGAGACCTGTGAAAAGCCTAGGGTGAACTTACACACATACATATACCAAAGGCTTTTTCCCCCTTATAAGGGAGGTAACCAAAACTGTGGAAAAAAAAAAAAAAAAGTATTGTATAGAAAAACTCAGTCAATGAAACACCAAGGGCTGCCAGTTGGCATCCAAGAATCTTAAAGGGAATGAAAAATGAAGTTGTTCCATTAGAAATTATTTTCAAGAAATCCATCCTATCTTGAGATGTTCCAAGAAAATGGAAGCTAGCTAACATTACTTCCATATTCAGAAAGCTGACAAAAAGAAACCAGGTAACTACATGCCTATAGGCTTGACTTCAATTATAGGGAAAATAATGGAAACTATCATTGGAGATGCTATCAGACACTGTTTAGAAAGTAACTGATAAATAATAGCCAGCATGGATTCAGACGGAAACGTTTGTGTTTAACTAACTCGAATTCTACAACACAGTCATTTCAAATTATGACTAAAGAAACAATATAGATTTAATATATCAAGACTTTGCAAAAACTTTTGAAACTGTCCTCCACAAAAGACTACTTACTAAATTAGCTTCATGTGGAATAAGTGTTAGCCTATTAAGTTGGACTAGTAATTGTTTAAATGGTCAAAAACAAAGTTGTTCTAAACGGTAAAACTCCTAGATGAAAAAATGTTACAAATGGAGTTTTATTAACTTAAATTTTTCTATACACCTTTTAATTTTTTCATTTGATATATTTACCATAGTAAGTTCACCCTAGACTTTTCACAAGTTTCAATTTGAAGTTCATTTTGAGGTGCTTTGTTTATGAATACTGAGCTAAAATAGTTGTTTGAAATATCACACATTCCTTCATTTGAATATTCAAGTTGATTGTCAGCAGATAATAGTGGGCCAGTGTGATTCCTAACCTTTTTATCTCTAATGTAACTATAAAATTCTTTGGGATTCTCTTGGGATTTATCAGAGATATTCATTTTGTATTGTCATTATTGTTTTCTTTTTATTGTCTTTTAAATCTCTCTGTATTATTACATAACTATGATAGTCATTAGGTGCACCTGAGCACCCCTCATGTTCACTCCTTCTACCTCTGCCTTCCACACCTCTTTCACTAATCATTCTTCACTCATTCATTCCATGTGTCCAAACCATCCAAATACTCTTTCATGAATCCTGTCTCCCAACTCCTTTTCCACCCCGTTCTCCTCCCCACCTTGTTTCTCACTCTCCAGCCTAGTAACCCCTATCATACTTCTCAGGCACCTCATCTCAAACACGTTCAAACTCCTGTCTTCCTCTCTTATGTTTCAAGTTTCTACCCTATACAGTGCTGTCGGCACAATCACTCCTTCATACAGTCTCCTCTTAGTATCCATTCCCAAATGTCTATTTCTTATTGCACTTTTTAATCCCCCAAGGCATTTACTCGCTTCTCTCAATCTACATTCTACCTCTACCTCCACTCTTCCCTTTCCCACCACATTTGCACCCAAGTATGTAAAACTATCCACTTCCTCCAGGCTCTCTCCTTTAATATTCACTTCCAGTCTGCTGCCACTTTCTCCCCTTGTGCATCTCATCACCTTACTTCTGCCCACATTTATCTTCAACTTACTTTTTTCACACACCTTCCCAAACTCTGTCACTGCTTTCCTCAAACCCTCCTCTGATCCTGCCACAAGTGCAGTGTTGTCAGCAAACAACAACTGGCTTTAACCATCTCCAATCCCCGACCCACTACCCTTGCATTTACCTCTTGCACCACCCCATCCATGTATAAATTGAACAGTCAAGGCAACACAACACATCCCTGAAGTCCCACCTTTACATCAAACCACTCACTCTCTCCATTTCTAATTCTAACACAAGCTCTACTACTCTTGTAAAAACTGTTGACTGCTCTTAACAGTTTTCCTCCTATTCCATATATCTGCAATACCTCCCACAATGCCTTCCTGTCTTCCCTGTCATAAGTCTTAATTCGAAATCCATGAAGGCCCAAAAAGCATCCTTACCTTTTCCTGAAGCTTTCTCACATATCTGTCTTACCACAAAAATCTGATCCAAACAACCCCTACCTGTCCTAAACTCACACTGTTCCTCATTAATTATGCCCTTGGCAGAAGCAAGGGAAAGTATAATCTATATGTTATTTCTATTTACATGAGGTTTTTAGGAACACATCTCTCGCATAAATGAAGTTTCCTGTATGATTATTCAAATGCTTTTTTCTTCTCCAGGATCAAATGGCTGATATAGACATGGATGACCCATTGAGTATTACTACACCAACAGTAAAGGAAGAAATTACATTCAAGGAGGAAGTGCTTGATGAAAGTGAAGTGTTCATTGATCCTGAGCCATTCAGTGTACCAATAGTAAAAGTAGGGGTCAAAAGAGAGAGAGATTCAAGTGAAGAGACAGAAACGGCAACAGAAGGTTTGTGTCAGAGTAGGTTATCAAAAAAATTGTAGGCATCAGATTGACCCATTGAAATAGCTAGGGTTTTTCTTTGTAATATTGTCATATACATTACTCTGTAATTTAGTTTAGATATTTTCATAGTATGTTAATTTCTGTTTTAGTTAAGTAATTCATTATGCAAAATTGAGAGGCAAATAACTTCTTATTTGTTTCTTCGTATTTGCTCTTAAAGTTGCTGATGATAACATATAAAATGAGAAGACATAGAATTGTCGGAAGTTTGTATTGGAATTGCATACAGGTATGATTGTGTCAACAAGAAACTATGAGTGATTTGGTAGTACTGAAGGGCTGTATGGTGTCTTCAAATTCTTTGAGTTACATGAGTTCTCCTCACCAAACCCTTAATACAACATCAAAACTCCCACATATGCAGGTAACCTAATAGTAATAGCCCAATACCACAGCTGCCAAAAAAAAAAAAAAAAAAAAATGTATCTCAATAAGTTGGAGCTATGGATGATGTAAAAGATAGTTTGTTTTCTCTCAGAAGTTCTCAGTGATATTGCATACCATCGACTACTATGAATCCAAGAACCACCCAGTCACCAGATTGACCAGATACATCATTCAGTAGAAACCCTAAAATACTTGGCCTTCATATGATACACATGACCTTTGCCTCAATCAGTTTGTTGCCCATAGTCTCTCTTGCAGAAGGCCTGTGGCCCTCAGTTAACCAGCAACAGCCTCTGAGTGGTACCATAAGTCACTCAAGGAAGACATATTGTGTTGTTGTCTAGGGATTGTTAGCATGGGGCATTATAGTATGAGGTGTTCTGAGCCCTCTGTGGTGGTTGCATTTGGGAGAGTTTGAATTAGTGTCCAAGCTTATTCTATGTTGGTACTGTTTTAATGCTGGGTGGTAGATGGTATCCTGATCACAGTGTAGTTCTGATCAGGTATGGGTGGGTTTTATCTGTGGGGCATATGTCTGGGGATTGTTGTTGGAGTATTGAGTTTGGTGGTCTGTGTTCAAGGGCTCATTTAGTGATCTGATTGTGTATTTACCTAGTTGTATTTTGCAGGAGAAGAGCTATGCTTGTAGGGACCCGCAGTTATATCTTTCTGCATCCAGTTCTTTCTTAAATTTGTGTATAGTTTTAGCATTCACTGTTTTCTCTTTCAATTTGTTCCATGTATCTATTACTCTATGTGGAAAGCTATTCTTTTTCAGATCTCTTCTGTAACTGTCATTCTTAAGTTTCTTCTTGTGTTCCCTTGTATTTCTTCTGTCCCATTTAAGTAGATCATCCCTGTCAAGGATTTCCATCCCTTTCATAATTCTATAGATGGTTATCAAATCGCCTCTTTCTCTTCTTTGCTCCAGAGTTAATAAGTTTAGTTTGTCCAATCTTTGTTCATATATCAACATGCTGAGTGTTGGTGTGTGTGTGTGTGTGTGTGTGGATGTTTTGTGTGGTATAGGTGGTAGGATGTTATAGGTGTTTGGATGGTATGCTGATGGTGTAGTTTTTTGTTGTGTTCTGTTGGTGGTGTATGTGTAATGAAATGTCAATGGTGTGTGGTGTTTAGGGTTCTGGCATAGGACAACACACTCCAAATCAATTAGTTTATCAATCCTTTGTACCAGGTGTTTCATACAGGAGACCTGTGGCTTCCAGGTAACCATCAAGAGCCGCTGGGTTGGCTCATAAATCATTCAAAGAAGAAGTATTGTATTGTGTGGGTATGACTTGGGTGGGGCAATATGAAATGAGGTGTTAGTGTATTCTTTGTGTGGTATTGACTGCATGGTAACATGCAGCTAATGCTTTAGGGACTATTTTGGGGACCATACAAACCAGAGCCATACACCATGTGTTATGTTAGACTTAAAATTTCTACTCATAGAGGAATAATACAACTTTATGATGTTCCCTTGAAACTGACCTCTACCACTTGTATGAAACTATCTCTGTTGGATCCTCATGTGGTTGGGGGAGGGGGAGATTTCTGCCACTGTTTCCCATGCATATTGTAAATGGCGACCAAGTGGTACAGAGTGATAGTACTATGGGTCCTGGTCTGTATGTTTTTCCTACTGAAAATCAAAGTATGAGAAGGTCTAGGGGGAGATGCTCCAACCAGAATCCTAACAATTGGGTCATTAAATGTGCATGGTTGTGGTACAGATAAAAGGTAAAAGTACAAGTAAAAGGGAAGAGATCAGCAGTATGTTTTTGAGGAGAAAGATGGATGTACTAGCCGAGCAGGTTAGGGCATCACTACTTGTGGCGAAAGTTGAAGCGATGGCAGTTCAAACCCGGCCCCTGGCGAGTTGAACTTAGGGCATAGTTTATTGAATTTCATCCTAGGGAAGGAGTAGCTCTGCTGGTAAGTGATGAAATAGGAAAGTGTGTAGTGTAGTGGAAGTGTCTTTGAGGTTATGTGGGTGAAGGGGACATATATACATACATATACTAAGGGCTCTTTCCCCTTTACCAGGGAGGTAACCAAAGTCAAAAAGCATAATTCTACTCACACCCATTTTATTCCCACCCATTCCACTCCCATCCATCACCCTCCCTCTCTCTCATCTTGGCTGCTAATGGATAATAGGTCATCCCTCCATCTCACCCACTGCCCTGGGTCAAAAGCAATGCAACAAGACACAGCACATCCACAGCAAGGCTGCTTCATTTAATCAGAGACCCTCCCTCTCTGTCCCATCGTACAGAACATTGAAGATGGGGAGAAATCCCAATGGGTTGTAAAAATATCATTCTCACATAGCCACTCACTGACTTCCCCTCCCATCCCCCACCCATTCCCTACCATTTATCACAGTATCATCCATACCCAACCATTCTCCATTCACTCCTATCTCCTACCTTCTCCATTCCTCAACAGACATCCCCCTCTTGCTCAATGTTCTTTTCACCATTGTTCTAGAATGTCTGAGCAATCCTGTCTCCTTGAGGAATGCTACAGCTGTAACAGTTTTCCCACAAATCCTTGATAGGGTGTATATTGCATTGTTGGAGTGTGTGATTATATACAATGCAGTTTTCACAGTCTTCCATAATTTGTTGTGTAGTGTGGTGTGAAGTGTTACATCCTGGGCAGTTGTCTGCAATGTATCCAGCCTCTTCTGGCTGTTAAGAAGGGCTGGATGTTGGCCACATCACAGTCTGGCCAGGTGGACTCTGTCCCTTCAGGGTAGAGGGGATTCAGAAGGATGCATATCAGGGGCTCTGGGATGCAGCCATGTATTGTCTTTCAGTTTGTTGATGGAGCAGTGAGTGATATGATTATGGATATGCTCTTGGAGGCTGGTGTCTGGTGGTTGTGGATGAAAAGAAGAGAGTATTTGTGTGTGATGGTATTTGCATGTTGTTTTGATGTATCTTGGCATGTGTGGGTGTTCTGCTATGTAGTGTAATGTGTGTGGTGTGTTTGTGGAGGCTGCAACAAGTGTTTGTGTGCCTGTCATGGCAAGGTAGTTCTTGATTTTGAAGACTTTCATTTCATGTTGTAAATGGTTTGTAGGTGTTGTATTTGTGCAGCTTGTAATTGTCTTTAGGGTTTTGTTTTGTATGGTTTGAAGGGTGTTGTGGTGTCTTAGTGAGATTATGGGCCCATGTGGGGCTCACATAATTCATCACTGAGCATAGGTATTGTTTGTATACTGTAGTAGTAGTTTCTCTGTTATGTCCAAATGTTGTTCCTGCAATCTATTTAAGCACATTAAGTGTAGGTGTGCATTTAGTTTTTATGTTTGATGTGTTGTTTGAATGACATGGATGTATCATATATTATGCCAAGAATCTTGGGTGTATGTGCATGTAGCACAAGTATTGTTGTTAGTATGTAATTATGTTCTGTTGTCCAGTTGGTGAGAAGTGTGGCTGTAGATTTGGTTGGGGCTATTTTGAGTCTGTAGTGAACCAGGTATTGTGTCGAAGTATGGTTGTAGTATATCTGCAGCTTTGTCTGTTATGGTGTGTGTTTGTAATTGTTGTGTCACCTGCTTTAGAAGATTTTCTGAGGTGTTGAGTGTGGGTATACAGAGCATGTTTAGATTAAAGAGTGTGGGGATAGAATTGAGCCCAGTGGTACTCCTTTTTCGTGCAGTTCCTTCTCCCCTTCTACTTTATTTTGTTCTTCCCATTCCTTCTG
Organism: Oratosquilla oratoria; assembly: GCF_046742065.1. Taxonomy (NCBI): domain Eukaryota; kingdom Metazoa; phylum Arthropoda; class Malacostraca; order Stomatopoda; family Squillidae; genus Oratosquilla; species Oratosquilla oratoria. Next base: position 85,300,517 of record NC_134782.1, read on the forward strand.
TTTTATGATGTGAGGAGTGGGTGGGTTCAAGGATTTTTATCATAAAATATGTTTCTGTTGTTCTTATATGTTGCTTTGTGAGAAAGATTTTAGTTTCTAAATATAGATATTCTATTGGTGTCATTTTATTGCAGCCAGTTATTAGTTGTAATGTTTTATTTTGTGTTATTTGTAGGCTGTTTTGTTTTCTTAAGTGTTGGATACCATGCTTTGGATGCATATTAAAATGTAGTTCTTGTGAGGTGTTTATGTACAGTAATAAGTGTTTATTTGTACTGTCCAAATCCTGCTCTGTGTATGTTCAGTTCTTATTTGCCTTCACTTCCCTTAGAAGGAGAAAAAAGCTCTTGGTATATAAATAGATAATGAGGTCTTTAACCCTGGACAGGTAGTGTGGACAAACTCTCCCGCTACAGGTAGTGTGGTGTCATATCTGTTACTTTCACTTTGGGCGCTTATACCCAGTTACCATTATGCCCTTCTTTATTTATTTATTTTTTAGTTCACTATTATAAAGACTACTTTCTGCTGGTGAAGAAGAAAAAGAATGCTGAATACAGAAATAACACTTTGCTTACATGATTACGAAAAAATGTATAAAAATAGACATTTGGTCAAATAACAGGCACTGTACACTTTAGAATACCAAATTCCTCTGATAAAGAGTGTTTTCTTGAAAGTAGAAGAGTTCCTGAGTTGATTGATGTAAAAACATTGTTGATTGGAGCAAAACTGCAAAATCTGTAAAGAAAAGAAAAAGCGGTTAATTTTTTTATACACAAAATCACTAAAATTTTTGGTGTGAAAGGAAGGCTATATCTATAGTAGTAATACTTATTAGATCTGGATGAAATTTTCCAGAAGTCATCTACAATGATCCTAGATGATGACAAAACCTTAGAAAATTATATTTAGTGACTATAAACTAAAAAAAAAAGGCTTAGTTTCAATGTAACCCTTACTGTGCGCAATTTACGTAAAAGAAAGGCATATTTAGAGTACTAATAATTGATGGATATGCATGAAATTTTGCAAAAGTAATCTACAATGGCCCTAGATGAGGGCAAAAATGTTAAAATTTATATTTAGTAAGTATAAACTGGTAAAAAAAATAATTTGTGAAACTTACCACGCGCGATGGCACTGGTCGCAGACGTAGTTGACATACGAGTTACATGCAGGCTTATGGCACTTCGTGTTGTCCTTAGCCTTGTAGGAGTTATCCGTCAATCTCTTCAATGCCACACCTTCTGCAGGGCGAAGAGTGCCTCTCCTCCTTTCCTACTCCTGAGCTTCACAGGACTAAGGGCAGGAACAGGAACAGCTGCTGTAACCGTAGGAGATGCTGAAGGAGGCACAGGAGACACTCCAGGAGGCACAGGAGATGTTGCAGAAGACACAGGAGACGGTGAAGGAGGCACAGGAGACAGTGAAGGAGGCGTAGGAGCAGCTGAAGAAGGCCCAGGAGCAAAGGAATGCAAATGAACTGTATGCGAGACAGCCAAATCTTGCATCTCATCAGCTGATTCTTCCTCAGGTTCAGCAGCCAAACATTGGGCCTCATCCTTCTCCTGCTGCCAAGTTAGGGTGTTGTGCAGGTCGTCACGGACATTGTCTGCCTCAAAAGTCACTGTAGAAGGCTCTTCTTCATCGCTACTCACAAAAATGGCCTGCAAATACTCCTCCTCTGTCAGGCTTCTCTTTGCCATGCTGAAATCTGAAAATAGAAAAAAATTGAAAATTAGAAATTAGCATCAAAATCACATTTTCGCTGCCCTCTGATCCAATATGGTGATTAGTACGGGTAGCTACACCATTCACTGATATTTTCCGATAAACACAATAAAATTATTTCACTAAGTAATAATGCAGTAATGTAAAATGCAAAACTTTTGCAATTGTGTGACTTACCCGAGTTACGGTAGCGTGGTGTTAGATATGCACCATTTACAACTTTGGAGGGCGATGTTGATTATTCCTGACTACCCAATAGTAAGATTAAATGCTCAACCTATATCATTGGACAAAAACTAAAATACCTGGGCCTGCATTTGATATACATATGACCCTCACCCCACAATTAACCCTGGACAGGTTGCATTGTGTCAGATCCACACCAAGGCGCTGCGCAAAATGCGTTTTTTTGTTTCTGCGCATAGACGCCTAGCATGATCTTGCTTGTATTTTGGGGACCGTTAGTCATTCACTGGCCTCAGTGGAAGCAACACGTGTGTCACCTCTGCTCCGCCGCCTTCACCCGCTATCGCCCTCCAAAGTTGTAAATGGTGCATATCTAACACCATGCTGCCTTAACTCAGGTAAGTCACACAGTTGCAAAAGTTTTGCATTTTACATTACTGCATTATTACTTAGTGAAATAATTTTATTGTGTTTATCGGAAAATATCAGTGAATGGTGTATACCCGTACCAATCGCCATATTGGATCGGGCAGCGAAAATGTGACTTTGATGCTAATTTCTGATTTTCAATTTTTTTCTGTTTTCAGATTTCAGCATGGCAAAGAGAAGCCTGACAGAGGAGGAGTATTTGCAGGCCCTTTTCGTGAGTAGCGATGAAGAAGAGCCTGAGGAAGAATCAGCTGATGAGATGCAAGATTTGGCTGTCTCGCATGCAGTTCATTTGCATTCCTTTGCTCCTGGGCCTTCTTCAGCTGCTCCTGCGCCTCCTTCACTGTCTCCTGTGCCTCCTTCACCATCTCCTGTGTCTTCTGCAACATTTCCTGTGCCTCCTGGAGTGTCTCCTGTGCCTCCTTCAGCATCTCCTGCGGTTACAGCAGCTGTTCCTGTTCCTGCCCTTAGTCCTGTGAAGCTCAGGAGTAGGAAAAGGAGAGGCACTCTTCGCCCTGCAGAAGGTGTGGCATTGAAGAGATTGCCGGACGACTCCTACAAGGCTAAGGACAACACGAAATGGCACTCAGAGCCAAACCCAACAATGCCACCCATCATGAAGATCGACCAGTTCGACACTGCCGGCCCTACCATGACCGTCATTGGGTGTAGGACTCCTGCCGAAGTCTTTGCCAAGTTTTTGCCAGATGTATTGCTTGCAGAAGTGGTCGTCCATACCAATGACAAGATCGTCATCCTCAGGAACAAGTGCAAGCGGCAAAACGACCCCACCTTCAAGGACGTGACCCTCATGGAGTTACGTGCCTTCCTTGGGATCCTCGTCATGACAGGGGCACGGAAGGACAATCATCTGACATCGGAAGAGATGTTTTCCAAATCTCAAGGATGCCCCTTCTACAGGAGTGTCATGAGTGAGCGCCGCTTCGCTTTTATTCAGAGGGCCCTACGATTTGACAGCCTTGCCACGAGGGAGGAACGTGTGAAGATTGACAAATTTACTGCAATAAGGAGTCTGTGGAACCAGGTCATTGCAAATTGCATTGCAAACTACGAACCCAGTGGGCATCTTACTGTGGATGAGCAGCTCCTCGCCTTCAGGGGACGGTGTGGTTTCAGGATGTACATCCCAAATAAACCAGCAAAGTAAGTAAAAGGTTTTAATTTTTCCGTCTAGGGTATTGGGTGCTTGTTATTGTGGCAAAGTAGCATGCAGTTGATACTTTAGGGTCTATATGGGGCACCCCTATGGACCAGAGCCACACATCATTTTGTCTATGATAGAGGAAAACTCTTCATAGAGAAATGATGACACTTTTATACTACGACTGTCCCTCCGTTATGCTGTCCCCCAACCCCTTGCTGCTGTCCTGTACCATTTCTCTGAGTATTCATTTTCTGCTGTGGGGGAATTCCCTGTGGTGGGGGAAAAGAATACTGCCACCAAGTATTTCCATTTGGATCATAAGAGGCGAGAAGAAAGGGACGGGGATTGGGACTAGGCATCCTTCTCCTTGTAGCCCCACAGGGGACATTCCTAAAAGAAAAAGTAAAGGCATAAGAAGGTCTGGGAGTTTTCCAACCAGCACCCTAAGGTTTGGGTCTTTTAATGTGCGTGGATGTGGTACAGATGAGAGTAAAAGGGAAGAGATAGGTAGTATGTTTGTGAGAAGAAAGATGGATGTGTTGGCTTTGAGTGAAACTAAGTTGAAAGGGAAGGGTGAGTGTAAGTTTGGGAGTGTAAGTGGGAGGTTATCAGGAGAGAAGAGAAGGCGAGGGAGGGAAGGGGTGGCTATTCTAGTAGGTGAAGAGATAGGTAAACGTGTAGTGGAGTGGAAGGAGGTTTCCTCAAGGATAATGTGGATGAAGGTGAAACTGGGAAAGGAGATGTGGGTCTTTGTAAGTGGATATGGGCCTGGCAGTGAGAAGAGTGTAGAAGCAAGGGAGGCCTTTTGGATAGATTTAAATGAGTGCATAGAGAATTTAGGGAGAAATGTCAATGTGATAGTACTGGGAGACCTTAATGCTAGGGTAGAAAATGGTCCAATTGATGGAGTGGTTGGGAAATGTGGAGTTCCAGAAAAGAATCGTAGTGGAGAGTTGATGGTGGAAATGTGTCTAGAGAGTTGATGATAGCAAATAGAGTGTTTCGGAAGAAAGTCAAGCATAAGTATACATGGGAGAGGGTGGTGGATGGAAGGGTGGTAGATAGAGCGTTGATGGATTATGTAGTGGTAAATAGGACTATGATAGGAAGAGTTAAGGATGTACATGTGCTAAGGGGAGAGGGTGGGGGAATATCAGATAATTTTTTGGTGGAAGGTAAGTTGAGAGTGGAGGATAGATGGAGAAAGAGGAAAGGGACAAAAGATAGGGAGGTGCTTAGAGTGAACTCTTTAACTGAAAAGGAAAAGGAGAAGGAGTACAAGAAGAAGCTGAAGGAGGAGTGGGAGGGAGTGAAGGATAGAGTAGAGCTAGGTGTGGAGGAGGAATGGGGATGGTTCAAGGAGGGAGTCACAAAGTGTGCAAGAATGGTGTGTGGAACAAGAAGGACAGGAGGAAATAGAAGGAAGGGTAGTGAATGGTGGGATGAGGAAACAAAGAAGGTTGTAGAAGAGAAGAAGCAAGCTTTCACAGATTAGTTACAAAATAGGACGAGGGAGTCATATGAGAGGTACAAAGAAAAGAAAAGAGAAGTAAAACAAAAGGTAAAGGAGGCAAAGAGGAGAGCAGATGTAAAGTGGGGTAAGAGTATGACAGAAAATTTTGAAAGTGATAAGAAGATGTTTTGGAAAGAAATTAAGAGAGGAAGAGGAGGCGAATCAAGTAGGGAAGAAAAGGTAAAAGGTGCAGATGGGGAGATGATAATGGAAGAGAAGGCAGTAAGGGGAAGATGGGCAGAATATTTTAGGGAGTTGCTAAATGTGAAGGAGGATAGGGAGGGAAAGATAGTTGCAGTGTGAAATGCGAAGAAAATGACCATGATGAGTGAGGGAAATGGAGGAGAAATAAGGAAGGATGAAGTGAAGTCAGTTGTTAAGATGATGAAAGTAGGTAAGGCACCTGGTCTGGATGGATGCCATGCAGAATGTCTAAAGAAAGGAGGTACAGTGATGATGGACTGGCTGGTGATGTTATTTAATGTTTGTGGAGAGAGGGTAGAGTGCCAGAGGACTGGAGGAGTGCGTGTATAGTTCCACTTTACAAGGGAAAAGGGGACAAGTGTGAATGTAGTAGTTTCAGAGGGATTAGTATGTTAAGTGTAGTTGGGAAGGCTTATGAGAGGATCTTGATTGAGAGGATTAGGAGAGGAACAGAGGGAGTAATTGGTGAGGAACAGTGTGGATTTAGGACGGGTAGAGGTTATGTAGATCAGATCTTTGTGGTAAGACAGATATGTGAGAAAGCTATAGGAAAGGGGAAGGATGTTTTTTTGGCTTTGATGGATCTGGAAAAGGCCTATGATAGGGTAGACAGAAAGGCACTGTGGGAGGTTATGCAGATATATGGGATAGGAGGAAAGCTTCTGGGAGCTGTCAAGAGTTTTTATGAGAGTAGAAGAGCTTGTGTCAGGATTAGAAATGGAGAGAGTGAGTGGTTTGAGGTAAAGGTGGGACTTCGTCAAGGATGCGTTATGTCGCCCTGGCTGTTCAACTTATACATGGATGGGGTAGTGCGAGAGGTAAATGCAAGGGTAGTGGGCAAGGGATTGGAGATGGTTAAAGAAAATGGAGAAAAGTGGGAGGTGAGCCAACTGTTGTTTGCTGACGACACTGTGCTTGTAGCAGTATCGGAGGAGGGACTGAGGAAGTTGGTGACAGAGTTTGGGAGAGTATGTGATAGAAGAAAGCTAAAGATAAATGTGGGTAAAAGTAAGGTGATGAGATGTACAAGGGGTGAAAGTGGCAGTAGACTGGAAGTGAGCATTAAGGGAGAGCGACTGGAGGAAGTGGATAGTTTTAGATACTTGGGTGCAAATGTGGCAGGAAAAGGTGGAGTGAAGGTGGAGGTAGAATGTAGATTGAGAGAAGCGAGTAAATGCCTTGGTGGATTGAAGAGTGCAATGAGGAATAGACATTTGGGAATGGATGCTAAGAGGAGACTATATGAAGGAGTGATTGTGCCAACAGCACTGTATGGAGCAGAAACATGGAACATAAGAGAGGAAGAGAGAAGGAGTTTGAATGTGTTTGAGATGAGGTGTCTGAGAAGTATGATGGGGGTTACTAGGCTAGATAGAGTGAGAAATGAGGAGGTGAGGAGAAGAACAGGGGTGGAAAGGGAGCTGGGAGATAGGGTTGATGAAAGAGTATTAGGATGGTTTGGACACATGGAAAGAATGAGTGAAGAAAGACTAGTAAAAGAGGTATGGAAGGCAGATGTGGAGGGAGTGAACATGAGGGGACGTCCTAGGATGAGATGGATGGATGGGGTGAAGGGGGTTTTGGGGAAGAGGGGAATGTCTGTTGAGGAAGGACAGGAGAGGACAGAAGACGGGTGAATGGAGAATGGTTGTATATGGATGATGTTGTGATGCATGAGGTGGAATGGGCGGGGGGATGGGGGATGAGGTAGTATGTGTGAGCATAATTTGACGCAGCCCAAAGTGATTTTTCCCTTCTCCTTTTATGCATGGGGGACGGAGAAGGGGGGTCGCCAATTTAATGAAGCGGCCTTGCTGTGGATGTGCTGTGTCTTGTGACACTGCTTGCGACTCAGGGCAGTAGACAAGATACAGGGATGACTTGTCATCCAGGAGGTGCTAAGTGAGAGGGAGGGTGGAGGGGTGTGGGGTGTATTCAGGGATGGAATGGGTGGGATTGATTTTATGCCTTTTCCTTTTTGGCTACCTCCCTTGTAAGGGGAAAAAAGCCTTGGTATATGTATGTATGTATATAGATTTTATTGCATTTTCTTCAATGTAAATCTTATTCCATTTTCTTCAATGTAAATCTTATTCCATTTTCATAATTCCTACGTATTCATTGATGACTAAAAATAGGTTTTTAGTATTGCAATCAGCATTTATTTAATTATGTATAAATTATTAGCATTCATCATTTATTCATTATGCATATTTTATCTTATTTTATTTCATTTTCATTGATTACCTGTGAGTTTTGATTGATGACTAATGATTGCATTTTGTTTCTTTTCTTTTCTCTGAGGTATGGCATCAAGTTAGTTATGGCCTGTGATGCAGAGACATACTACATGTGCAATGCAATCCCCTACTTGGGCAAGGGGACTGCCACTACAAGTATGCCCTTGGGAGAGTACTTCACGTTGGAGCTAACCCACCCCTTCAGGAAGACTGGGCGTATTGTTACGACGGATAACTGGTGTACTTCCATGCCCTTAGCCAAGGGTCTCCGTCAATTTGGGATGCATTTAGTTGGCACTATTCGTCCCAAACCTTACACTCCTTCTGTGATGCTAACAACGCCCCTGGAATTGGGCGAATGTGTGGCCTCGTATAACTACGAGGACAAGGTCACCCTATTGTGCCAACGTGTGAAGGCCACGAAAAGGATCCAGATTCTTTCCACTGTGCATCACAATCCCACAGTCATTGAGAATAAAAAAAGCCATATTCATATGTTTTATAATGCCACGAAGGGAGGAGTCGACACCTTCGATCAGATATGTTCTGCCCTGACCTGCAGCAGGAAGACCCGGAGGTGGCCCGTATGTGTCTTCTATGGGATTCTCAATATTGTGGTGAATAATTCCTTCTACATCCACCAAAACTTGCCTGGCAACAAGTTGTACATCAGGAGGCAATTTTCAGTGAATTTGGCCATGGAACTCGCCCGTGATTGGGCACTTAGTCGACTTGGGCACAAGAGGTACCTCCCAAGGGATGTTGGTTACCTCATTTGTTCTGTTTTTGAGGTAAAGGAGCCCAAAGATGAAGCCCCAGACACTCCAAAACGAAGTGACAAGCGCCACAGATGCCCTCTCTGCCCTTCCTCTTCTAATGCCAGGACCAAGCTTCTGTGTGCGAAGTGCCATAAGCCTGCATGTAACTCGCATGTCAACTACGTCTGTGACCAGTGCCATCGCGCGTGGTAAGTTTCACAAATTATTTTTTTTTACCAGTTTATACTTACTAAATATAATTTTTAACATTTTTGCCCTCATCTAGGGCCATTGTAGATTACTTTTGCAAAATTTCATGCATATCCATCAATTACTAGTACTCTAAATATGCCTTTCTTTTACGTAAGTTGCGCACGGTAAGGGTTACATTGAAACTAAGCCTTTTTTTTTTAGTTTATAGTCCCTAAATATAATTTTCTAAGGTTTCGTCATCATCTAGGATCATTGTAGATGACTTCTGGAAAATTTCAACCAGATCTAATAAGTATTACTGCTATAGATATAGGCCTTCCTTTCAAACCAAAAATTTTGGTTATAAAAAAGTTAACTGCTTTTTTTTTTTTTTTTTTTTTTACAGATTTTGCACTTTTACTCTAATCAACAATGTTTTTACATCAATCAACACAAGAACTCTTCTACTTTCAAGAAAACACTCATTATCAGTGGAATTTGGTATTCTAAAGTGTACAGTGATTGTTATTTGACCAAATGTCTATTTTTATACATTTTTTTGTAATCATGTAAGTACAATGGAACCTTGCTATTCGTACACAATCCGTTCCAGGAGGCTGTTCGAATAGCGATTTGTACGAATGGTGAATTATTTTTCCCATAAGATATGTAAATTGGATTAATCTTTTCCAGACCCACAGATCATTGCTTATTGTAATAATATTTTAAGCATAGAATACATAAAAACTATACATACATACATACATATACCAAGGCTTTTTCCCCCTTACAAGGGAGGTAGCCAAAAAGGAAAAGGCATAAAATCATTTCCATCCATTCCATCCCTGAATACATTCCACACCCCTCCACCCTCCCTCTTATCTTAGCACCTCCTGGATGACGGGTCATCCCTGCACCTTTTCCACTGCCCTGAGTGAGAAGCAGTGTCGCAAGACACAGCACATCCACACCAAGACCGCTTCATTAAATTGGCGACCCCCCCTCTCCGTCCCCCCATGCATAAAAGGAGAAGACGGGGAGAAATCCCTTTGGGCTGCGCCAAATTTTGCTCACACATACTACCTCACCCCCCCATCCCCCCCGCCCATTCCACCTCATGCATCACAACATCATCCATATACAACCATTCTCCATTCACCCCTGTCTTCTGTCCTCTCCCGTCCTTCCTCAACAGACATTCCCCTCTTCCCCAAAGCCCCCTTAAATATACAGTACTGTACAGTATATGAAATAAAAAAAAAAAATCTAACTGGACTTTACCTGTACTGAGGTGAGCTGATGGCATAAGTGGAAGGTGTAGAGGAGGAGGAGTAATGTTGATGTTACTGTTTGAAAGGGGAGTCACCTTCCTTATAAACATCAGGTAACATCCCTTCAGGTGTTTTCTCTCTGGTGTTCTTTCTTTTTTCTGTTTTTTTTTGCACTAAAAGAATCTTGGGATTATTTCTTTAAAAACCTGTCCAATGTTGTCTGCCTTTGATGATTTCTCAGAATTTTTCTAAAATGGTCAATAACATTGTTATTGTCAAATTGATGCTCCTGTTGACCACAGCAGTGTGAGGATGCCATTTTTCCACCATTCTCTGTGTTTTCTCCCAGTGATAACACAGTTCTTTAATTTCTGCATTGGAAATGCTTCCCTTACTACTTTCCTCTTCCTCTGAAGAAAGTTCTTCAACCACTTCTTGCTGCTCCCTGTGCAGTTCTTGGAGTTCTTCAGTTGTCAGCTCATTTCTGTGGTCTTCGACCAACTCCTCCACATCATCACTGTCTACATCCAATCCTATGGACTTCCCCAGGGACACAATATCATCCACCACTACAGGCTCCATATGAAAGCCTTCAAAGTCTCTGGCTGCCACACAGTCTTGCCACAGATTCTTCCAGGCGGATTTCAGTGTCCTGAAAGAAACTTCCCCCAAGGCTTTGTCTATTATCCTCAAACAATGAAGGATATTGAAATGGTTCTTCCAAAATTTCCTGAGGGTTAGTTCTGTGTCAGAGGTCACTTCAAAGCACCTTTGAAAAAGTGCTTATGTGTAAAGCTTTTTGAAGTTTGAAATGACCTGCTGATCCATGGGCTGGATTAGAGGAGTGGTATTAGGGGGCAAAAACCTTACTTGGATGAAGCTGTATTCACCCACCAGATCTTCCTCCAAGCCTGGAGGGTGAACAGGAGCATTGTCCATTACCAGAATGGCCTTGAGTGGTAAATTTTTCTGCTCTAGATATTTTTTCACACTTGGGGCAAACACTTCATATATCCACTCGGTGAAGAACTGCCTTGTTACCCAAGCCTTACTATTAGCCCTCCACATTACACTGAGTTTACTTTTTATAACATTATTTTTCTTGAACACTCTTGGGTTTTCTGAGTGGTAGACAAGCAAAGGTTTAATTTTGAAGTCCCCACTAGCATTAGCACACAACAAGAGTGTAAGCCTGTCTTTCATAGGCTTGTGTCTTGGCAATGGTTTCTCCTCTTTTGTGATGTAGGTCCTCTTAGGCACCTTCTTCCAGAAGAGACCAGTTCTCGTCACAAATAAAAACTTGGTGAGGAGTAAATCCCTCATTCTCTACAAAGTTTTTAAATTCCCCAACAAACTTTTCAGCAGCATCTTTGTTTGCACTGGCAGCCTCCCCACACCTAACAACACTGTGAATGCCACTTCGTTTCTTAAATCGATCAAACCACCCCCTTTGTGCACTGGTTCCAGAGCTGTCACGCTTAAGGTCATCATGCAACCGCTTTGCTTTTTCACAAATTATTGTTTCAGAAATGCTGTCACCAGCAAGTTGTTTTTCGTTAATTCAAACTAATAAAAGTTTTTCCACTTGTTCAATTATAAGTGACCTGTTCACAGCAAGAACGGTCACTCCTTTTGCCACATTAGCCTCTTTTATTATGTCTTTATTTTTCAGTATAGACGATATGGTTGATTTCGCCATGCCATACTGAGTTGCCAGGTTAGAAATACAAGTTCCTTTTTCAAACTTCGCAATGAGTTCTTTTTTCAATTCAATTGTCGTTCTCACTGCTTTCCTTTTAGGCTTGGTTGAATCACTAATCTTTTTTGGACCCATGGCTGCACTATTTTTAATATAGATAACAAAAAATATCAATAAAGTAGCACAAAGTTTCACTAAGCTTGCGTGGATGATGTATAGTTTACGGAAGCTAGCACGAGACTAAGCTGAAGTGATCGCATGGCGCGACCAGTAACAAGGTAACGCTGTCTGTATTGCGGGGCAAGTACGAATGACGAGTTGAATTTTACCTTGAACAAGTTGGACGAATAACAAGTTGTACGAATACAGAGGCGGACGAATGGCGGGGTTCCACTGTAAAGTGTTATTTTTATATTCAGCGTTTTTTCTCCTTCACCAGTAGAAAGTAGAGTCTTTATATTAGTAAACTAGAAAAAAGTAAATAAAGAAAGGCATAATGGTAACTGGGTATACGCGCCCAAAGTGAAAGTAACAGATATGACACCACGCTACCCGTAGTGGGAGAGTTTGTCCACGCTACCTGTCCTGATAAACACCTAAGCAAGATGCTGTAATGATTATTATTTATTTTATATTATTTGTTTTTGTTTTGTTATCATTTGTCTTTTTGATTCTCAATTATTATTATTTATATGTCAATTTATTATTATTTACTATTTACCTATTTTAGAGCCACACATAATTTTGTCTATGATAGAGGAAAATTAGTTCATAGAGAAATTATGACACTTTTATACTACGACTGTCCCTCCGTTATGCTGTCCCCCAACCCCTTGTTTGCTGTCCTGTGCCATTTCTCTGAGTATTCATTTTCTGTGGTGGGGGAATTCCCTGTGGTAGGGGAAAAGAATACTGCCACCAAGTATTTCCACTTGGATCGTAAGAGGCGAGAAGAAAGGGATGGGGATTGGGACTAGGCATCCTTCTCCTTGTAGCCCCACAGGGGACATTCCTAAAAGAAAAAGTAAAGGCATAAGAGGGTCAGGGAGTATTTCGACCAGCACCCTAAGGTTTGGGTCTTTTAATGTGCGTGGATGTGGTACAGATGAGAGTAAAAGGGAAGAGATAGGTAGTATGTTTGTGAGAAGAAAGATGGATGTGTTGGCTTTGAGTGAAACTAAGTTGAAAGGAAAGGGTGAGTGTACGTTTAGAAGTGTAAGTGGGAGGTTATCAGGAGTGAAGAGAGGGTGAGGGAGAGAAGGGGTGGCTATTCTAGTAGGTGAAGAGATAGGTAAACGTGTAGTGGAGTGGAAGGAGGTTTCCTCAAGGATAATGTGGATGAAGGTGAAACTGGGAAAGGAGATGTGAGTCTTTGTAAGTGGATATGGGCCTGGCAGTGAGAAGAGTGTAGAAGCAAGGGAGGCCTTTTGGATAGATTTAAATGAGTGCATAGAGAATTTAGGGAGAAATGTCAATGTGATAGTACTGGGAGACCTTAATGCTAGGGTAGGAAATGGTCCAATTGATGGAGTGGTTGGGAAATGTGGAGTTCCAGGAAAGAATTGTAGTGGAGAGTTGATGGTGGAAATGTGTCTGGAAAGAGAGTTGAAGATAGCAAATACGGTGTTTCGGAAGAAAGTCAAGCATAAGTACACATGGGAGAGGGTGGTGGATGGAAGGGTGGTATAGCGTTAATGGATTATGTAGTGGTAGATAGGATTATGATAGGAAGAGTCAAGGATGTACATGTGCTAAGGGGAGAGGGCGGGGGAAATATCAGATAATTTTTTGGTGGAAGGTAAGTTGAGAGTGGAGGATAGATGGAGAAAGAGGAGAGGGACAAAAGATAGGTGCTTAGAGTGAACTCTTTAACTGAAAAGGAAAAGGAGAAGGAGTACAAGAAGAAGCTGAAGGAGGAGTGGGAGGGAGTGAAGGATAGAGTAGAGCTAGGTGTGGAGGAGGAATGGAGATGGTTCAAGGAGGGAGTCACAAAGTGTGCAAGAATGGTGTGTGGAACAAGAAGGACAGGAGGAAATAGAAGGAAGGGTAGTGAATGGTGGGATGAGGAAACAAAGAAGGTTGTAGAAGAGAAGAAGCGAGCTTTCACAGTTTGGTTACAAAATAGGACGAGGGAGTCATATGAGAGGTACAAAGAAAAGAAAAGAGAAATAAAGCAAAAGGTAAAAGAGGCAAAGAGGAGAGCAGATGTGAAATGGGGTAAGAGTATGACAAAATTTTGAAAGTAATAAAAAGATGTTTTGGAAAGACATTAAGAGAGGAGGAGGCGAATCAAGTAGAGAAGAAAAGGTAAAAGGTGCAGATGGAGAGATGATAATGGAAGAGAAGGCAGTAAGGGAAAGATGGGCAGAATATTTTAGGGAGTTGCTAAATGTGAAGGAGGATAGGGAGGGAAAGATAGCTGCAGTGGGAAATGCTAAGAAGATGAGAGTGATGAGTGAGGAAAATGGAGGAGAATTAAGGAAGGATGAAGTGAAGGCAGCTGTTAAAATGATGAAAGCAGGTAAGGCACCTGGTCTGGATAGATGCCATGCAGAATGTCTAAAATTAGGAGATACAGTGATAGTGGACTGGCTGGTGAGGTTATTTAATGTTTGCTGGAGAGAGGGTAGAATGCCGGAGGACTGGAGGAGTGCCTGTATAGTTCCACTTTACAAGGGAAAAGGGGACAAGTGTGAATGTAGTAGTTTCAGAGGGATTAGCTTGTTAAGTGTAGTTGGGAAGGCTTATGGGAGGATCTTGATTGAGAGGATTAGAAGAGGAACAGAAGGAGTAATTGGTGAGGAACAGTGTGGATTTAGGACGGGTAGAGGTTGTGTAGATCAGATCTTTGTGGTAAGCCAGATATGTGAGAAAGCTATAGGAAAGGGGAAGGATGTTTTTTGGGCTTTTATGGATCTGGAAAAGGCTTATGATAGGGTAGACAGAAAGGCAATGTGGGAGGTTATGCAGATATACGGGATAGGAAGAAAGCTTCTAGGAGCTGTCAAGAGTTTTTATGAGAGTAGAAGAGCATGTGTCAGGATTAGAAATGGAGAGAGTGAGTGGTTTGAGGTAAAGGTGGGACTTCGTCAAGGATGCTTTATGTCGCCCTGGCTGTTCAACTTATAAGTGGATGGGATAGTGCGAGAGGTAAATGCAAGGGTAGTGGATCAGGGATTGGAGATGGTTAAAGAAAATGGAGAAAAGTGGGAGGTGAGCCAGCTGTTGTTTGCAGACGACACTGTGCTTGTAGCAGTATCGGAGGAGGGATTGAGGAAGTTGGTGACAGAGTTTGGGAGAGTATGTGATAGAAGAAAGCTAAAGATAAATGTGGGTAAAAGTAAGGTGATGAGATGTACAAGGGGTGAAAGTGGCAGTAGACTGGAAGTGAGCATTAAGGGAGAGTGACCGGAGGAAGTGGATAGTTTTAGATGCTTGGGAGCAAATGTGGCAGGAAAAGTGGAGTGAAGGTGGAGGTAGAATGTAGATTGAGAGAAGTGAGTAAATGCCTTGGTGGATTGAAGAGTGTAATGAGGAATAGACATTTGGGAATGGATGCTAAGAGGAGACTATATGAAGGAGTGATTGTGCCAACAGCACTGTATGGAGCAGAAACATGGAACATAAGAGAGGAAGAGAGAAGGAGTTTGAATGTGTTTGAGGTGAGGTGCCTGAGAAGTATGATGGAGGTTACTAGGCTAGATAGAGTGAGAAATGAGGAGGTGAGGAGAAGAACAGGGGTGGAAAGGGAGTTGGGAGATAGGGTTGATGAAAGAGTATTAGGATGGTTTGGACACATGGAAAGAATGAGTGAAGAAAGACTAGTAAAAGAGGTATGGAAGGCAGATGTGGAGGGAGTGAACATGAGGGGACGTCCTAGGATGAGATGGATGGATGGGGTGAAGGGGGCTTTGGGGAAGAGGGTAATGTCTGTTGAGGAAGGACGGGAGAGGACAGAAGACAGGGGTGAATGGAGAATGGTTGTATATGGATGATGTTGTGATACATGAGATGGAATGGGCGGGGGGATGGGGGATGAGGTAGTATGTGTGAGCAAAATTTGACGCAGCCCAAAGGGATTTCTCCCCGTCCTCCCCTTTTATGCATGGGGGGACGGAGAGGGGGGGTCGCCGATTTATTGAAGCGGCCTTGCTGTGGATGTGCTGTGTCTTGCGACACTGCTTCTGACTCAGGGCAGTGGACAAGGTGCAGGGATGACCCGTCATCCAGGAGGTGCTAAGATAAGAGGGAGGGTGGAGAGGGTGTGGAGTGTATTTAGGGATGGAATGGGTGGGAATGATTTTATGCCTTTTCCTTTTTGGCTACCTCCCTTGTAAGGGGGAAAAAGCCTTGGTATATGTATATATGTATGTACTACAGGTACTCCTCGTTTAACGACCTACTCGGTTAACAACAACTCGGAGTAACGACGGGCTTTATGACGTCGTTTAACGTAAATGTCCCGAAGTTACGAAGTCGTGTACGATAATTAAGTTGGCTGAGGCAAATTTGTATGATGTTATAAATGAACTTGTACGGTGGATATTAGCTGTGAGGTAAAGTGTTCTGAAGCTTAGGTCTACATTACCATCCTGCAAGCTGCAAAAACTACCTGGGGTACAGTGTATACCGGTAGTGGTAAATTTTTAGTTTCGACCATGAGCGCAATATAACGATAGAAAATTAATTATTAATTTTGTAAATTATAATGTATCAACGTAATATGCAATTTTGTGAGCGGAAATGAAAAAAAAAATGCTAAAACAGATTTCGTAAGTAACGAAGTCATGTCGGACGAATGGTACACCATGTTTGTTATGATAGATGCCGATGTCGAAGAAATGAAAGGATGATAAATTAATTCGTCTAACCTAAACTAAACTAACCTAACCTGTGTTTAATGAATCATTACCTGCAAATTAAATGTCATCCGGTTCGTCCTCGTTGTCGTCGTCGTGAGAGACGTTGGCAGACAACAAGATGGCGTCCCGAGCCTATGCTACCGACTTCGTTCATTAGCATATTTTCTTGTAGCAAGGTATTTTTTACTTTCATTTCCACTCACAAAATTGCATATTACGTTGATACATTTTAATTTACAAAATTAATAATTAATTTTCTATTGCTATATTGCGCCCATGGTCGAAACTAAAAAAATACCCCGGTATTCAATATGGAATGTCAGCATACGCGGATTTGGTCATATACGGTAATTTTAGGAACCTAACCACCGTAAATAAACAGTAAATAAAGCTTTAATGTACTGTATAAAAGAGGGAAAATACACGAAAATAAAGATACATGTATTGCTGGACATTGTACATACAGTACATGTACGTATATGTATACACTTTCGCTTAACGACCAATTCGGTTAACGACGGCTCGCTGGTCCCAATTGTCGTCGTTAAACGAGGAGTACCTGTATTTACCTGTTTGTTGTTTGGCTGTGCCTATGCATTTATGTATTTTATTTGATATTTACATTATTATAGTTTTTATTTATCTATTTATTATTATGATTAGGATTTGTTTCGCATGCGTCCTAGATATGGACCAGAAGGTCTCTTGTCGGCATGATCTGTCTTTGTAATCCTTTGTTAATCCTTTGTAACATTGGTAAGGACTTCTGAGGGGATGCAGACATTCTCTTTTGAGTCAGTCGTAAATATAATTATTCACATAAATTGATGTGTTTTTTGGTTGCTAGTTTGTAGTTGCTGTGTTGTGCTGTTACTATTAGGTCATATGCATTTGATGTGTGAGGTTTGATGATGTGCTGTAGGTCATATGCATATGTGAGTTTTGATGATGTGTTGTAGGTCATATGCATATGATATGCATATGTGAGTTTTGATGATGTGCTGTAGGTTTGGGGTTGCAAGGAGGGTCATACATGAATAAGTTATATAGTGCTTCATTGGTGATAACTTACACTTCTGTTCTTGGGGACAAATCTTTCTGAAGAGATAGAGACAGAGTGGTGGTAGAGATTTAAGAAAAACTAGAAAGAAGGGATATTAGAAATTAAAAGTGATTACCATTCTTTTTGAGTTGTGATTTGTCTCAGATCTTGAAAAAGTGACTAGTCTGTGATGATGTTACTTAAGTCTCTAAAATATTAACTGCATAAGATTCTGCAGTCAATACCCTATACATGGAATATGTGACATAGCATTGATTATAGCACTGTAGCTTGGGGGACTTGTAGATTCTTTTGGTCCACAATAATAGTTATATTGAGATTGCATTCTCTGTCAACTAGGAACTTTGTCAGCCATGTCATATCATTGTTATGAATTTAATTTTCTTTGTTATTTTTTGACAGGATTTGTCAAAGCATTGTGTGAAAAACCTTATTTATATCTATTACCATCATTACTGTTCTGTTAAATAGTACTTTCTTGAAGACTTGGGTAAGGTTTGTGAGTAGTGTGTTGCTGGAGTGTTCATACTAATTTGGTGAATTATGCATCTTTGTTTTGATTCCATCTTGAATCAATCTTTTCATCATTGTGGACATGGTAGAGAGGAGATAGGTCTGTAGGATGCTGGGTTTTCATATATTTTCATTGGTTTCAGAATGAGTGTTATGTGTTGCTCTTTTCCAAATTGTTGTAATACCATTGTACAATCAGGATTGAGCTTTTATTGCCACAAGACCCAGACGTTTCTGATTGTGTGATATTTTGTCTGGCTCCTTTGTGTACAAGTTTTTCAATTTCTTGATGGTATTTTCTGTCTTGAAAAGGTGGAGTAGTTTCTAAATCTAACTTTGCCATGCATATCTTTAGTTATTTTCCTGTTTTCTGGTAGAGCTTGTATTAAGGTTGGAAATGGTGAAAACAAGTGGTTTTAGGTGAAAGTTGGGGTGTCAGAATTGTGTAATGTCACTGTGGTTCAGCATGTTTGGTGGGGTGGCTCAGGGGGTGAATGCAAGGGTGGTGAACAGGGGATTGGAAATGGTTAGCGAGAAGAGGAAAGTGGGAGGTGAGTCAGTTGTTGTTTGCTGATAACATGCTTATGGCTCAGTCAAAGGAAGGAAGGTCTAAGGCAATTAGTATGTTAAGGTATGGGATAGGATAGAGTTGAAAGTGAATATGGGAAAAAGTAAGGTGATGAGGTGCACAAGGGGAGGATGGTAGGGGTAGAGGTAAGTCTTAAAGGAGAGGCTTGAGGAAATGGAAAAATTGAATATTTAAAGTCATTTATAGCAGGGAATGGAAAAGTTAGGGTGGAGGTAAACTGTAGAGTGGAAGAAGCAAGAAAATATTTTTGGGGGAATGAAAAGTGTCATAAGAAATGGATCTCTAGGGTTGGACACAAAGAGAAAACTATATTTACCTAGTTTACTTCATTGTATTTTGCAGGAAGGGGAGCTACGCTCATGGTGTCCTGCCTTTGTATCTTGCAGGACACCACATTTGCTCTTAAACGCATGAATGGTTTTTGCGCATACTATTTTTTCGTCCAGTTTGCTCCAAGTGTCCACCACTCTATGTGAAAACTGTTTTTCTTCAGATCTCTTATGTAGCTATGTTTTTTTATTTTCTTTCCATGTCCTCTCGTGTTTCTCTTGTCCCAATTTAACAAGTCCTCTCTATTGAGTATTTCTGTGCTCTTCATGATTCTGTAGATGGTCAGTAGGTCACCTCTCTTCTTTGCTCCAGAGTTGGCACATACATACATACATATACCAAGGCTTTTTCCCCCTAACAAGGGAGGTAGCCAAAAAGAAAAAGGCATAAAATCACTCTCACCCATTCCATCCCTAAATACACTCCACTCCCCTCCACCCTCCCTCCCATCTTAGCACCTCCTGGATGACGGGTCATCCCTGCACCTTGTCCACTGCCCTGGGTCAGAATCAGTGTTGCAAGGCACAGCACATCCACAGCAAGGCCGCTTCATTAAATCGGCGACCCCCCCCCTCTCCGTCCAGCCATGCATAAAAGGAGAAGACGGGGAGAAATCCCTTTGGGCTGCGTCATATTTTGCTCACACATACTACCTCAACCCCTGTTCCCCCACCCATTTCACCTCATGCATCACATCATCATATATATACAACCATTCTCCATTCACCCCTGTCTTCTGTCCCCTCCCATCCTTCCTCAACAGATATTCCCCTCTTCCCCAAAACCCCCTTCACCCCATCCATCCATCTCATCCTAGGATGTCGTGTCATGTTCACTCCCTCCACATCTGCCTTCTGTACCTCTTTTACTAGTCTTTCTTCACTCATTCTTTCCATGTCTCCAAACCATCCTAATACTCTTTCATCAACCCTATCTCCCAACTCCCTTCCCACCCCTGTTCTTCTCCTCACCTCCTCATTTCTCACTCTATCTAGCCTAGTAACCCCCCATCATACTTCTCAGACACCTTATCTCAAACACATTCAAACTCCTTTTTTCTTCCTCTCTTATGTTTCATGTTTCTGCTCCATACAGTGCTGTTGGCACAATCACTCCTTCATACAGTCTCCTCTTCGCATCCATTCCCAAATGTCTATTCCTCATTACACTTTTTAATCCACCAAGGCATTTACTCGCTTCTCTCAATCTACATTCTACCTCCACCTCCACCCCACCTTTTCCTGCCACATTTGCACCCAAGTATCTAAAACTATCCACTTCCTCCAGTTGCTCTCCCTTAATGCTCATTTCCAGTCTACTGCCACTTTCACCCCTTGTACATCTCATCACCTTACTTTTACCCACATTTATCTTCAGCTTTCTTCTTTCACACACACTCCCAAACTCTGTCACCAACTTCCTCAATCCCTCCTCTGATCCTGCCACAAGAGCTGTGTCATCCACAAACAACAGCTTGGCTCACCTCCCACTTTTCTCCATTTTCTTTAACCATCTCCAATCCCTGACACACCACCCTTGCATTTACCTCTTGCACCACCCCATCAACGTATAAGTTGAACAGCCAGGGCGACATAATGCATCCCTGACGAAGTCCCACCTTTACCTCGAACCACTCACTCTCTCTATTTCTAATCCTGACACATGCTCTACTACATACATACATATACCAAGGCTTTTTCCCCCTTACAAGGGAGGTAGCCAAAAAGGGGAAGGCATAAAATCATTTCCACCCATTCCAACCCTGAATACACTCCACACCCCTCCACCTCCTCTTATCTGAGCACCTCCTGGATGACGGGTCATCCCTGGACCTTGTCCACTGCCCTGGGTCACAAGCAGTGTCGCAAGACACAGCACATCCACAGCAAGGCCGCTTCATTAAATCGGCGACCCCCCTCTCCGTCCCCCCATTGCATAAAAGGAGAGGACGGGGAGAAATCCCTTCGGGCTGTGTCAAATTTTGCTCACACATACAACCACTCCTCGTTTAACGACCTACTCGGTTAACGACAACGCGGAGTAACGACGGGCTTTATGACATACCAATATTTGTTTAACGTAAATCTCCTGAAGTTACGACGTCGTGTACAATAAATTGGCTGAGGCAAATTTGTATGATGTTATAAATGAACTTGTACGGTGGATATTAGCTGTGAGGTAAAGTGTTCTGAAGCTTAGGTCTACATTACCATCCTGCAAGCTGCAAAAACTACCTGGGGTAGAGTATATACCGGTATTGGTAAATTTTTAGTTTCGACCATGGGCACAATACTGTATAGCAATAGAAAATTAATTATTAATTTTGTAAATTATAATGTATCAACATAATATGCAATTTTGTGAGCGGAAATAGAAAAACAAAAAAGGTGCTAAAACAGATTTCGTAAGTAATGAAGTCGTGTCGGATGAATGGTACACCATGTTTGTTATGATAGATGCCGACGTCGAAGAAATGAAAGGATAAATTTGTCTAACCTAAACTAAACTAACCTAACCTGTGTTTGATGAATCATTACCTGCAAATTAAATGTCATCCAGCTCGTCCTCGTTGTCGTGAGAGACGTTGGCGGGCTTTTCAACCACTCTCTCAGCTTGCGGGGTATATAAAGTTCTTGCAGCTTGAAGGAATGCATGCATCTTTGCTCCATAACATTCCTTCAAGAAAATACACCTGGCGAGGCACTGTCGGAAGTACCGAGGCCGTCAATTGACAGACAAGATGGCGTCCCGATCCTATGCTACCGACTTCGTTCATTAGCATATTTGCTTGTAGCAAGGTATCTTTTATTTTCATTTCCGCCCACAAAATTGCATATTACGTTAATACATTTTAATTTACAAAATTAATAATTAATTTTCTATTGCTATATTGCGCCCATGGTCGAAACTAAAAAAATACCCCGGTATTTAATATGGAATGTCAGTATACGCGGATTTGGTCATACACGGTAATTTCAGGAACCTAACCACTGCGTTATTTGAGGGCTTTCTGTACTATCAAAACAGTAAATAAAGCTTTAATGTACTGTATAAAAGAGGGAATATACACGAAAATAAAGATACATGTATTGCTGGACATTGTACATACAGTACATGTACGTATATGTATACACTTTCGCTTAACGACCAATTCGGTTAACGACGGCGACGCTGGTCCCAATTGTCGTCGTTAAACGAGGAGTGGTTGTACTACCTCACCCCCCATCCCCCGCCCATTCCACCTCATGAAATCACAACATCATCCATATACAACCATTCTCCATTCACCCGTCTTCTGTCCTCTACCGTCCTTCCTCAACAGACATTCCCCTCTTCCCCAAAGCCCCCTTCACCCATCCATCCACCTCATCTTAGGACGTCCCCTCATGTTCACTCCCTCCACATCTGCCTTCCATACCTCTTTTACTAGTCTTTCTTCACTCATTCTTTCCATGTGTCCAAACCATCCTAATATTCTTTCATCAACCCTATCTCCCAACTCCTTTTCCACCCCTGTTCTCCTCCTCACCTCCTCATTTCTCACTCTATCTAGCCTAGTAACCCCCCATCATACTTCTCAGACACCTCATCTCAAACACATTCAAACTCCTTCTCTCTTCTTCTCTTATGTTCCATGTTTCTGCCCCATACAGTGCTGTTGGCACAATCACTCCTTCATACAGTCTCCTCTTAGCATCCATTACCAAATGTCTATTCCTCATTACACTCTTTAATCCACCAAGGCATTTACTCGCTTCTCTCAATCTACATTCTACCTCCACCTTTTCCTGCCACATTTGCACCCAAGTATCTAAAACTATCCACTTCCTCCAGTCGCTCTCCCTTAATGCTCACTTCCAGTCTACTGTCACTTTCACCCCTTGTACATCTCATCACCTTACATTTACCCACATTTATCTTCAGCTTTCTTCTATCACATACTCTCCCAAACTCTGTTACCAACTTCCTCAATCCCTCCTCTGATCCTGCCACAAGCGCAGTGTCGTCCGCAAACAACAGCTTGGCTCACCTCCCACTTTTCTCCATTTTCTTTAACCATCTCCAATCCCTTGCCCACTACCCTTGCATTTACCTCTCGCACCACCCCATCCATGTATAAGTTGAACAGCCAGGGCGACATAACGCATCCTTGACGAAGTCCCACCTTTACCTCAAACCACTCTCTCCATTTCCAATCCTGACACAAGCTCTACTACTTTCATAAAAACTCTTGACAGCTCCTAGAAGCTTTCCTCCTATCCCGTATATCTGCATAACCTCCCACAGTGCCTTTCTGTCTACCCTATCATAGGCCTTTTCCAGATCCATAAAAGCCCAAAAAACATCCTTCCCCTTTCCTATAGCTTTCTCACATATCTGTCTTACCACAAAGATCTGATCTACACAACCTCTACCTGTCCTAAATCCACAAAAAAACATCCTTCCCCTTTCCTATAGCTTTCTCACATATCTGTCTTACCACAAAGATCTGATCTACACAACCTCTACCTGTCCTAAATCCACACTGTTCCTCACCAATTACTCCTTCTGTTCCTCTCCTAATCCTCTCAATCAAGATCCTCCCATAAGCCTTCTCAACTACACTTAACAAGCTAATCCCTCTGAAACTACTACTCTCATAAAACTCTTGACAGCTCCTAGAAGCTTTCCTCCTATCCCGTATATCTGCAAAGCTTCCCATAGTGCCCTCCTGTCTACCCTATCTTAAGCTTTTTCCAGATCCATAAAAGCCCAAAAAACATCCTTCCCCTTTCCTATAGCTTTCTCACATATCTGTCTTACCACAAAGATCTGATCTACACAACCTGTACCTGTCCTAAATCCACTGTTCCTCACCAATTTCTCCCTCTGTTCCTCTCCTAATCCTCTCAATCAAGATCCTCCCATAAGCCTTCCCAACTACACTTAACAAGCTAATCCCTCTGAAACTACTACACTCACACTTGTCCCCCTTTCCCTTGTAAAGTGGTAACTCCAGTTTATCCAATCTCTCCTCATATGACAAGTTTGCAAGTGCAGGTGCCATTTTTGTGGCTGCTCACTGGATTCTTTCTATTTTCTTTATATTCTTTTTGGTACTGGATGACCACAATGTTGTCGCATATTCTCGTCTAGGCCTCATCAGTGTGACCAATATTTTTTTGATTATTTCTTCATCCAAATATGTTAATGCCACTTTTGTTGATCTTAGCAAGTTGTAGGATTTTCCGACAATTTTGTTTATCTGTTTATCATAGGACAAGTCGTTTGAGATAATTACACCCAAATCTTTTTCGGATCTCTCCTTCTTTACCTCCTTGGTTCCAATTTTATATTGTCCTGATATTCTATTTTCACTTTTTCCAAACTCCATTATGGAGTGCCTATGACACTGTTTGGGGCAAAGACTTGGAGTTTAAGGAAGACAGAAAGAGGAATTTAAATGTGTTTGAGATAAAGCATTTAAGAAGTTTGGTGAAGGTTGCAAGGATAGAGTGAGAAATGAGGAAGTGAAGATGGGAGTGGGGGTGGAAAGGGAGCTGGCAGATAGGGTTGTTTAAAAAATACTGGGTTGGTTTGGGGATATTAAATGAATGAATGCAAAAAATGAATGAGTGATTAAAGAATAGCTAAAAGAGTGTAGATGGCAGAAGTGGATGGAGTGAACTTGAGGGGAAAACAAAGAATGGGAGGTGCTGTGTCTTGCTGCATTGCTTCTGACATTGGCAGTGGCCAGGGGTCAGGGATGGTCCTTTGTCTACAAGTACATATATTCTTACATATACCAAGGGCTCTTTCCCCCTTACTTGGGAGGTAGCCAAAGTCAAAAGGCATAATTCCACTCCCACTCATTTCATCCCCACCCATTCCAATCCCATCCACTACCACTCCCTCCCTCTCGTCTTGGCTTCTCATGGATGATGGGTCATCCCTGTGTCTCTCCCATCACTCTGGGTCAGAAGCAATGCAGCAAGACACAGTACATCCATAGCAAGGCCACTTCATTTAATTGGTGACCCCCCTTTCCGTCCCTGCTTGCACATTGAAGATGGGGAGAAATCCATTTGGGCTGTGTCAAAATATCATTCGTACAAAACCACTCCCTACCTATCCCCCACCCACTCCCTTCCATTCATCACACTATCATCCATACACTGCCATTCTCCACTTACCCCTAATTTCTGCCTTTTCCCTTCCTTCCTCAACAGACATCCCCTCTTGCTCAATGTCCCTTTCACCTCGTCCATCCATCTCATCCTCAGTTGCTCTCTCATGTTCACTTCTTTAACTAATCTTTCTTCATTCTTTCCATGTGTCCCAATATTCTTTCATCAACCCTATCTCCCATCTCCTTTTTCACTACCATTCTCCTCCTCACTTTCTCGTTTCTCACTCTATCCAACCTTGTAACTCTTACCATCTTAGCTACAAGTATATGAGATAAAAAGAAAACACATGGGTGAAAGTTGGGTGCATGCCTTTACTGGCCATCTCCCTTAAAAGGGGGGAAGGGGCCTTTCGGTCTATGTATGTGTTGTATTATTGGTTAAAAAAATTATTTTGGAGAAATCCATGTTAATGATATTGCATTGTTGTTTTGATGATATTTTGTTCTGTGTTGCTCCAACTGCTTCATGAGTGGATGGAGGATTCATTTTTTGTTTGTTTTATTTCTTTAATTGCACTCCATATCTGTTTATTTTTTATTTTTTCATCTAGGGAGCCTGCTTGGGTTGAAAATAATGAAGCAAGGCACAGTTCTTCCACAGCAGGGCCTGACAGCCGGAGTTGGTGTATCCCCACTACTTCATGGTATGGTAACCTCTCTCATCCTTCCAGACAGTGTGATAGGGGACAAAGCAACCCTTGATCTCCTAGGTGCAGAGATGGGAGGGGTGGTTGAGTGGGTTTTATTTGTATGATGTGGATGTGTGTTTTGACTTTGCCAACCCCCTTATAAAGGTGAAAGGCCTTTGGTATACATATATAGAGGGAGTCCTTGGTTTATGATGGTCATGGCTTCTGCCATTTTATGGTTATGACACTGGCATTGCTTTTCCCTTTGCTGATTTTTTTGTTTTGTTTTAGATTAATTTTTGCAGTGCTGAGAGCAGTAAGTGAGTTTCCTAGAGCATTGGCTGAAATTATTAAGGTGGGGGGTTACTGTGCTGAACAAGTGTTCAATGTAGATGAGACAGGCTTATTCTGGAAATGTATGCCTGGCTATAGATACATCACCAAGGAGGAGAAGACAGCACCATGCCAAAAAACCAGAAAGGAGAGACTGACTTTGCTTCTTGGGGCTAATGCTGCTGGAGACTTCAAGCTGAAGCCCTTGGTCGTGTATCTGTCTGAGAACCCAAGGGCACTCAAGGGTATTTGGAAAGGTCAACTACCCGTCATCTGGAAGTCTAACAAGAGGGCATGGCTGACTCTTGTGTTATTTGAGGACTGGTTCACCCACCATTTTGTGCCAGAAGTAGAGCAGTACTGTGCTGCCAAGGGTCTGCCCTTTAAAGTGTTGCTAGTGTTGGACAATGCCCCTGGTCATCCTGCCCATTTGAATGACTTTCATCCTAATGTCAAGGTGGTTTACCTTCCACCTAATACCACTGCCCTTTTACAGCCTATGGACCAGGGTGTAATTGCTTCTTTCAAGGCCTTTTACCTCTGAAGGATATATGCGATTGGTTTCAGGGTAACTGAGAAAGACAAAAACTTGACTCTCAAGGACTTTTGGAAATCATACAACATTCTTGATGCTGTGAGGAACATTGCTGATTCTTGGGATGAAGTAAAGCAGAGGAACTTGAATGGTGTATGGGAAAAACTGTGTCCCCAGTTTATAAATGATTTTCATGGCTTTGAGGAAACAGTTGAGGCTGTCACTAAGAACATTGTTGCCCTGAGTAAGCAGCTTAATTTGGAGGTGGAGGCTGATGATATCACAGAGCTGCTGGTATCTCATGGAGAGGAATTATCTACTGAAGACCTCATTGAATTAGAGAAGCAGATGATTGAAGAGGAGGAAGATATACCAACCCCAGAGTCCAAGAGATTTACAAACAAGGGCTTGGCAGAAGGTTTTGTTTTGATTGAGGAAGGGTTGGCAAAGTTTGAGAATGAGGACCCCAACCTAGCCAGGTACATTAAGGTTGCCAGAAGAGTCATGGATATTCTGCAGTGTTACAAGGAAATTTGGGAGGAAAAGAAGAAGGCATCCTTCCAAACTAGTCTGGAACATTTCTTCAAGAAAGTAGAGATGCCTGCAACAGATCCTGTACTTGTTACCTCAGTTGCCTCTCCAGACCCACCTGCCCCAGTATCTCCAGCACTTACCTCTCAAGACTTGTGTGCCCCAGAATCTCCTGCACCTTCTGTGGGTACTCCCTTTTCAGCTTCATCTCCCCAATATTGAGCCTGTATCTTTCTCCCATACAATGCCCCTTCCAGTGTGCAAACCAACTGTAGGAGTAAAGGTAAGTTTTTTTTTCACTGATATATTTAATTATTTTTTATTGTAGGGGTCCTTGAGTTATGACAGAGTTCTGTTCCTACAATTTTAGGGATAGATCAGAACCAGCCTAAGTAAGGACCTTCCATAATGATTACTTTACTTTTCTTTGATGCACTGCCATCAGAAAAGTCTGCCTTACACTTGGGAACCATATTGTAGGGCAAAAAGTTCCCCAAAGCAACACAAGTAAGAGCAAGTGATAAGTAATCTAAAATGGTGCTTCCTTCCTTGACCTATCATTGCATGACATTGTATTCCTCCACCACACTCACCAACTAGTTTTTTGTATTATAGAAAAAAAGTATCTATACACCAAGGTATTCTTTCCCCTTGTAAGGGAGGTAGCTAAATCAAGGAAAGCACCCACTCTCACCCTTTCCACCCCCATCCACCACTCTTGTTTCCCTCTTATCATAGCTCCACATGGATGAAGGGTCATTCCTGTCTCCTGCCCACTACTATACATAAGCCAGGAAATGACACATGGCCCAGACAGAATTGCAAACTGGATACTAAAAGAATGTAAAGAAGAATTAATGGACAAAATATATAACATGATAAATTGCTCACTCAGAAGGAAAAATACCAAAGGACTGGGAAAATGCCAATATTGTACCAGTATATAAAGGAGGAAACAAAGAACCAACAAATTACAGACCGGTCTCCCTTGCATGCACTGTAGCCAAAATGTGTGAAAAAATGATCAAGAATAGATGGATAAAACACCTGGAAGAAAACAATATAATAAACCATAGACAATTTGGATTCAAACAGGGAAGATCATGTGCCACAAACTTATTCTGTTTCTACTCAAGACTAATAGATATAATGCAAGAAAGTGATGGATGGGATGATTGTGCTTTCCTAGACTTACAAAAAGCCTTTGACAAAGTACCACACAAAAATTATTTAAAAAAAAATGGAAAACATAGGGATACAAGGTAAATAACTAAACTGGGTGAAGGATTTCTTGCATGGCAGAAAAATGAGATTAGTGCTCAGAGAAAAGAGTTCAGCTTGGGAGGAGGTGGTGAGTGGAGTTCCACAGTGATTGGTATTGGCTCCAATAATGTTTGCTATTTATATGAATGACATGGATGAAGATGTGGATTGTTACATGAGCTTCTATGCAGATGATGCTAAATTGCTGAGGAAAGTGAATACTGAAATGGATTGTGAATCGCTACAGAGAGACCTAAACAAGGTTTGGAAATGGAACCAAAAGTGGGAAGTAGACTTCAACATTAAGAAATGTAGCATTATGGAGTTCAGAAAAAATAAAGAAAAAATATCAGGACAATATAAAATTGGAACAAAAGTAAAGAAAGTGGGAT
Organism: Oratosquilla oratoria; assembly: GCF_046742065.1. Taxonomy (NCBI): domain Eukaryota; kingdom Metazoa; phylum Arthropoda; class Malacostraca; order Stomatopoda; family Squillidae; genus Oratosquilla; species Oratosquilla oratoria. The sequence goes on from NC_134782.1 coordinate 85,329,117, forward strand.
CTGAAAAAGACCTGGGAGTAATTACCTCAAATGACATGGCTCTTGATAAACAGATAAGCAAAATTGTTAGAGAATCTTACAACTTGCTAAGATCAATAAAGCTGGCTTTTACCTATTTAGACAAAAATATATTTAAAGGAATACTAGTCACACTAATAAGGCTTAGACTAGAGTATGCTGCAACACTGGTCACTCAGTACCAAAAAGAATATAAAGAAAATTTAACAAATCCAGACAGCAGCCATGAAAATGGCCCCAACACTTTCAAACCTGTCATATGAGGAGAGACTGACTAAATTGAAATTACTGACTTTGGAACAAAGAAGAGAAAGAGACCACCTGCTGATCATTTACAAAATCATGAAAGGCACAGAAGTCCTTGATAGAGAGGATTTACTAAATTGAGATAAGACAAATACAAGGGGACATGAAAAGGAACTCAAAAAGGATAGTTATAGAAGATACCTGAAAAAAAGATAGTTTTCCACACAGAGTGGTGGATTATCTGGAACAAACTAGATAAAACAATAGTGTGGACAAAAACTATACACATGCTTTCCACACCTATTTTACTAACCTTTCTTCACTTATTCTTACTTTCCACACCTCTCTTATTAACCTTTCTTCTCTCATTCTTTCCATGTGTCCAAGCCATCCCATTAATCTTTCATCATCCAGCCCCTTTTCCATCCCCACTCTCCTCTTCTCATTTCTTACTCCATCCAACCTTGCAACCCATACCATACTTCTGAGCCACTTCATCTCTATCTATATACCAAGGGCTTTTCCCCCCTTGTAAGAGTGGTAGCCAAGTCAAAGGCATGTACCCTTTCCTCCCTCTGATCTTAGCTCCTTATAGATGACAGGTCATTCCTGTATCCCACACACTGCCGTGAGTCAGGAGCAATGTAGCAAGATACAGTGCATCCACAGCAAGGCTGCTTCACATAATTGGCAACCCCCTCCTCTCTGTCCCCTCATGTAAAAAGAAGACACTGAAAAATGCCTTTGGGCTGTGTCAGAATATTTACACATAAGCCCTCTACCTCCCATCCCCTGCCCCTCCCTTCTTTGCATAACAGTATCATCTATACACAGTCACTCTGTTAATCCCAATCTCCTGCCTTTATAATTTGCTTAATGGACATTCCTCTCTTGCTCAATGCCCCCTTCACCCCATCCATCCATTTCATCTCAAACACATTTATTTGTGTTACCCCTTAATTGTGTGAGTTAATCATATATACCAAAAGCCCTCTCCTCATACAGGAAGTGGCTGAATTAAACTTCTCCTTTCTGCCTCCCTTAACCCCTTCCATACGGTGACGCCTACATAGGCGTCATGAGGAGCAAGTGGGTATGCAAGGATGCTGATGTCGGCGTCTTGATTATATTTATTGTAGTTGTACCTGCGTGACCCCCCATACTCTGTAAACTGGCTTCATCATATTTTCTATGGTTATCAAAATTCACGGGTGAAAGAGAGAACGATTGATACAGCCGTGACTTTATTTTTTATAATGCGATTATTGTGACGCAACATCATATGTCTGGCAGCTAATGCTGCCCGCGAGATTTTGGCCCGGTGTGAAGTGGTTAAATTCCAAGAAGACTCAACTCCATGTAATATTGTAGGCACAATTACCTCATCATATAAACTTCTTTTTGCATCCATTCTCATATATTTATTTCTCATGACACTTTCCAATCCCCCAAGACATTTACTTGCTTCTCTCAATCTACAGTTTACCCACACCCCCATTCCTCCATTTCCTGCCACATGCAACCCCAAATACTTAAAACTATCCACTTCCTCCAGCCCCTCTCCTTTAAGATTTACTTCTAACTTGCTGCCATCCTCTCTTGTACACCTCATCACCTTTTACCCACATCCTTCAACTTTCTTCTATCACATACCTTCCCAAACTCCGTCACTAACTACCATCCCCTCTCTGACCCTGCCACAAGTGCAGTGTCATCTGTAAACAACTGGCTCACCTCCCACCTCTTATCATTATCTTTAACCATCTCCAATTTTCTGCCCATTACCCACACATTTACCTCCTGTACCCATCCATGTACAGATTGAACAGCCATGGTGACATGACACAGCCCACACATCCCCACTTTTTCTTCAAACCACTTGCTCTTTCCATTTCCAATCCTTACACAGGCTCTACTATTCTCATAAAAACTTTTGACTGCCATTAACAGTCTTCTCTAAATTCATAAGGCCCACAAAACATCCTTATCTTTTGCCAAAGTCTTTTCACTAATATATCTTACACAAAAGTTTTATCTGTACATCCTCTACCTTTCATAAACCAAGACTGCTCATCATGTATTACTCCTTCTGTTTGTCTCTCAATCCTCTCAATGGGACCTTTCGCAGTGAACGATTTGATATCAGACACTGCCAGATTTTGTAATTCTTGCCGTAAAATAAATACTTTTTTGGGCAAGTTTTATAAACTTACAGAGGTGTATCGTCGTACATTATTGTGTCTGAAATTTAAGTCAATTAATTTCATGATTGGAAACGGCATATAGTATTGTTTGAGCCTCTATTTATAATTACAGATGATATTCGTAAAACAGCCTATAATTGTACCAAGCCAAGCATTTTGTCATTTTCTACAGGCTTCAATGGACGTATACTGATATACTTTCATTTTAATGCACCAAGCAATAGACAAATCCATGTAATGTATAGAAAATATAATTTTGCATCGAAGACTTAATTTTTCCGGTATGATTACGGTTTGTCTTTCTCTTAATTTTGAATATGACGTGCAGTCTGCCACGGGACACGTAAAATTAGTCATATTTGTTTGAAAATAGCTCCCAACAGATCTAATAGGCTATTGTTTACACAAACGTCGCTCACTTCATACGTCCGCCACCACTGTTGTTATCTTTTATCTCACTGATTATCTTCATATACAGGACGTGACAGTGATAGCCATTATTTTTCAACACTCTCATAAAATGCACAAACCGAAATCAGCATCCTCTTATTTTTACTGCTCATACTTACTTCAGTAAAAATAATTACCTATTTTTAGTTTTATCTTATAATTGAATTAACAAAGCCTTATCACACACCAGTAAGTAAAAATTATATTATTAAGAGTCATGTTTTTAATTTTGAATACACTTATGCAGCAATTTATGTCGTATTTTTTTTTTTTTTTAAATATTGGTTTCCAAATTAGCTAAGTCACCCCTTTGCCAAGTGAAATCCAAGACAATTGAAAATTCTAGCGCTAATAGGAATCTACGAGCCTGACTGCGAAAGGTCATTAAACCCTCCCAAAAGCCAAGCCTTTTCCACCTACGCTCAACAAACTGATTCCTCTAAAATTACTACAATCGCATTTGTCCATTTTTCCTTTGTAAAACTGAACTATATAGGTACTCTTCCAGTCCTGTGGTACTCTCTCCTCCCTTAGACACACATTAAACAACCTCACAAACTAGTGCACTATAAATGTACCTCCCTTTTTCATACACTCTGCATGACACCTTTCCAACCCAGGTGCCTTATCAGCTCACATAGTATTCAAAGCTCCTTGTACCTCATCTTTTGTTCCCTTCCATTTTCCTATCCTATCCCCATCATTTTCTTAGCATCTCCCACTACCACAATCAGTCCCTCACTCTCCTCCTCCATATTCAACAGCTCTTTAAGATACTCTACCCATCTTTCCCTTCCCACCTTTACTTCTATTAACATTTGTTCATCTGCAACCTTTTCCTCTCTGCCTGACTCACCCCACCCTTCCTCTCTTAACTTCCTTCTTTAACATCTCTTTAATCTTGTCAAATTTTTCTGTCATCCTCCTACCCCATTTACATCTGCTCTCCTCTTTGCCTCCTGTATCTAATGCTTTGCTTCTCTTTTTTCTTTCTTTCTTTTTTATTATTATTTTGCCGTTATACCTCTCATGTATTTACCGAGTCCTACTTTGCAAAAGTTGAGACCAATGTAAGCTGATGACTGCATTATATGTCCTCCATATGATTTTTTTTATACAGATACAGTAGTTATGTTTTTATGTCTAGGTTATGATTTTATAGTACTAAAGCATTAGTATAGGTGGGTGACTTACTGTAGGTGCTTGTGTAAGCCAGTTCCAACCTATCCTGAAAATCAGTCTGTGATGCAGCATAGGAATAGAACTCCATCATAACTTGAAGACCCCCTCTGTGTATATGTATTTATCTAGTTGTATTATACAGGAAGGGGAGTATGCTCATGGTGACCTGTCTTTGTATTTTGCAACATCTAGTTTGTGTGTGTATGTTTATTTACCTAGTTATATTATATGGGAAGAGAGCTGTGTTTGTAGTGACCTGTCTTTGTATCTTTCAGCATCTAGTTTGTGTGTTATATATGTATGTGTATAGTGGAACCTTGAACTTCCAAAATTCAATTATCTGTAAATGAAATGTGTGATTATCCAGAGCTTATTAAATTTCATCTCAAAACCCAATTATCCAAAAGAAATGATAGGAAAAAGGTATTGTCAGTTTGTTGGTGGAAGTGGTTGGTTTAAATAGCTTATCATCTGTGGTTATTGCCATATGAACTGCTAGGTAACATGCATGAAGTGTGTCTTTCTGCTCAAGCAGTAAACCACATTGCAAAAAGGTTTGATGTTATTTCATGGTATTCAGTTTTATTCCAAGCCTTCACCTTTGGGTAAGGAGAGATGTGTTAATTAGTGCATTGCCCTGGTTTTTTCTTATAGGAGACCTGCAGCTTACACAAAACTGGCCATGGCCACCTGTTCAGTGTATAAATCATTGTGAAGGGATTTTCTGTTGCCAAGCCACATCATCAAGAGGTGACACTGAAAAGATGGATAGAGGACACTCCCAAAAGGCTTTACAGCCTAGGAGAGGGTCCAGACTACTAGCCAGGATTCAAAGTGGAGTGATTACTGCACTTGTAACTTGAAGTGTGGTCCCAAGGGCTAGTTTTTTGGGCATATACTACCATGTTGTCTCTGGTTCTAATCAGTTAGTTAATCCATCGCCCAGATTCGCCCTTGCAAGAGATCCATGGCCCCCAGGAAACCAGTCCCATCCTACAGTTGAGCCCATAGGTCACTCAGCAAAAAGATTTATGTTACTGCTGCCTGGATGGGGTGAATGTAGGCCAGTTCAGTATGAGGTGCTCTATGACCTCTGTGGGGTGGCTGCATCTGGGGCAATTGGAATCTGTTACTAAGCTAATTCTGTGTTGTCACTGTTATAGTACTGGGTGGTGACCTGAACATAGGCTTGCCAGTGCAATTTTTTCTTGCCATATGAATGACATCTCAGTTGGATTGATGTGTTTATTTCTTGAGTTCAGTGAAGTATATATTTTGAAGATTGCCATTGTGTGTGTTTTATTCATAATGGATTATAGGAGGGTACTAAAGACAAAATATTGATGTTAGGTGGTGATCTGAACATACAGTAGGCATGCCATTACAGCTTTTGCTTGTTTAGTGATCTGTGTATAGTATATGTTTTTGTATGGAAGTATTGTGGGGTACTGGGTGCATATTGTTGGAGGTGTTAGGTAGAGTTATGGGTCTTCTGCAACAAAGAACTGGGAACAGTGGATTGCCATTCTCATGTAGCGAAATAATTTGGTTTTTGAATGTTGAAGTTCTTTTTATGTTATTTTGGTGCAACCTTATTCAAAATGCGTATTTTGTGTTTTTTAATATACTGATATCATTGCTTAAGTATTGTGTCTGTAATAATTTTGAGTATTTTCAGTTTTTTTTACTTTCCTTCATTACAAGGCCTTTTGTAGGAGTGAAGGTCATGTGTATAGCAAATGTGAGGCCAAATTTTAAAGGCTTGTATAGTGGGAGAGATTATCCATTTTATTTGACCACTCAGTAATTCATTGATTCATGGTACTCAGGGGTAAGCTTTGTCACTGAGGACTTATGAAAGGATATTGACATTCTGTTTTGTGTTGTCCATAATTCTAGCTGTAAGGTAAATTTCTGTGTTTTTGGCTGCTATCACATAGCTGTTGTGAAGAGCTATTATTGTTGAATTATCTGCACATATGGGAGCTGTGGTGTTTTGCTCCAGGTTTTGAGTGGAAAGTTCATGTGGAAATAGATTGAATAATGATACCCTTTGGGAAAACTTTTGGTCCCAAATGACTGTTTTGGGATACACTGCATTCTCTCTCAGATAGGAAGTTTGTCAACCATTTTTGTTGGGCATGATACGTTGCATTCTCTCTCAGATAGGAAGTTTGTCAACCATTTTTGTTGGGCATTTCAATTTCTATGGAGCAGTTCATCATGACACCACAACAGGATTCTACAACAAAGGCTGATTTATGGTTTATATCCTCTATTTCATTACATTGTGACACCTCCCCCCATTGAATTGAGAAATATACAGAGCAAACAAGAAAAAATCTCTTTTGGGTTTATCATGTCTTTATTAATCATTTCACTCACACTGGCCTTGTACTTTCATCCTTGATATGCAGATATTCCTTATGCATACAGTGCCCCCTTCAAATAATAATGATAATGATACATATACCAAAGGCTTTTTCCCCCTTACATGGGATAGCCAAAAAGAAAAAGGCATAGAAACCACTCCCACCCATTCCATTTCCTATATATTCCACTCCCCTCCACCCTCCTCCCTCCCTCTTATCTTGGCACATCCTGGATGACGGGTCATCTCTGCATCTTGTCCACTGCCCTGGGTCAGAAGCAGTGTTGCAAGACACAGCACATCCACAGCAAGGCTGTTTCATAAATTCAGCGACCCCCCCTCTCCGTCCCCCCATGCAGAAAAGGAGAAGATGGGAGAAGTCCCTTCGGGTTGTGTCAATTTTTTGCTCATACATACTTCCTCACCCCCCATCCCCCACCCACTCCCCCTCATGCATCACAGCATTATCCATACACAACCCTTCTCCATTCACCCCTATCTTCTGTCCTCTCCCGTCCTTCCTCAACAGACATTCCTCTCTTTTGTAATGCCCCTTTCACCCCATCCATCCATCTCATCCTAGGATGCCCCCTCATATTCACTCCTTCCACCTCTGCCTTTCACACTTCTTTTACTAATCTTTCTTCACTCATTCTTTCCATGTGTCCAAACCATCCCAATACTCTTTCATCAACCCTATCTCCCAACTCCCTTTCCACCCCTGTTCTCCTCCTCACCTCCTCATTTCTCACTCTATCTAGCCTAGTAACTCCTGTCATACTTCTCAGACACCTCATCTCAAACACATTCAAACTCCTTCTCTCTTCTTCTCTTATGTTCCATGTTTCTGCCCCATACAGTGCTGTTGGCACAATCACTCCTTCATATAACCTCCTCTTAGCATCCATTCCCACATGTCTATTTCTCATTACACTTTAATCCACCAAGACGTTTACTCGCTTCTCTCAATCTATATTCTACCTTCACCCCCACTTCTCCCTTTCCTGCCACATTTGCACCCAAGTATCTAAAACTATCCACTTCCTTCAGTCTTTTACCCTTTATGCTCACTTCCAGCCTGCTATCACTCTCTCTCCTTGTACATCTCATCACCTTACTTTTGCCCACATTTATTTTCAGCTTTCTTCTTTCACACACCTCAAACTCTGTCACTAACTTCCTCAATCCCTCCTCTGATCCTGCTACAAGTGCAGGTCATCAGCAAACAACAACTGGCTTAGTTCCCACTTTTCTCCATTTCCTTTAACCATCTCCAACCCCTAACCCACTACCCTTCATTCACCTCTCACACCACCCCATCCATGTAAAGATTGAACAGCCAGGGCAACATAGCACATCCCTGAAGTCCCACCTTTACCTCAAAGCATTCACTGTCTCCATTTCTAATCCTAACACAAGCTCTACTACTCTAGTAAAAACTCTTGACTGCTCTTAACAGCTTTCCTACTATCCCATATATCTGCAGTATCTCCCACAGTGCCCTCCTGTCTACCTCAAACTATTCACTCTCTCCATTTCTAATCCTAACACAAGCTGTACTACTCTAGTAAAAACTCTTGACTGCTCTTAACAGCTTTCCTCTTATCCCATATATCAGCAGTACCTCCACAGTGCCTTCCTGTCTACCCTGTCGTAAGCCTTTTTCAGATCCATAAAAGCCCAAAAAACATCCTTTTCCTTTAGCTTTCTCACATATCTGTCTTACCGCAAAAATCTAATCTACACAACCCCTACCTGTCCTAAACCCACACTATTCCTCACCAATTACTCCCTCTGTTCCTTTCCTAATCCTCTCAATCAAGACCCTCCCATAAGCCTTCCCAACTACACTCAACAAGCTGATCCCTCTGAAACCACTATACTTACACTTGCCCCCCTTTCCCTTGTAAAGCAGAACTATACAGGCACTCCTCCAGTCCTCCGGCACTCTACCCTCTCTTAACCCGCTAAGACCGACGGCCGAAAATTTAGCAATCTCCCAGTACCGCAATTATCATAAAAAAATCAACTCTTATGAATTACTCTGGAAAAAAATCTGCCGTTAGTAGACATGACAATGCATCATCCTACAAGTTTTTATTGCTCTACTCACCATAGTTGTCTCGGAATAATTACCGAGAATTGGAGAAGATTGTGGTAGCGGCAACTCTCCGCCTCTCTGGCGGCGGCACGCAGTGCTGGGTGGACACGATTGGCTTCACAGAATCCCGCTTTGCCCGACCTCGTGCACTAACAACAGGGGTTGTTGATGCCGTTTTTGGCACGTTTATGGTCACCACCAGATGCATAGTTGTAAATAATAGTTTCGTAAATAAGTAAATACGTAAATACGTAAAAATTCTCGCCGTGACACGATGCGCACGCCTCTCACAAAATTTTGCGGCACACTGGCTGGCGAGAGCAGTTTACTTCCTGCTAGCCTACAGTACTACCATAGGACTATGTCATGGCCAAATATAGCAGTGCTACCAATTTTAGCGCGGTTTTTATTAGCGCTGAAAGTAGCTGCCCCATTTAAGGCCTGTCGGACGTTTGCGATGCAGCCCTATTTAAGGCCTGTCGGTCTTAGCGGGTTAAACAAACATTAAATAACCTCACCAGCCAGTCCACCATAACTGTACCTCCTTTTGTCAGACATTCTGCATGCCATCCATCCAACCTAGATGCCTTACCCGCTCTCAGCATCTTAACAGCTGCTTTCACTTCATCCTTCCCTATTTCTCCTATGAACTAATATTAATATTTGAAATATACATATTTTTGTGGTGGTGCAAATAGTAACCCACCATGCAAATATGACCTACTTGTACATCATTTTCTTTGGTATGCACATGAAATAAAGAAATAATCTATGGGTAACCCACTTTTCTTATGATCACTTTGATGTTGGGAAATAATGTTGTTTATAGGTGGTAATATATAAATCATGTGGATGAAACATATGTGTACCATCATAAGTACAGGTAAAATGGCAAGAAGAAGGAAGCTTGATGAGGATGAAATACAGTATCAACTTGCAGAGTTACCATCAAATCAGATGGTGACTGGCATGATGAGAGTGAGGAAATACTGAACAAAGTCGAAGGAGGGTACATCACTTCAGAAGATGATAATGGTGATGTTGATAGCGTTGAGGAGGAAGATTTAGAAAGGGAAAATAATCCACCATGAATAATCCACCATAATCCACTCATGAAAGATAGTTTGGAGGAAAGCATGGAACCAATTCCTCTTGGTATATTTGCTTTACCTACAGGTCCTAGTGAAGAAATTTTAGATTTGGAAGACCCAACACCATATGATATTTGTAGTAGATTTATATCTAAAGAAATAATTCAAATGCTAGTCTTTCAAACAAAATTGTATGCTCAGCAGAGTGGAAAGAAATATATCCCAACTAATGAAAATGAGATGAAGAATTTCATTGGAATTAATCTGCTGATGGGAATAGTTAGGCTGCCTAGCTATCATGATTAATGGAGCGCAAATCAATGTTTACATAATACTTTTATAAGCAATGTAATGACAGTGAACCTCTTTGGATGCTAGACCGAAGCAGTCCCACATATGATAAGCTCTATAGAGTACGTCCATTTCTGAACATGATGCAAGAGAACTTTAAAAAGTACTTTAATCCTAATTGCGAAGTTGCGGTCGATGAATCCATGATGAAATTCAAAGTATGCAACTCTTTGAAGCAGTACCTCTCTATGAAGCCTGCGAAAAGAGGGTATAAGGTTTGGATGTTGGCTGAGAAATCAGGATATTGCCTGAAGTTTGATGTTTACACTGGGAAAAAGGATAACAAACCAACAAAAATCTTGGTGCAAAAGCGGTAACCTCTCTTGCACAAGGTCTCGAAGGGCAAGATCACGAAGTGTACTTCGATAACTACTTCACAAATGTACACTTGATGAAAGATTTGAAAGGAAAAGAAGTAAATGCTTGTGGTAGTGTGAGAGAGGCCTGGGCGGAAAGATCTGCCAACATTTATGACTTGCGGGACCATGAACCGTCGGGATTCAGAAACATTCACTAGTAGCACCGGCATTTGTGCTACCAAATGACGGGACAAGAAAGACATTTTTATCTTGACAGACTTTCATGATCCACTGGACAAATTTGATCAACTGATGTCAAGCTATAAATTTATCACCACAGCAAAATTTTTTGGCACTGCATTATTTTCTATTTCATGAATGCTGCAGTAATAAATTCATATATAATCTACAGAGCAATTAGTAAACAACACTTAAAAAATAAAGGAGTCACTACATTGAGAGTCTTCTCACAGCTACCTTAGTGAAAAGGAAGAGACCATCCACATTGGAGGCCCCAGTGGAGATAAAAAAAATTGAAGCTTACTGTCCCAGTTCAGATAAGAAGAATAGAGTCAAAACACCAACCACAATGAACAACTCACAGGTGTGCAGATTTCAGTACCAAAGTCAAGGAAGTGCAAACCAACTGGTCTTGCTCAGTATTGAAGTCCCTCTTTGTCTCAGAAGCAGCAAGGACTCCTTCCAGAAATATCATGAATGAGGCTTACAGTAAATATATATATGAATTGGAGCCAAGGATTCACTACTAGTTAAGGTTTTTTTTTCTTTCAATACGGAATTTGAATAAGACTAAGAATGTCACTTTTATATTTCTTGAAATTTATTTTGTTCATTAGAAAGTGCTTTCTTTAATTTGGATCTTAAAATGAAGTGGCAAGGACTGCTTCCAGAAATATCATGAATGAGGCTTACAGTAAATATACATATGTATATATATTTATATATACAGTGATCCCTTGTTTATTGCAGTAGATTGGTTCTGAGACCGGCTGCAGTAACTGAATTTCTGCGAAGTAGGGACACCATATTTACAGTATTTAATTAATGTGTATTTGGATTTTTAAAACCCTCCCTGTACTGTTAACAACCCACCCATTACAGTACTCTATTCATAACAAGGACAACTGTTAAGCAATAACACTTATACTTAAAAAAAAATAAAGATTGTTACTGTACTCAACACAAAAGAAGTTGAAATAAAATTTGAATGATGGTGATGAATTTGCTGCACACTAGAAATGATGATGAAGCTGATGATGACTTCTACTCTGCAGTCAATAACTGTATTTTACGTCTCTTCAGACGGCGGTGCCCTTTCCTGGGACACCTCTTCCACTTCTTCCGAAGGTGCAACCTTAGTAGTAGCAGCAGGAACAGGCTCTTTTTTGCGAGGCTGGAAAAACATTGTGATAGGAAGTTGCTGCCGCTGCTTCTTTTTCTGTTCAAAGAGCATCTTGTAGGGATTCATGACTTCGTCAACCTTGTTGCAGAATTGCACAGAACTAACCATATTGTCGTCCCATTCCTGTGACCCCTCTTTCAATTCTTTAGCCAGGTTGCAGAGCTTGGCCAGCCGTTCCATAGTCAAGCCAGTTTGGTTGACAACTTCTACCATTTCTTGCTGCGTTCTTCTTTTCTTCTTCGCTGGCCGACTTCGTCAAGTCCTCGAGGTCTGCATTGGTTAGTGGCTGGGAGCGGCAGTCTAATAACATGTCGATGTCTCCACTTTCTGTACTGTGGAGTGTTGGAAAATATATCATGGAAAATATATCCCTTGTTGTTGTAAATAACCTAGGGCCACAACTTCTTCCAGCTCACGTTAATGGTGGCAGGCTTCATTTCTTGCAATGCCTTCTGGATATCTTGGAGGCACATAGCAATTGTGTACTGCCGCCAGTATGCCTTCAAGTTAAAATTTTTGTCTTTGTCTTTATTGGCGGCATCCACAGAAGCAACCAGGTTTGCCAGGACATTACTTGTGTATAGGGCCTTGAATGCCCTGATAACCCCCTGGTGCATTGGCTGAATAAGTGATGTAGTGTTGGGTGGCAGGATCTCAATCTGAATGCCCTCATGGGACAGATCAGTAGCATGGCCACCAGCGTTATCCATAAGGAGAAGGATTTTGAATGGCAAGCCTTTCTCTAATACCCATGTCACACCTATGCATGGATGCCGCGGATGGCTGCGGATAGAGCATCTGCAGCCATCCGCGAGGGATCAGTGCTGTATGCATGCTTTGTCCATGGTATCCGTGCATATGTCAGCCCCCATCCGCCGTGATTCGCCAGCATCCACCAGCCAAATATTATACGTGAAACATGCTGCACGGATTGGATAATCCGTGTGGATGAGAAAAAATCCGTGTTATATACGCTTTTATCCGTAGTCTCTCTGTACTGCCTCTGCCACGATCCGTACTCTATCTGCAGCATCCATACTCTCTCCGCCGATGGAAAAGAGTACGTAGACAGTACGGAGAGAGTACAGAAACACGTGCGTAGACAGTACAGAGGCGGCGTAGACAGTAGGGATGCCGGCGGAGACAGTGCGGATACAGGCGGAGGTGGCGTAGACAGGACGGAGAGAGTACGGACTGAGAGGGGGGTATACATGCGCTTGATAAAACTGCATCATTTCCTTCTGTATTCTCTGTTCCTCCAGATCACACGACTTCTACGATGCCTCCCAAAAGACCCAAACACTCTGCCAAGGCTCTGCAGAAGCTAGCTGCTCCTGCACCGACAAGAAGACCTCGTGCCGACAGTTCATCCGATGATGAAGGTGAACAGATCAATGTAGACCTTCCTGGTGAAGTGAGCCGCCAGCAGCAAGAGGAAACTGCAATGTTGTCAGTGGAATCGGAATTCGATGCTGCTGCATCACAGGCATCGCAGACATCGGCGACATCGGGAAAATCGGCACGGAAGGCAAAGACACGCGCCTTGATGCTTAGTCCCGAACAGGAGCAGTCCGTCGCCGATTGGTACAAGGAACGTGAGTGGCTGTACAACTTTCGATCGGCGGCCTACAAGGATACAGGGCGGAAGAATAATGCATACGATGACAAGGCGGCAGAGCTTGGCATCACGTCCGCAGAACTCAAAACCTGGGTGAAGAGCAAGAAGGATCTTGCAGCGAAGATCCTGAAACTGAAGACCTCGGGCAGTGCAGCCAAGACTATGACGGACCGGGAACAGTGGGTGTATGACAATTTCCGTCATGCAGCGGGATTTGTCAAGCGTGTGGCCAAGATGGCCCGGGAATAGTGGGTGTATGACAATTTCCGTCATGCAGTGGGATTTGTCAAGCGTGTGGCCGAGCACAAGCGGAAGAAGGCTGGACAATTACCTCCACGGAAGACGACGGTCGTGGAGCCAGCTGAGGGATCGACGCAGCCGCTACACAGTGACGAGGACGACGTGCCATCTGAGGCTGCGTCCAGCAATGGCGGAACTCACGTGACAGAAACCTCGTCTGCTACAAAGGACCAAGTAAGTACACATGTATACAATTCGTGTATTTCATTAGCTATTTATTGTTCATTTGTTATTTATTATTGTGAATATTTTTTTCATGTTCATATGTACCACCATTTGTGTACTTACAATAATTCAATTTTGCAATTTGTTTTCAGCTCACTCAACAGGCGGAGCAGTGGGTCACCATGCTGAGACGCCAGGAACACAAACCAGACAGCCGTGATGGAAATAAGAGGGCCTTGGCGGACCTCGTCTAACATGCATCTGGCCGTATGGATGATGACACATATGACGATTTCCAGGCGCAATGGTTTACCCTCATCTCCAACTTCCAACTTGCTGCTAGACGCAAGAGGGAGTCCCAGCAGCATACCGGGACGTGGCAGCCCACAGTAGCGCAGCAAATGCCGCAACCTGCCTACCCACAGCAGCCGCAGCCCCCGCAACCCACCTATGTTGGCCAGCACATGGAACCACAGCACTAGGCCTATGTTGCTCAGCAGATGGCGTCGCAATTCCTGCTTCCGTCGCCACAGGCCGTCGTCAGCTAGCCTGTGGGCCAACTGCAGCGGAGACCATCTGCCTCCTTTCAGCTGCAGTCGCTCCCACGTCCCACGGCAGGAAGTAGCAGAAACATCATCAGCCAGGCCTTCAACATGATGAATACGAGCATCGAGGTGGGAAACCAGTCATACAGCAGTCTGCTGAATCAGCTGAGCTCCACACCCAAACCCTCAAAACCAAGCGCGAGCCCATCTCAAAGACAAAGCAATTTGCAACCAAACACTCCTCAGTAATTGTAGGTGATTTAGTAGGAAAAAAGGAAACGAATTTTTGAAAAATATTTTACATTTGTTTTATTTGTAGTTTTCATCTGCTGTACATTCTCATGTTTTCTTTTTCAATTTGTAAGATGCAAATAAGAATCTTTCTGATGTTACATGCTGTTTACATTTCTTTCCTTAGTGTAATAAAATATATTACTATATTAAAATTAATATATTAAAATATATTATCATATTAAAGAATGTCTAGATCATGTCGAGCTGCCACGGGACACTTCCAGCTTCAGAGTTGAAGTACTCCACCAAGTACTGTCTTTGCCTGCTCGCTTGCACATTCATTTGTCCTCTGTAGATTTCTTCCCTGTCTCGAAGTTCACGCCCTTCTCTCCAGGTGCCCGGCAAAAGTTTGTGTGTATCAGGGATTTCCATGTCTACAGGAAGCTCAGCATTTGGTCTTCTGATGCGTAGCAAGTTGTGGAGAATGCAGCACAACAACGCTATGGTGCTGACTGTCTCTGGTTGCTGTGGCATGGTGGTCAGGAGGCATCGGAAGCAATTGGCAGTAATGCCAAATGCATTCTTCACAACTCTCCTTGCTCTTGACAATCTGTAGTTGAAGACGCGCTGTGAGACGGTCATGTTCCGCAATGGCAGTGGTTTCATGAGCCAGGTCTTGAGAGCAAATGCGTCGTCACCCACTAGGAAGTACGGCATTGGTATATCATCTCCAGGTAGAGGTTCTGCATTGGGTAGCCCAAGCTCATCATTCTCCAGGTAGGCCTTCAATTCTGTGTCATTGAAAATGCCTGTATCTGAACAAGCACCATTGTGGCCCACATCACAGTACAGGAACTTGTAGTCAGCATCAACGACATCCAGTAGAACAATGGAGAAGAATCCTTTATAGTTGTAGTAGAACGACCCACTATTCTTTGGCCTCTTCATGGCAATGTGCTTCCCGTCAATGGCTCCAATCATGTGCGGGAAATTCCACCGATTCTCGAAACCTGAGGCAATTTTTTTCCAGGCGTCAGGTGTGGTAGGACAAACCTCGGGAGAGTACTTGTCGATGATGGCTTGGCACACTTTAGGAACGAAGATGCTGATGGTGTTGGCAGCAACTCGGAAGGAGTATGACAGAGACTTGTAACTGTCACCAGTAGCCAGGTATCTCAGGGTAACTGCCAGCTTAAGTCCTGATGGGATGGCCTTCCTGAAGTAGGTGTCTTGCTTTTCTATGCGTGGGCCTACACGACGTTGAAGTTCCATAAAGATGTTGGGATCAACTCTAAGGAAATTTTTGAAGCTTGTTTGATCTTCTTCATTCAATTCATGCATGAGCTTCTCATACAGGCCATACATTGGTCTTCTGAGTAACCACTGTCTTCTCTGTTTCCTGTTTTTTTTGTATCTCCTCCTTTCTTGCTCTGCATTCTTCTTCTCTTCTCTTCAGCTCTTGCTGACTTTCCAAGTGCAAGGTGGTTTGCACAACCCGTATCCATTGAAGAACCAATTCCGTAAGTTGTAGTAGTCTCCTCTCTTCACTTGTAAGCCACATCTTGGTGTACTCTGTGAGTACTCAGAAAGCTGAATGATCTGGGCCCAAACAATACAGCCGTATATATAGAGACATTGACAATCTAGCATTCGTCCGTACTGTGTCCGTACTGTAATAATACATCCGCACTGTATCTGCACTTTCCGTACTGCATGCGTACTCCCTCTGTGGCCTCCGTAGTCTCTACGTACTTCATACGCGGCCTCCGTGTTGCCTCCACGCCAGGAGGTCCGTACTCTCCAGTGCCAACCGTACTGTGTCCGTGATGTCTGTAATCTTATCGCACTGCATCCGCCACCATCCGCGGGAAATCACGTCAAATTGGACCATCCACTGCTCAATCCGTGCTGTATCCGTCTTCTCTCCGTACTGTATACGCCAATTTTGGCTATAATTGACAAAAATCTGTACTGTCTCCGTACCGCCATGTCCGCACTCTCTACGCAGCCATCCGCGGCATCTGTGCGTAGGTGTGACGGGTGTAACAGAGGGACAGTTGCAGTACACTCATACCTCGATTTAACAGACCTCGCTTTAACGGATTTCGGATGCAACGGACAAAATCTGTAGCCTCCGGATCGTCCGGAGCGACCGGACGCGGTCCGATGTTTCCGCAGTTGACCGCCAGATGACCTATGGTCGCTTTGTTTACAACTGTGCCGGAACACGTGGAGCTGTTTGGTCCGTGTTTTTCGACCTTTTTGGCCCTGTTTTGTGTGTTGTTTGTGAAATAATTCAACAGTTTTTTTAACCATGGCACCTGTACATTCTGTAGAAAAGAGGAAAAGGGTCAATTTAACAGTATCACAGAAGCTTGTGTTGATTAAAAAGTTGGAAAGTGGAGTGTCGGTGAAGCAGATGTGTGATGAATATCCACTTCACTTCGGGCCAAAATCTCGCGGGCAGCATTAGCTGCCAGACGTATGATGTTGCGTAATAATACTCGCATCATAAAAAATAGTCAGCGCCTATATCGATCGTTCTCTCTTTCACCCGTGAATTTTGATAACCATAGAAAATGTGATGAAGACAGTTTAGAGAGTATGTCATTACGCAGGGGCAACTACAATAAATATAATCAAGACGCCGATATGGCAGCCTCGCGTATCCACTTGCTCCTCATGCCGCCTACGTAGGCGGCACCGTATGGAAGAGGATATGGAGTAAAGAAACAAACTGTGTCTGATATTCGTAAACAAAAGGAACAACTTACCCAATATTCGCTGAAGTATTCGGTTGATGAAAATTTTGGACTTGGTACTCTTGGGGTGAAAATTTTGGGCCAGATCCCAGGTATTTACACTAACAGATTGGATAGTGTGCTTAAGTAAAAGTACCGTACTGTATTCATTCCTCATTTTTTCGTAACGTAATCATTGAAATACAGTAGTATCGGAAACTTCGGACAATCGGGTATATCGGACTGGTGTTCCCCCCTTTTAGTCCGTTAAATCGAGGCATGAGTGTACAATAAAAATAGCATAATTTTTCTGAGAGTAGATATTTCCTCTAACATGGAAAAAATTTGGCTGTGTTGTTCTGGTCTGTAGGGGCACCCCATATAGACTAAAGTATCAGCTCTAGGCTACTGAACAGATTTTTACTGTACACTAATATGTAGCCAATACCCCAGATGGGTATTCATCATCATCATCATCATCATCACCATCACCATCATTATCACCATCATCATCATCATCATCATCATCATCATCATTTGTCATCAATCATCATCTATCTATCTACCAAGGGCCTCTTCCCCCATACAAGGGAGGTAGCCAGCCAAGGCACACACCCAATACCATCCATTCCACATCCACTAGGTTCCATCACTCATTTCCACTTTGTCCCCCTTGCCATGGTGGCAGAATTCTTCCCACCCCCTTCCACAAGGGGACACAGGGGAAAAGAAAAGGTAGTAAAGAGGTACTAAAGGACATTTTCAAGGGATCAGCATAAAAGAGGGATAGTTGTAGTACAAAAAGTAGTATCATTTCTCTAGTAGGTTTTACTCTAATATAGACTGATGATGTGTGGCTCTAGTCTGTTGTGGTGGCCCAAAACAGTCTCTAAAACATTGGCTGCATATTACTATGCAGTCGATATCCCAATATGGGGGTAATAATAATACAAGCCTGAGGTCCTTAAATTATGATGGAGTTCCATTCCTAAGCAACATTGTAAACTGATTTTCAATGAAGGTTGGAACCAGCCAGAGTAAGCACCTTCCATAGTGATTGGTTTCCTTTTCTTTGACACCCTGTCAACAGAAGAATCTGCCTTATGCTTGGGAGCCATAATGAAGGGCAAGAAAGCAACACAAGTAAGAGAGCAGGTGATAAATAATCCAAAATGGTGCTTCCTCGGTCTATTTTTGCATGACAGTGTATTCCTCCACCATGCTCACCAACTACTTCTTTCTATTATTAAAAATAAAAAAATGATAATCAAGGGAAATGTACAGGGACAGACACTGCCAGCGTCGGAACCATGAAATGGCAGAAGCCAAAACCATCATAAACCAAAGCTCCCTGTGATAATGATAATGATAATAATGCTAACATTACATCCATACATACATTCATACATATATCAAAAGGCCCTGTCCCCCTTGTAAGTTGGATGACTGAGTCAAAACCTATACCTACCCTATGTAACTGGCATTGGTTCTCAGGCCTTCCTGTAGATTTCTTTGGGAAGAAACTTTGGACTGTTGTCAGTGCTGTATTAGTTTAGGTTTGTTAAATTGTTATTGGCTGAAAGTTGTAGGATGAGGGGAGTATTTGCAAGTTGTTAATTCTCCATGCATGAAAATGTAGAACTACAAAATTGACAGAAAACTTAGGGCCAGTCTGGAGACCAAATTCCAGCCCTTTGGGACTACATCTCCAAATGGAGGTAAGGGTGTATACAGGTTCTGGAAATGGGTATCAGGAAGATAATACTTGTTGAAACAAATATACATTGACAATAAGAAAGGTGGGGGTTGGTTGACAGATTTTCTATAGCAGTTTATAATTTAAACTTCATAAAATATTTTATCATTTATTTCTGTTTTTATTATGCTTTATGAAAAAAATTGTAATATTTGCTTGTCATTTCAAATTTCTGCCAGGTTAATTGGAGCATAAAACCTTTCTCCATGCTTTAATGATACAGAGCTTCAATTCTTTTCTAGGAGAAACACCCACTTACGGCAGTGAGGATGATTGGATACTGCAATCTATAGGAAGAAGACCACATCCACAAAGGTTAAGAGATCCTTTGGAAGATGTTAGAGTCTCGTATAATGAACTAGCCAGTCAGGTATGTGAAGATTTTATTGTTATAATTTTCAGATTTAGAAATTATTTTATGAGTGCTTGATTTGTGACATCTGAATTCATGAGTCTCATTTAATTAATTATCATCATCAGTGGGGAGCATAAGTTGAGAGTGTTGGACACATCACTTCACTCACACATTGTCATTCCACACAATGCTACATGCCCATATAGATGTAATTGACACTCATGAATTAAGTTGGTAATAGGCATTGACTGAGTCTTGCATAGGATTCACTGATTTGATGGAAAGTCATAATAGCAGTACCCCATAATTCTCTGAAAGCACTGAATACCAAAGACATGGAGATACTTCTTCAGCTCAGCAATCTCTGTCTCACAGCCATATAGCAAGATAGAGATTTTGAGCTTGTATTTGGAAGGCTTTGTTCACCTGCCTTTTCATAGATCTGGACCATGCTTTCATCTGGTCTCACTCCTAGTACCACCATTTCTTGCTCCCATCAAGGATCTCTCATCCACTTTCATAATGTTATCAAACCCATGGAGCATGTATATGGAAAGTGATCTGAGATCCTTGATGTGTGGATAATTTATTATTTAGTTATCTGTCAATTATTATTTACCTGTTTGTTTATTATTTAACTTTACCTATTTATTTATTTATTTTATTTATTATTATTTATATTATAATTTTTATTTGTTTATCATTATTATAATTTTTTTGCATCTGACCTAGTTATGGACCAAAAGGTCTCCTGTTGGCATGCTCCTCCTTTGTAATTCTTTGTAATATCAAGCGTGATGCCAAGGAAACTATTTTAGATGAACTGTTTAAACGTCATGGAACATAAAAGAGGAAGAGAGAAGGAGTTTGAATGTATTTGAGATGAGGTGTCTGAGAAGTATGATGGGGGTTACTAGGCTAGATAGAGTGAGAAATGAGGAGGTGAGGAGGAGAACAGGGGTGGAAAGGGAGTTGGGAGATAGGGTTGATGAACGAGTATTAGGATGGTTTGGACACATGGAAAGAATGAGTGAAGAAAGACTAGTAAAAGTGGGATGGAAGGCAGATGTGGAGGGAGTGAACATGAGGGGACGTCCTAGGATGAGGTAGATGGATGGGGTGAAGGGGGGTTTGGGGAAGAGGGGAATGTCTGTTGAGGAAGGACGGGAGAGGACAGAAGACGGGTGAATGGAGAATGGTTGTATATGGATGATGTGATGCACGAGGTGGAATGGGCAGGGGAATGGGGGGTGAGGTAGTATGTGTGAGCAAAATTTGACGCAGCCTGAAAGGATTTCTCCCCGTCTTCTCCTTTTATGGAGAGGGGGGGTCGCCGATTTAATGAAGCGGCCTTGCTGTGGATGTGCTGTGTCTTGCGACACTGCTTCTGACCCAGGGCAGTGGACAAGGTGCAGGGATGACCCGTCATCCAGGAGGTGCTAAGATAAGAGGGAGGGTGGAGGGATGTGGAGTGTATTCAGGGATGGAATGGGTGGGAATGATTTTATGCCTTTTCCTTTTTGGCTACCCCCCTTGTAAGGGGGAAAAAGCCTTGGTATATGTTTGTATGTATGTTTAAACTTGAGGCATTTAATTTCTTATGAACCCGTTCGTATTGATAGATGATCTATGAATTGCTGATTAAAGATGATTTGGAAATAGCATAGTGTAATTTATGGTACAAGTGATAATGTGTATCTTATGTCCCACAAATGATTCTGGTCTCAATTTTCATGATTTCATTTCAGAATGCTGTCCAAAAAATATCTACTGGTCTCAGAAAGGATGAAAATCCAACAAAACGCTTACGAAGTTTGGAGGAATCTCCAGAGACGGATGATGGGCTCAGTGAAGGAGGTGAATCAGGCCCATTAGACAGTGGTTTACCGGATAGTGAAGAGGAAATCTTGTTGGAAAAAGAGATTGAGATGAAAAAGAAGGAAATTGAAATGCGGAAGAAGGCCCTGGAAGTGATGCACAGAAAAGTTAATCATGGGGACATAAGTGCAGAAAAACAGGATGAAGACTCAAGTGTCATTGAATTACTAAAGAGTGATTTACATGTTGCAACTGAGGAACTGGAGTTGTTACTTCAGCAAAGAACATTTTTGTTTAATGGTAAAAAAATCAGCAACCTAGAACTAAAACTAAGAAATGAGGAGATAAAAATGAGGGAAGAAGAGCATCAAATGAAGTTGAAGATATATGATATAAAGAAAGCTTTTTTATTTGAATCTTCACAGATGAATGGTGGCCTTGTGTAGACTACACGTGGAAAATAATGAACATTTTTATTAGTTAATTAATTTGAAGCCTTGGAGAACCCTTTGTAGTTCTGCAGCATTGAGAAAGCTAACAACACTGGCCAGATCTATGATTATATTAAGTGAGATCTCAGCCCATCTCAGGGAATGAATGCCATCCTCAAGTGAGGGTAAGGAATAATGGAGGGTTTTGTTCCTGGGAGAAGGTTATCATAGGCTTCAGGAGACAGTAACAGTGTGTAAGAATCTCCAGTTTTCACTACTACTTATTGTAGAAAGTAGGAACTTAGCAAACGGTGTAAAACTTATGTCCCTGTTGTCAGGAAATGAACAGGTTTTATTTTAGATAGAAGTGTTTTACAAATGTGCTTCAATTTTGATTGTGAATTATTAGAAATTGTCTGTATTTCCTCCACTGCTTTGCATAAGGAGAGCTGACAACTGGTGACTGCTCCCCTCCTCCAACTACATTCAGCCTGTGACACAGAAATAGTGTCAATCTAATGTGACACAAAAAATATAACAGTTGGGTCAAAAGGCATGTACCTACTTCTACCCATTCCATTCCCATCCACTACCCTTTCCTCCCTCTCATTTTAGCTCCTTGTGGATAATGAGTCATCCCTGTAGCCTGCCCACTGCCCTGGGTCAGAAGCAATGTAGTATGACACAGTACATCCACAGTAAAGCCACTTCACTTAATCATTGACCCCCACCTCTCTCTGGCCCTTCATGCAGAAAAAGAGACAACAGGGAAAATCCCTTTGGGCTGCATCAAAACATCATTCATGCATAACCAGGGCTGTGGAGTGAGAACACAAAACCTCTGACTCCAACTCCTCAATTTTTGGCACCACTGACTCCGACTCTTCTTCATGTAATTAACTGATTATGGCCTACATATTTTGTAAAGCCTATACAACACACATACGCTCCAATCTTGAGTAGACTTGTATCATTATAACTGGTTTATATCAAAGAATAAAGATATATGTTATAGTGTGGCTTTCCTATGTCTGACCTCTTCATTAATACTCTATAACTACACAATGCTATGCATCACACATTTACTGTTTTTGGAACAAACCTTATTGATACGAGTACGGTACAAGGTTGAGTGTTACAGCTAACGTGTATGATACTGAAAGGTATATGTATCATATATACTTTTTGGGTATCATTATCCTTCATATGTTTTCATACCTTCTTTTGTCTTAATGGACAGAAATTACTGACACAAGTACCCCTTGGTTTATTACTGACACAAGTACCTCTTGGTTTATTACTGACACAAGTACCTCTTGGTTTAACTACATACTGGTACTGCCATGCGATTATTGTGATGGGCATTACTCTGGTTCTGGAACCGATCTTATCGATACGAGTACAATACGAGATACAGCTGAACATGTTTGAAATGTGGAACTTTTTTTTTCAACTGTAAATATCCTTATTTCAATAATTCAGTGTTAAAAAGTATAGAGGGGAAAAAAAGAAGGGGAAAGGAGAGAAGAGATAGTATTATTGCGTAAGTCTACAGTTGAAATCATAATTATCCTACTGTTTGGCAACACAGCAGTGGGAGAAAACACCAAACTGGAGTGATGGAAACGATACACATGGAACTTGACAGGAATATTACAGCTCCTGTGACTGTGTGTCAACAGAAGGTGTAAAATGGAGGTGTTTATTTAATTTATTCAAGTAATACTTTGGATGATTATTGGTCTATGTATAAATTTGAGAGCCAGTGTTGCACAAGGACGTTTTGGGGGTTTAGTGGAATGACCACAAAGATAAGATGATGAGATTTATTACATTTTATAAAATGATTTTTTTTTTTATATAATCAGGAGGTGCTCAGATAAGAGGGAGGGTGGGAGGGGTGTGGAGTGTATTCAGGGATGAAATGGGTGGGAATGATTTTATGCCTTTCCCTTTTTGGCTACCTCCCTTGTAAGGGGGAAGAAGCCTTGGTATATGTATGTATGTACTTACAAGGAGTGTGCACTGCATAACTCTACAGACTAAATGAAGGCCTTATAAAGTGTAAATTTAACTTGAGTTGGAGTCAGTATATATTTACCGACTCCGACTCCAGTGACACCGTAATTGCTTCTGACTCCAACTCCGACTCCACGACTCTGACTCCGACTCCGACTCTGACTCCACAGCCCTGTGCATAACCACTCTTACTCCCCCCCCCATTTTCTGGTCCTCCCTTCCTTGGATCAGTGTCATCAATACAGAGCCATTCTCCCCTCACCTCTATCTTCTGCCTTCTCCCTTCCCTGCTTAATAGACATTCCCCTCCTGCTCAATGCCCCTTTCACCCCATCCATCCATCTCATCCATGATCATTCCCTCAAGTTCACTCTATCCACTGCTGCCTTCCACACCTCTCTTACTTAGCTTTCTTCACTCATTCTTTCCATGTGTCCAAATCATCCCATTGCAAGAGTTTTTCAATGTGATTATAACAAAAGAATAGGAAAAGTTGTAAACAATTACATGAGGAATATAATTTTTGATGGGTTTGAAATAAAATTTTAAGAATGAATACCTTGTTTTTCATTGTCCTGATAAGCATTTGGCCACTGTTGGCAAGTATTTTCAATTTAAGAAATTGACACGAGTGTAATGTCAAATGCATTTAGAGAATATGATTCACAGAGCATTTTCACACCCAAGTTATTGTATATACCAAACTATTTGGCCAGGTTTAGTGGGTTTTTGTCTGCTTTGGTGCAATTCATCCTTATTCAGTAATCTTGATGTACTAAATTCTCTGTTTACAGATTGCCAATGCATTTGGTGATTGAGTTCCACATTTTTTGGAATGATATATGCTACTGCAAAATCCTCTATTTCAAACACTCAACTTATGATTCTTATATTCATTATTTTGATCATTCCTTCTCCCATTTCTACCTCTATCTTGTTGCTACTCTTTTCACTACCATCATCACTTCACCTCTTTTTTTCCTTTCCCTTCCCTCTGGCATATATGCTTTCCCTGATCCACCTAAATATCAATTTCTATTGATGTCTTGCTCTTCCTCCATTAAAAAGTCATCTCTAATTTTGCTATTGCCAATCTATGTTAGTGTAGGCTATTTCTCTATATTTTTTGTTTTCCTCTCCTCTGGATCTGTTTTTAGGAACCACCTCCATCCTCTGAGCTATCATTTGACCACACCATTACTGCATGTTCAAGTCTGGAGTGGATGAGATAAGAGGGAGGGTGGAGGGGTGTGGAGTGTATTCAGGGATAGAATGGGTGGGAATGATTTTATGCCTTTTCCTTTTTTGGCTACCTCCCTTGTAAGGGGGGAAAAGCCTTGGTATATGTATGTATGTATGTATATGTTTTTTTTCAATTGTATCCTCACTCATATAATGAAATATTACTCATTCATTGACAAAAGTAAATGCCATGGGGTATTAAAAAGTGTAATGAGAAATAGACATTTGGAAATGGATGCTAAGAGGAGATTGTATGAAGGGGTGATTGTGCTGATAGCACTGTATGGGGCAGAAACATGGAACATAAGAGACCAAGAGTTTAAATGTGAGATGAAATGCCTGAGAAGTATGATAAGGATTACTAGACTGGATAGAGTGAGAAATGAGGAGGTGAGGAGAATGGTGGTGGAAAGGAAGTTGGGAGATAGGGTTGATGAATGGGTATTGGAATGGTTTGGACACAAGGAAAGAATGAGTGAAGAAAGATTAGTAAAAGGTGTGGAAGGAGTGAATGTGAGGGGGCAACCAAGGATGAGACAGATAGATGGGGTAAAAGGGGCATTATGAAAGAGGAATGTTGAGGAAGCGAGAAGACAGAAGATAGGAGTGAGTGGAGAATGATTGTGAGTGGATGATGTTATGATGCATGAAAGGGAGTGGGTGGGGGATGAGGGAGTATGCATGAGTGATATTTTGATGCAGCCCAAAGGGATTTCTCCCTGTCTTCTCTTTTTCTGCATGAGGGGAAGGAGAGGAGGTCACCAATTAAATGAAGCACCCTTGCTGTGGATGTGCTGTGTCTTGCTGCATTGCTTCTGACTCATGGTAGTGGGCAAGATACAGGGATGACCCATCGTCCAGGAGGAGCCAAGAAAAGAGGTTGTGGTGGTGAATGGGAGTGGAATATGTGGGGATGAAGTGGGTGGGAGTGGATTTATGCCTTTGACTTTGGCTACCTCCCTTGTAAGGGGGAAAGAGCCATTGGTATATGTATGTATGTGTGTTCATTAACAAGTTACATGTATATTACTCTTTTGTTCAGCATGCATACATTAAAAGACCTATTCTTCCTTATAAGGGAGTTGGCCAAGTTAAAGCCTACACTACACACATCCCACACCCATTTGAAACCCATTTGTTGAACCTCCCATCTTACCACTTTGTGGTTGAAAGGTCATCCCTGTTCCCCACAGACACACTGCTTGAGTCAGAGGCAATGCAAAGACAGCAAGTTCACAATAGGGCTTGACAGTCCGACCTAGTTTATCCCCACCACTGCATTATAGGCTTGCCTTAGCCCTCATCCACTTGAGAAATTTATGGGGTAGACAATAAGAATATTCCATGGGCCATGTCATTTCCTCATCCATTTACAAATTTTCTTGCACTCCTGTCTTTTGCATCCTCCCTTACTTGCTCAACAGGCATTCCACTATCAGTAATAGAGTACTACCCAGTCCTCTTATGGATAATACTAACTTGTGGTAAAGATACTAGGAACAACATCCAATTAAACACCTAAAAACAATTTAGGCCCACATACATCCATATCTGCTCATTAAAGTAACAGGACATTCTCACCTTTAACAAGGGCAACTCATGATATGAAACAGCCCTCTCATCTGCAAATGCAAAGCTCCCCCCTCACAGTACTACATAAATTAATAGAATGTTTTACATCTCTCCACAACAACCATGTGCTCTCTCATCAGCATCCTTAAACAATAATGTTACTACGTCAAATCTTGAACAATAAAACACCATAATGTCAATAATCTCTCAACAACTTCCTAAATTGCTAAAGATAGGGTAAGTAAAATGCACAAATATGTATATACACAAAACAATTTCTCATATGTATGTATATATATATATATATATATATATATATATATATATATATGTATATATATATATATATATATATATATATATATATACACACATATATATACATATATATATAGATATTCATATATATATATATACTGTATATATATATATATGTATGTATATATATATATATATATATATATATATATATATAGTATATATATATATGTATAGTATATATATGTATAGTATATATATATATGTATATACAATATATATATATATATATATATATATATATATATAGTATATATATATATATATATATATATATATATATATATATATATATATATATATATATATATATATATATATATATATATATATATATATACACACCCTTTCATTGAATGGACGGCGAGAATTGGTGTTCCGAGGAAAAAGGAAAATCTACGTGGATCTCAACGTCCAGGAAGTGCCTTTTTGTATTTATAGGGAAGGGGAGTGCTCGTGGAATAGTGGGGAAGTGATAGAGAAGGAGAAGGGAAGGGATATTGAGGGAAATGGAAGGAAATGAGGAAGAGAGAGACATGGTCCAGGAGGCCAGGAGATTTGTAAACAAGAGGCGAACTGAAGACGATGACTTTGGAGAGGACGGGATCAACAAAAATGTAAAGATTAGAAGTATTGATAAGAGCAGCACAGTGGAAGGTGATGGTAATAGTTTCCAGGGATTTAAAGAGGGTGGGGGGGATACCAACCTCACCCGATTGACAAGACTAGAGGAGAAACTTCATAAGATGATTGAACATTGGGAGGATAGGTTTCAACAAGAGTTGAAAAATTGGAAGAACTAGAGAAGGCGAACAAAAACTTAACTAATGAAATTGAAGAATTAAAAAGACTGTTAAAAGAAGTAAAAGAGGGTTGAAAAAAAATCCAAGAAAACAGTAAAGTTGCATTTACTGACATAATCAAACAACAAATGAAAGAACAAACTGAAGACTCAGTTATTAAAGTGATGAGACAGAAGGAAAATATAGTAAGAGACTTGGCAGATAATAAGAAATGTATAATTATATTAGGAATGGAAGGGAAACATAACCCAGATAGAACCACAAGAATTAAAGAGGAAAATGAAAAAGTAAGCAGTTTACTAGAGTTAGTTCAGGAAGATGAGCCAGAAATTATGAAACAAATTGAAGAGAAGTTTAGGCTCGGAAAGTATAGTACAGATAAGACCAGACCAATTAAGATTAAATTCAGGTCACAAACGACGGCAGAGAATATCTTGTCTAAAACAGGGAAACTAGCAACAAGTGAACAATATAAAAAGGTATGGATAAAAAAGGAAATGAATAAAGAGGAAAAAAAAAAGAAAAGGCATGAAGCTAAGTAAAAAAACGAGACCAGAACAGAATCAGAAAAAGAGAAATTCTATCGGAGAGTAGTGAATATGAAAGTAAGGAAATTTGACATACATACATACATACATATACCAAGGCTTTTTCCCCCTTACAAGGGGGGTAGCCAAAAAGGAAAAGGCATAAAATCACTCCCACCCATTTCATCCCTGAATACACTCCACACCCCTCCACCCTCCCTCTTATCTTAGCACCTCCTGAATGACGGGTCAACCCTGCACCTTGTCCCCTGCCCTGGGTCAGAAGCAGTGTCGCAAGACACAGCACATCCACAGCAAGGCCGCTTCATTAAATCAGCGACCTCCCCTCTCCGTCCCCCCATTGCATGAAATGAGAGGACGGGGAGAAATCCCTTCGGGCTGCGTCAAATTTTGCTCACACATACTACCTCACCCCCCATCCACCCGCCCATTCCACCTCATGCAATCACAACATCATCCATATACAACCATTCTCCATTCACCCCTGTCTTCTGTCCTCTCCCATCCTTCCTCAACAGACATTCCCCTTTTCCCCAAAGCCCCCTTCACCCCATCCATCCACTTCATCCTAGGACGTCCCCTCATGTTCACTCCCTCCACATCTGCCTTCCATACCTCTTTTACTAGTCTTTCTTCACTCATTCTTTCCATGTGTCCAAACCATCCTAATATTCTTTCATCAACCCTATCTCCCAGCTCCTTTTCCACCCCTGTTCTCCTCCTCACCTCCTCATTTCTCACTCTAGCCTAGTAACCCCCATCATACTTCTCAGACACCTCATCTCAAACACATTCAAACTCCTTCTCTCTTCCTCTCTTATGTTCCATGTTTCTGCCCCATACAGTGCTGTTGGCACAATCACTCCTTCATACAGTCTCCTCTTAGCATCCATTCCCAAATGTCTATTCCTCATTACACTCTTTAATCCACCAAGGCATTTACTCGCTTCTCTCAATCTACATTCTACCTCCACTTTCACTCCACCTTTCCCTGCCACATTTGCACCCAAGTATCTAAAACTATCCACTTCCTCCAGTCGCTCTCCCTTAACGCTCACTTCCAGTCTACTGCCACTTTCACCCCTTGTACATCTCATCACCTTACTTTTACCCACATTTATCTTCATCTTTCTTCTATCACATACTCTCCCAAACTCTGCCACCAACTTCCTCAATCCCTCATCCGATCCTGCCACAAGCGCAGTGTCGTCCGCAAACAACAGCTGGCTCACCTCCCACTTTTCTCCATTTTCTTTAACCATCTCCAATCCCTGACCCACTACCCTTGCATTTACCTCTCGCACCACCTCATCCATGTATAAGTTGAACAGCCAGGTCGACATAACGCATCCTTGACGAAGTCCCACCTTTACCTCGAACCACTCACTCTCTCCATTTCCAATCCTGACACAAGCTCTACTATTCTCATAAAAACTCTTGACAGCTCCCAGAAGCTTTCCTCCTATCCCGTATATCTGCATAACCTCCCACAGTGCCTTCCTGTCTACCCTATCATAAGCCTTTTCCAGATCCATAAAAGCCCAAAAAACATCCTTCCCCTTTCCTATAGCTTTCTCACATATCTGGCTTACCACAAAGATCTGATCTACACAACCTCTACCTGTCCTAAATCCACACTGTTCCTCACCAATTACTCCTGTTCCTCTCCTAATCCTCTCAATCAAGATCCTCCTATAAGCCTTCCCAACTACACTCAACAAGCTAATCCCTCTGAAACTACTACATTCACACTTGTCCCCTTTTCCCTGGCAAAGTAGCATGCAGTTGATACTTTAGGGTCTATATGGGGCGCCCCTACGGACCAGAGCCACACATCATTTTGTCTATGATAGAGGAAAACTCTGTTCATAGAGAAATGATGACGCTTTTATACTACGACTGTCCCTCCGTTATGCTGTCCTCCAACCCCTTGTTGCTGTCCTGTCCTGTCTGAGTATTCCTTTTCTGTGATGGGGGAATTCCCTGTGTTGGGGGAAAAGAATACTGCCACCAAGTATTCCCACTTGGATCGTAAGAGGCGAGAAGAAAGGGACGGGGATTGGGACTAGGCATCCTTCTTGTAGCCCCACAGGGGAAATTCCTAAAAGAAAAAAAAAGAAGGCATAAGAGGGGCTGGAAATCCTCGGACCAGCACCCTAAGGTTTGGGTCTTTTAATGTGCGTGGATGTGGTACAGATGAGAGAAAAAGGGAAGAGATAGGTAGTATGTTTGTGAGAAGAAAGATGGATGTGTTGGCTTTGAGTGAAACTAAGTTGAAAGGGAAGGGTGAGTGTAAGTGGGAGGTTATCAGGAGTGAAGAGAAGGCGAGGGAGGGAAGGGGTGGCTATTCTAGTAAGTGAAGAGATAGGTAGACGTGTAGTGGAGTGGAAGGAGGTTTTCTCAAGGATAATGTGGATGAAGGTGAAACTGGGAAAGGAGATGTGGGTCTTTGTAAGTGGATATGGGCCTGGCAGTGAGAAGAATGTAGAAGCAAGGGAGGCCTTTTGGATAGATCTAAATGAGTACATAGAGGATTTGGGAAGAAATGTCAATGTGATAGTACTGGGAGACCTTAATGCTAGGGTGGGAAATGGTCCAATCGATGGAGTGGTTGGGAAATGTGGAGTTCCAGGAAAGAATCGTAGTGGAGAGTTGATGGTGGAAATGTGTCTAGAAAGAGAGCTGATGATAGCAAATACAGTGTTTCAGAAGAAAGTCAAGCATAAGTACACATGGGAGAGGGTGGTGGAGGGAAGGGTGGTAGATAGAGCGCTAATGGATTATGTAGTGGTAAATAGGACTATGATAGGAGGAGTTAAGGATGTACATGTGCTAAGGGGAGAGGGTGGGGGAATATCAGATCATTTTTTGGTGGAAGGTAAGTTGAAAGTGGAGGATATATGGAGGAAGAGGAAAGGGACAAAAGGTAGGGAGGTTCATAGAGTGAACTCTTTGAATGAGAAGGAAAAGGAGAAGGAGTACGGAAAGAAGCTGAAGGAGGAGTGGGAGGGAGTAAAGGGTAGAGTAGAGCTGGGTGTGGAGGAGGAATGGGGATGGTTCAAGGAGGGAGTCACAAAGTGTGCAAGGATGGTGTGTAGAACAAGAAGGACAGGGGGAAATAGAAGAAAGGGTAGTGAATGGTGGGATGAGGAAACAAAGAAGGTTGTAGAAGAGAAGAAGCGAGCTTTCACAGATTGGTTACAAAATAGGACGAGGGAGTCATATGAGAGGTACAAAGAAAAGAAAAGAGAAGTAAAGCAAAAGGTAAAGGTTGCAAAGAGGAGAGCAGATGTGAAATGGGGTAAGAGTTGGACAGAAAATTTTGAAAGTAATAAAAAGATGTTTTGGAAAGAATTAAGAGAGGAAGAGGAGGCGAATCAAGTAGAGAAGAAAAGGTAAAAGGTGCAGATGGAGAGATGATAATGGAAGAGAAGGCAGTAAGGGGAAGATGGGCAGAATATTTTAGGGAGTTGCTAAATGTGAAGGAGGATAGGGAAGGAAAGATTGCTGCAGTGGGAAGTGCGAAGAAAATGAGAGTGATGAATGAGGAGAATGGAGGAGAAATAAGGAAGGATGAGGTGAAGGCAGTTGTTAAGATGATGAGAGCAGGTAAGGCACCTGGTCTGGATGGATGCCATGCGGAATGTCTGAAAAAAGGAGGTACAGTGATGGTGGACTGGTTGGTGAGGTTATTTAATGTTTGTTTAAGAGAGGGTAGAGTGCCGGAGGACTGGAGAAAAACAAAAGGGAAAAAGAGAACACAATGGAAGTGGCAGAAAACTAAGAGTGTCTTACACAAATATAGATGGATTAATAACAGGATTGAATGAGCTGAATGATTATCTGAAGGAAAAAGAACCGGACATAATGGGAATTGTAGAAACAAAATTAAAAGGTCCACTACCACCCAACAGTGTAGGACATGATACATATAATTATTGGATTAGAAACAGAGACACAAAGCAAGGGGGTGGAGTTATGTTCCTGACTAAGAAGGATATAAACGTGAGGTGTGTCACATATGGAAAGAATACAGTAGAGATGATAATGATCGAAGTGGAAGACAGAGATAAGAAGAGCAGAAAGTTTGTGATAAATTATGTGCCTCCGAAAACAGCCTCGTGGGAAGAGAGTGAACATAAAAGTATGTTAGAGGACACAAAGATAACATTAAATAAGATATTGGAAGATGGAGGAAGAATAGTTATGATGGGCGACTTTAATTGCAAAGAAATCTGCTGGGAAGAGATGACAGTAAAGGGTGGAGACGGCTCATGGGGAAACGCTCTACTTGAGATGATTACTGACCATACAATGACACAGTGGATAGAGGAGAACACTAGGTATAGAAATGAAGGAGAACCATCGAGACTAGACCTAATAATTACATCTGAACCTAGAATAGTGGAAAAGACTGAATATAAAACACCAATAAGTAAAAAAGACCACATATTGATTGAACTGGAACTAAATGAGGAAAAATACACGAAAAGAAATGAACAATATAGAAAAGGAAGAATGATGTATGAAAAAACAAACTTTGATGAAATAAGAGAATTCTTTCAAAAAGAAAACTGGGAAGAAATATACAAAGAAGAAACAACAGTGGAAGAGAAATGGAACATTTTGACAAAAATTTATAAAAAAGGAGTGGAAATGTATGTCCCAAGACAAAAACAAGAAAAAGAATATGTAAAATGCTGGTACAACAAAAGTTGTAGGGAGTTAAAAGACAAAAGAGACAAAGCTTGGACCAGATGGAAAAAAGACAAAAGGCCTGAAAAATGGAAAATATATACTTGTTATAGAAATGAATATGTACAAACGTGCAGAGAGGAAAAGAGAAAATATGAAAAAGATGTCATAGAAAAATGTAAAGATCAACCAAAACTATTCTACAGATTTGTAAACAATAAACTGAAAAACAAACAAGATTTGGAGAAATTAAGACAAGGAGGAGTTGAATACACAGAGGAAATTGAAATGGCGGAAATTATGAACAAACATTTTAAATCAGTGTTTACAAGGGAGAACATACAACCTGAAGAGATCGAATGGAAAGAGAGTCCCCCTATGAAAGAAATAGAAGTAACAAAGAATGAAATATTGAAACACTTGAGTAATCTTGATGTCAGAAAATCGCATGGACCAGATGAAATAGCAAACTGGATTTTGAAAGAATGCAGAAATGAACTGGCAGACAAAATACATAGCATAATAAACAGCTCCTTGAAGGAAGGAAAAGTTCCAGAAGACTGGAAAAAAGCAAATATAGTACCTATATATAAAGGGGGAAATAAAGAAGACCCTAACAACTATAGACCAGTCTCTCTAACAAGTACAATAGCAAAAATTTGTGAAAGAATTGTCAAAAGTAGATGGGTAAAATATTTAGAAAAAAAAACAAAAACAAAAAACAACGTACTAAATCCAAGGCAATTTGGATTCAGACAAGGACGATCATGCGTCACTAATTTAATATGTTTCTATTCAAGGCTAATAGATATAATACAAGAAAGAGATGGATGGGCTGATTGTGCATTTCTAGACCTAAAAAAGCCTTTGACAAAGTACCACATAAGAAGTTGATTAAGAAATTAGAAACTGAAGGAGGAATACAGGGCAAACTGCTTAAATGGATGGAAGATTTTTTGCAAGAAAAAAAAAATGAGAGTAGTGATAAGAGACAAACACTCAAAATGGGATGAAGTAATAAGCGGTGTTTCACAAGGAACCGTTCTGGCCCCAATAATGTTTGCTATATATATTAATGATATGGATGAAGAAATTGAAAGTAATATGAGCTTCTTTGCAGATGATGCACTATTAAAAAAAGTGAACACGGAAGAAGATTGTGAGTCACTACAGAGTGATCTAAATAAAGTACAGGAATGGAGTAGGAAGTGGGAGATGGAGTTCAACACTAAAAAGTGTAGTATAATGGAATTTGGAAAAAGCAAAAAAAAGAATAACAGGAGCATATAAATTGGGAGAAGAAGGAATAAAAAAAGTAGAAAATGAGAAGGACCTGGGAGTCATTGTTATGAATAATATGTCACCTGAGAAACATATAAATAATATTTTAGCAATTACAGATAAGACCAGACCAATTAAGATTAAATTCAGGTCACAAACAACAGCAGAGAATATCTTAGCAAAAACAGGGAAACTAGCAGCAAGTGAACAATATAAAAAGGTATGGATAAAAAGAGAAATGAATAAAGAGGAAAGAGAGGAAGAAAAAATGAAAAGGCAAGAAGCTAAAAAAAAAAAAAAAAAAAACGAGAACAGAACGGAGTCAGAAAAAGAAGAATTCTATTGGAGAGTAGTGAATATGAAAATGAGGAAATGGACCATAACAGAGAAAAAAGAAAGAAAAAAATACAATGGAAATAACAGAAAGTTAAGAGTGTCCTACACAAATATAGATGGATTAATAACAGGACTGAATGAACTGAACGAGTATCTGAAGGAAAAAGAACCGGACATAATGGGAATTGTAGAGACAAAATTAAAAGGTCCACTACCACCCAACAGCATAGGACACAATGCATATAATTATTGGATTAGTAACAGAGAGATAAAACAAGGGGGTGGAGTTATGTTCCTGACTAAGAAGGATATAAACGTGAAGAGTGTCACATATGGAAAGAATAGAGTAGAGATGATTATGATAGAAGCTGAAGACAGAGATAAGAAGAGCAGAAAGTTTGTATTAAACTACGTGGCCCCAAAAACAGCCTCGTGGGAAGAGAGTGAACATAAAAGTATGTTAGAAGACACAAGAATAACATTAAACAAGATAATGGAAGATGGAGGAAGAATAGTTATGATGGGCGTCTTTAATTGCAAAGAAGTCTGCTGGGAAGAGATGACAGTAAAGGGTGGAGAAGACTCATGGGGAAATGTTCTACTCGAGATGATTATTGACCACACAATGACACAGTGGATTCAAGAGAACACTAGGTATAGAAATGAAGGAGATCCATCGAGACTAGACCTAATAATCACATCAGAACCTGAAATAGTGGAAAAGATAGAATACCAGGCACTAATAAGTAGAAGTGACCACATATTGATAGAACTAGAACTAAATGAGGAAAAATACATGAAAAGAAATGAACAATATAGAAAAGGAAGATTGATGTATGAATTTTTTTTTTTGATAAAATAAGAGAATTCTGTCAAAATGAAAACTAGGAAAGGATACACAAAGAAGATACAACAGTTGAAGAGAAATGGAATATTTTGAAGAAAAAAAAGAGTGGAAAAGTATGTCCCAAGACAAAAAAAAAAAAAAGAACATGTAAAGTGCTGGTACAACAAAAGTTGTAAGGAGTTAAAAGACAAAAGAGATAAAGCTTGGACCAAATAGAAGAAAAACAAAAGACCTGAAAAATGGAAAATATACACTAGTTATAGAAATGAATATGTACAAGTGTGCAGAGACGAAAAAAGAAAATATGAAAAAGATGTCATAGAAAAATGTAAAGATCAACCAAAACTATTTTACAGATTTGTAAACAACAAACTGAAAAACAAACAAGAATTAGAGAAATTACGACAAGGAGGAATTGAATACAACCTGGAGAGATCGAATGGGAAGAGAAAGTCCCCCCTATGGAAGAAATAGAAGTAACAAAGAACGAAATAATGAAACACTTGAGTAATCTTGATGTCAGAAAATCGCATGGACCAGATGAAATAGCAAACTGGATTTTGAAAGAATGCAGGAATGAACTGGCAGACAAAATACAAAGCATAATAAACAGTTCCTTGAAGGAAGGAAAAGTTCCAAAAGATTGGAAAAGAGCAAATATAGTACCTATATACAAAGGAGGAAATAAAGAGGACCCTACAAACTATAGACCAGTTTCTCTAACAAGTACAATAGCAAAAATCTGTGATAGAATGATCAAAAATAGATGGGTAAAGTATTTAGAAAACAACAACAACAACAACAACGTACTAAATCCAAGGGAATTTGGATTCAGACAAGGACGATCATGCGTCACCAATTTAATATGTTTCAATTCAAGGCTAATAGATATAATACAAAAAAGAGATGGATGGGCTGATTGTGCATTTCTAGACCTAAAAAAAGCTTTTGACAAAGTACCACATAAGAAGTTGATTAAGAAATTAGAAACTGAAGGAGGAATACAGGGCAAACTGCTTAAACGGATGGAAGAATTTTTGCAAGAAAGAAAAATGAGAGTAGTGATAAGAGACAAACACTCTAACTGGGATGAAGTAATGAGTGGTGTTCCACAAGGAGCAGTTTTGCCCCCAATAATGTTTGCTATATATATTAATGATATGGATGAAGAAATTGAAAGTTACATGAGCTTCTTTGCAGATATCGCAAAACTCTTAAAAAAAGAGAACACGGAAGAAGATTGTGATTCACTACAGAGTGATCTCAATAAAGTATGGGAATGGAGTAGGAAGTGGGAGATGGAGTTCAATACCAAAAAGTGTAGTATAATGGAATTTGGAAAAAGCAAAAAAAGAATAACAGGAGCATATAAATTGGGAGAAGAAGGAATAAAAAAAGTAGAAAATGAGAAGGACCTGGGAGTCATTATTATGAATAATATGTCACCTGAGAAACATATAAATATGATTTTTGGAGAAACTTATAATATAATAAGAACAATCAAAGTGGCATTTACATACCTGGATGAAGAAATGGTGAAGAAAATATT
Organism: Oratosquilla oratoria; assembly: GCF_046742065.1. Taxonomy (NCBI): domain Eukaryota; kingdom Metazoa; phylum Arthropoda; class Malacostraca; order Stomatopoda; family Squillidae; genus Oratosquilla; species Oratosquilla oratoria. The sequence goes on from NC_134782.1 coordinate 85,366,026, forward strand.
AACCACTTTGATAAGACCAAGCAACGATGTGGTCACCAAGTGCAAAAAAATGTATAACAAAACTTGAAAGAATACAAAAAGCAATTACAAAATTGGCACCAACACTCTCAAAACTATCATATGAAGAGAGACTTGCAAAACTTGAACTACAGACATTAGAGCAAAGAAGAGAGGAGATTTGATAACTATAGAATCATGAAAGGCATAGAAACTATTCTTCCTCCTTCTTCCATTTTCTTATTTAGTAATATCCTTGTGTCTTCTAACATCACAATCATCTCCACTGTATTCTTTCCATATGTAACATTCCTCACATTTATATCCTTCTTAGTCAGGAACATAACTCCACCCCCTTGTTTTACTTCTCTATTTCTAATCCAATAATCATATGCACCATGTCCTACACTGTTGGGTGGTAGTGGACCTTTCAATTTTGTCTCTACAATTCACATTATGTCCGGTTCTTTTTCCTTCAGGTAATCATTCAGTCCATTCAAGCCTGTTAGCAAGCCATCTATATTTGTGTAAGACACTTTTAATTTGTCTGTTACCTCCATCCTGTTTTGTGTTTGCCTTGTGTTTTTCTCTGCTATGAACCATTTCCTCACTTTCATATCCACTACACTCCAATAGAATTTCTCTTTGTCTGACTCTGTTCTGGTCTCGTTTTCCCCTATCTTCTATTCCTTTTGTTTTCTCTTCCTCTCTTTCCTCTTTACTCATCTCTCTTTTTATCCGTACCTGTTTATAGAGATCACTTTTTGCTATTTTCCCTGTTTTTAATAAGATGTTCTCTGCTGTCGTTTGTGACCTGAATTTAATCTTAATTGGTCTGGTCTTATCTATAATGTAATTTTCTAGTCTATGCATTTCTTCAATTTCTTTCCATGCTTCTTGTTCATCTTCTCGAACTACTTTTGATATCTTATTTATTTTTACCTTCTCCTCCTTTACTCCTGTAGTCCTATTTGGATTATGCTTCTCTTCCATCCCTAATATAATTATACATTGCTTTTTACTGCTAAGTCTCTTACTATGTTCTCCTTCTCTCTCATCACTTCATCACTTTAATAAATGTGTCCTTAGTTTGTTCTTTCATCTATTGTTTGACTATATCTCTAAATTTAATTTTGTTCTCTTGGACTTTTCTCCAACCCTGTACCTCTTTTGCTATGAACTTTTTTTCTCTCTTTATTCTTCTTTTTTAATTCCTCATTCTCATCCTTTACTTCTTTTAACTGTCTTTTTAATTCTTCCATTTCTTTATTTAGGTTTTGACTCTCCTTCTTTAGTTCAGCCAGTTTATCTACTCATCGTGTAACTAGTGTTAATTGGTTAAACCTAATCTCCAATGCTTCGTTCATTTTTGTTAGTTTCTCCTCTAGATTTACTAGTCGGGGGAGGTTGTCATGTCCTCCATCATTGAATCCGTAAAAGCAGTTATCTTCTCTTTCCATTGAGCTGCTATTATCTATATTTCTGCTCTTGATACATCTGCTCTCCTGTTGTATCTCGTCTGTGTGTTCTGTACACCTTTTGTTGACACCACTTCTGACGTCCGAGGCCCGCTCGTCCCCTTCCACATTTCCTTCCATTTTTCTCAATAATGCATCCCTTTCTCATTTTTCTTCACCTTCCCACTACACCACGAGCTTTCCCCCTTCCCTGCTAATACAACACAGGTACTCCCTCGTCGCTGTAATCCATGAAAATTGTGTTTCTTTCCGGAGTTTCAATCTTCGCTGTTAGTCCGACGTGTATTTACCTAGTTTACCTAGTTGTATTTTACGGGAAGGGGAGCTATGATTGTGCTGTCCCGTCTTCATATCTCATTTTATCTAAACTATTTTTAGATTCATGTATTGTTTTTGCACACACCACTTTCTCATCTAACTTGTTCCAACTGTCTATTGCTCTGTGAGGAAAGCTGTTCTTTTTAAAATCTCTTCTATAGCTGTCTTTTTTTATTTTCTTTCCGTGTCCTCTTGTATTTCTGTCATCCCATTTTATCAGATTTTCTCTATCAGTAATTTCTATGCCTTTCATGATTCTGTAAATAGCTATCAAATCTCCTCTCTCTCTTCTTTGCTCTAGTGTCTGTAGTTTAAGTTTTTGTAGTCTCTCTTCATATGATAGTTTTGAGAGTGTTGGTGCCAGTTTTGTAATTGCTCTTTGTATTCTTTCAAGTTTTTTTATACATTTTTTTGTACTTGGTGACCATATCGTTGCTGCATATTCCAATCTTGGTCTTATCAGGGTGATTAGGATTTTCCTCACCATTTCTTCATCCAGGTATGTAAATGCCACTTTGATTGTTCTTATTAAATTATAAGTTTCTCCAAAAATCTTATTTATATGTTTCTCAGGTGACATATTATTCATAACAATGACTCCCAGGTCCTTCTCATTTTCTACTTTTTTTATTCCTTCTTCTCCCAAATTATATGATCCTGTTATTCTGTTTTTGCTTTTTCCAAATTCCATTATACTACACTTTTTTGTATTGAACTCCATCTGCCACTTCCTACTCCATTCCTGTACTTTATTTAGATCTCTCTGTAGTGATTCACAATCTTCTTCAGTTTTCACTCTTTTCAGTAAGTTTGCATCATCTGCAAAGAAGCTCATATAGCTTTCAATTCCTTCATCCATATCATTAATATATATAGCAAACATTATTGGGGCCAGAACTGTTCCCTGCGGGACACCGCTTATTACTTCATTCCATTTTGAGTGCTGATCTCTTATCACTACTCTCATTTTTCTTTCTTGCAAAAAGTCTTCCATCCAATTTAGCAATTTACCTTGTATTCCTCCTTCATATTCTAATTTCTTAAGCAACTTCTTATGTGGTACTTTGTCAAAAGCTTTTTTTAGGTCTAGAAATGCACAATCAGCCCATCCATCTCTTTCTTGTATTATATCTATTAGCCTTGAATAGAAACATATTAAATTGGTGACGCATGATCGTCCTTGTCTGAATCCAAATTGCCTTGGATTTAGTACGTTGTTTTTTTCCAAGTATTTTACCCATCTACTTTTGATAATTCTTTCACATATTTTTGCTATTGTACTTGTTAGAGAGACTGGTCTATAGTTGGTAGGTTCTTCTTTATTTCCTCCTTTATATATAGGTACTATATTTGCTTTTTTCCAATCTTCTGGAACTTTTCCTTCTTTTAAGGAACTGCTTATTATGCTATGTATTTTGTCTGCCAGTTCATTCCTGCATTCTTTCAGAATCCAGTTTGCTATTTCATCTGGCCCATGCGATTTTCTGACATCAAAATTACCCAAGTGTGTCAATATTTCATTCTTTGTTACTTCTATTTCTTCCATAGGGGGGACTTTTTCCTTCCACTCAATCTCTTCAGGTTGTATATTTTCCCTTGTAAACACTGATTTAAAATGTTTGTTCATAATTTCTGCCATTTCCATTTCCTCAGTGTATTCAACTCCTCCTTGTCTTAATTTCTCTAAGTCTTGTTTGTTTTTCAGTTTATTGTTTACAAATCTGTAGAATAGTTTTGGTTGATCTTTACACTTTTCTATAACATCTTTTTCATATTTTCTTTTTTCCTCTCTGCACTTTTGTACATATTCATTTCTATAACCAGTATATATTTTCCATTTTTCAGGTCTTCTGTCTTTTTTCCATCTGTTCCAGGCTTTGTCTCTTTTGTCCTTTAACTCCCTACAACTTTTGTTGTACCAGCATTTTACATATTCTTTTTCTTGTTTTTGTCTTGGGACATACTTTTCCACTCCTTTTTTGTAAATTTTTGTCAAAATATTCCATTTCTCTTCCACTGTTGTTTCTTCTTTGTATATTTCTTCCCAGTTTTCTTGTTGGAAGAATTCTCTTATTTTATCAAAGTTTGTTTTTTCATACATCATTCTTCCTTTTCTATATTGTTCATTTCTTTTGATATATTTTTCTTCATTAAGTTCCAGTTCAATCAAAATGTGGTCACTTTTACCTATTGGTGTTTTATATTCAATCTTGTCCACTATTCTAGGTTCAGATGTAATTATTAAGTCTAGCCTCGATGGTTCTTCTTCATTTCTATACCTAGTGTTCTCTTGTATCCATTGTGTCATTGAATGGTCAGTAATCATCTCAAGTAGAGCATTTCCCCATGAGTCATCACCACTCTTTACTGTCATTTCTTCCCAGCAGATTTCTTTGCAATTAAAGTCGCCCATCATAACTATTCTTCCTCCGTCTTCCATTATTTTAGTTAATGCTATCTTTGTGTCCTCTAACATACTTTTATGTTCACTCTCCTCCCATGAGGCTGTTTTCGGAGGCACATAATTGATCACAAATTTTCTGCTCTTCTTATCTCGGTCTTCCACTTCTATCATAATCATCTCTACTGTATTCTTTCCATATATGACACCTTTCACGTTTATATCCTTCTTAGTCAGGAACATAACTCCACCCCCTTGTTTTTTCTCTCTGTTTCTAATCCAATAATTGTATGTATCATGTCCTACACTGTTGGGTGGTAGTGGGCCTTTTAATTTTGTTTCTACAATTCCCATTATGTCCGGTTCTTTTTCTTTCAAATAATCATTCAGTTCATTCAATCCTGTTATCAATCCATCTATATTTGTGTAAGACACTCTTAGTTTTCTGCCACTTCCATTGTAGTCTCTGTTTCCCTTATGTTTTTCTTTAGTATGTCGAACTGCTTTATTTTCATGTTCACTACTCTCCAATAGAATCTCTCTTTCTCTGACTCCGTTCTTTCCTCGTTTTTTGCCTTAGCTTCAATTCTTTTCTGCTTTTCTGCCTCTCTTTCCTCCTTATTCATTTCTCTTTTTATCCATACCTTTTTATATTGATCATTTGTTGCTAGTTTCCCTGTCTTGGATAGAATTTTCTCTGCTGTTGTTTGTGACCTGAATTTAATCTTAATTGGTCTGGTCTTATCTGTACTATATTTTCCGAGTCTGAATTTTTCCTCAATTTCCTTTATAATTTCTGGTTCATCTTCCTGGACTAATTTTAATAAACTGCTTACTCTTTCATTTTCCTCCTTGATTCTTGCGGTTCTATCTGGGTTATGTTTCTCTTCCATTCCTAATATAATTATACATTTCTTTTTGTCAGCTAATTCTCTTACTATATTCTCCTTCTGTCTCATCACTTTAATAACTGAGTCTTCATTATGTTCTTTCAATTGCTGTTTGACTATGTCAGTGAATGAAACCTTATTCCCTTCTTGAGTTATTCTCCAATTTTTAGCTTCTGTAGCTATTTTCTCTCTGTTTTCATTACTATTCTTCTTCAATTTCTCATTCTCCTCCTTTACATTTCCTAACTGTCTTTTTAGGTCCTCTATTTCTTCAGTTAAGTTTCTGTTAGCCTTCTCTAGTTGTTCCAACCTTTCAATTCTTTGGAAAATGGAGTCTACGTTACCTAACTTACGCTCCAAGTCCTCGATCACCTTATCAACTCTCTCCTCTAGTCTTATCAGTCGGGGGGGGGGGGTTGTGTCCCCCCCACCCTCTTTAAATCCCTGGAACATATTCTCGTCACTTTCTTCTGTATTGCTCCTCTCTATACTTCTAATCTTTACATTTTTATTAGACATGTCATCCTCACTCAGTCGTTTGTTTACCTTCCGCTTGTCTGGCTGGGCCAAGTCTACTCCCTCCTCATTTCCTTCCATTTCCCTCAGTAATCCCTCCCCTTTTCCTCTTTCCCTACTTTCCCACTACTCCACGAGCAATTTCCCCCCCACCCTGCAAAAACACTAGGCACTTCTCTTTGCGTTGGGATCCACAGACTTCAGTTTTCTTCAGAACGTCATCCAAGCCGTCCATTCGCTGAAGTGTGTGTGTGTGTGTATTTACCTAGTTGTATTTGCCTAGTTGTATTTTACTGGAAGGGGAGCTATGCTCGTGGGATCCCGTCTTCATATCTCGTTTTATCTAGACTGTTTTTAAATTCGTGTATCATTTTTGCACACACCACATTTTCATCTTGTTCCAAACATCTATTTTCTTGTGGGGAAAGCTGTTCTTTCTCAGTTCTCATCTATAATTATTTTTTTTTCTTTCCGTGTCCTCTTGTATCTCTACTAACCCATTTTATTAGGTCTTCTCTATCAATAGTTTCTATGCCTTTCATGATTCTTTAAATAGTGATCAAGTCTCCTCTCTCTCTTCTTTGCTCTAATGTCTGTAGCTCAAGTTTTGCTAGTCTCTCCTCATATGATAGTTCTGAGAGCGTTGGTGCCAATTTCGTAATTGCGCTGTGTATTCTTTCAAGATTTGTTATACATTTGTTGTACTTGGTGACCACGTCGTCGCTGCATACTCCAATCTTGGTCTTATCAAATTGACTAGTATTTTCTTCACCATTTCTTCGTCCAGGTATGTAAATGCCACTTTGATTGTTCTTATCAAATTATAAGTTTCTCCAAAATTTTTGTTTATATGTTTCTCAGGGGACATATTATTTATGATAATGACTCCCAGGTCCTTCTCATTTTCTACTTTTTTTTTTTTTTTAATTTTTCCTCTCTCAATTTATATGATCCCACTATTTTTTTCTTCCTAATTCCTTTATACTACACTTCTTAATATTGAATTCCATCTCCCACTTCCTAATCCATTCCCATACTCTATTGGGATCACTATACAGCGACTCTCAATCTTCTTCAGTGTTCACTTTTTTCAACAGTTTTGCATCATCCGCAAAGAAGCTTATATAACTTTCAATTCCTTTATCCATATCATTAATTTATATAGCAAACGTTATTGGGGCCAGTACTGTTCCTTGTGGAACTCCACTAATCACCTCATCCCACTTGGAATGTTTGTCTATCACCACTCTCATTTTTCTTTCATACAAGAAGTCTTTCATCCACTTCAGCAGTTTGCCTTGTATTCCTCCTGCAGTTTCTAATTTCTCAAGCAATTTCTTATGTGGCACCTTATCAAAAGCTTTTTTCAGGTCTAGAAATGCACATCAGTCCATCTGTCTCTTTCTTGTATTACATCTATTAGCCTTGAATAGAAACACATCAAGTTTGTGACACATGATCTTCCTTGTCTACATCCAAATTGCCTTGGATTTAGTACATTTTTTTCCAAATGCCTTACTCATCTAATTTTGATAATTGTTTCACAAATTTTAGCTATCGTACTTGTAAGAGAGACCGGTCTATAGTTAGTAGGGTCTTCCTTGTTTTCCCCTTTTCAGACATCGAGATTACTCAAGTGATTCATTATTTCTTTCCTTGTTACTTCTATTTCTTTCATAGGGGGGACTTTCTCCTCACACGCGACATCTCTCAGTTGTATGTTCTCCCTCGTAAACACTAATTTAAAATGCTTGTTCATAATTTCTGCCATTTCTACTTCCTCTGTGTATTCAACTCCTCCTTGTCGTAGTTTCACTAATTCTTGTTTGTTTTTCAGTTTGTTGTTTACAATTCTATATAATAGTTTTGGTTGATCTTAAAATTTTTCTATGATATCCTATTCGTGTTTTCTCTTTTTTTTTCTCTGCGCACTTGTACATATTGATTTCTATAACAAGTATATATTTTCCATTTTCAGGTTTTTTGTCTTCCATTTTATCCAAGCTTTATCCCTTTTGTCTTTTAACTCTCTACATCTTTTGTTGTACTAACACTTTACATATCGATTTTTTTGTTTTTGTCTTGGAACATACTTTTCCACTCCTTTATAATTTTTGTCAAAATATTCAATTTCTCTTATACTGTTGGTTCCTCCTTATGTATCCTTTCCCAGTCTGTAAAAAAAAAAAAAAAAAAAAAAAAAAAAAAATTATCAACTTTTTTTCCATACATCAATCTTCCCTTCTATATTGTTCGTTTTTCCATGTATTTTTCCTCATTTAGTTCCAGTTGAACTAATATGTGGTCACTTTTATTTATTGGTGTGTTATGTTCAATCTTGTCCACTATTTCAGGTTCTGATGTGATTATTAGGTCCAGTCTCGATGGTTCTTCCTCATTTCTATACCTAGTATTCTCTTGTGTCCATTGTGTCATTGTATGTTCTATATTCATATCAAGTAGTACATTTCCCCATAGGTCGTCTCCACCCTTCACTGTCATCTCTTACCAGGAGATTTCTTTACAATTAAAGTCACCCATTATAACTATTTTTCCTCCATCTTCCAATAACTTATTAAATGTTATCCTTGAGTCTTCTAACATATTTTTGTGTTCTCTCTCTTCCCACGAAGCCATTTTAGGAGGCACATAATTTACCACAAACAAAGGATTACAAAGGATTACAAAGGCAAAGCATGCCGACAGGAGACCTTTTGATCCATATCTAGGTCGGATGCAAAAAAAAAAGAAAAAAAAAATTAAAACTATAACAATGTAAATAACAATTAAAATACATAAATAAATGCATTGGTATAGTTGAATAACAAACAAACAGGTAAATAGTAAATGATAATAAATTGACATATAACTAATAATAAATGAAAATCAGACAGACAAATTATAACAAAACAAAAACAAATAATATAACATAAATTATAATAATTACAGCATCTTACTTAGGTATTTATCTAAATGATTCTTAAAGCTTCGAACTGAACTACATTGCACTATCTGTGCAGGAAGTTTATTCCATTCATTAACTACACGGTTGGCAAAGTTGTTTCTACCTACTTCCAAATTGAATCTATTTCCGGACAGTTTGAGTCCATTGTTTCTTGTCTGATTCTCATTCAATGTGAAAATTTGGTCACTTTTGATGTTGTCAATTCCCTTTAAAATCTTAAAGACCTGTATCAAGTCACCTCTGAGTCTACGCTTTTTTAGGGAAAACAGATTCATGTGCTTAAGTCGATTTTCGTATGATTTATTTTTGATATTTGGAATCAGTTTTGTGGCTCGCCGTTGTACTTTTTCCAGTCTGTCAATGTCTTTAATGAGATTCGGTGACCATACGGAAACAGCATATTCCAAATGTGGACGAACTAACGATTTATATAGCTTGTTAATGAGTGATGGACTTTTGAAATCAAAAGATCGCGCAATCAATCCCAGAATCTTATTTGCTTTCTCAGAGGCTGAAATACACTGCTTGGATGATTTGAGGTCGTTATTGATAATTACGCCGAGATCTTTTTCACTATCCACTTTTGTTAACGAATTTCCAAATAACTTGTAATCGTACTTGCTGTTATTTTTACCTATGTGCATTACCTTGCATTTACTTGTGTTAAATTTCATTAGCCACTTTTCAGACCATTGCTGTAATTGATCTAAATCTTCTTGAATATCTAATTGGTTTGAGTGATCATTTGCCACTCCGCACAGTTTTGTATCATCAGCAAATTTGGAAACAGTAGATTTTAGTCCATGGTCTATATCATTTATATATACTATGAATAGAAGTGGCCCAAGAACGGAACCCTGAGGAACTCCACTTGCAACACTTTTCCATCCAGAGGTTTTTCCATTTAAAACAACTCTCTGTTTTCGACCTTTCAACCAATTACTAGTCCAACCTAATAGGCTACCACTTATTCCATGCAAAGCTAATTTAGTAAGTAGTCTTTCGTGTGGGACGGTATCAAAAGCTTTTGCAAAGTCTAGATATACTAAATCTATATTGTTTCTTTTGTCAAACTTTCTGCTCTTCTTGTCCCTCTCCTTTATTTCCATCATAATCATCTTCTATATTCTTTCCATATGTAATATTCCTCATATTTATATCCTTAGTCAGGAACATAACTCCACCCCCTTGTTTTACTTCTCTGTTTCTAATCCAATAATTATATGCACCATGTCAAACACTGTTGGGTGGTAGTGGACCTTTTAATTTTGTTTCTACAATTCCCATTATGTCCGGTTCTTTTTCCTTCAGATAATCATTCAGTTGATTCAAGCTTGTTATTAATCCATCTATATTTGTGTAAGACACTTTTAATTTGTCTGTTACCTCCATCTTGTTATTTGTTTCCCTTCCGTTTTCTCTGCTATGAACTATTTCCTTACTTTCATATCCACTACACTCCAATAGAATTTCTCTTTGATTGTTCTGTTCTAGGTTTTTCCCTTAGCTCATATTCTTTTTGTTTTCTCTTCCTCTCTTTCCTCTTTATTCATGTCTCTTTTTATCCATACCTGTTTGTACTGATCACCTTTTGCTAGTTTCTCTGTTTTTGATAAGATATTCTCTGCTGTCGTTGGTGATCTGAATGTAACCTTAATTAGTCTAGTCTGGTCTGGTCTTGTCTACACTGTATTTCACCACTATATATTTCTTCAATTTCTTTCCCTATTTCCTGTTCACCTTCTTGAACTATTTTCAATATCTTGCTTACTTTTTCTTTCTCTTCCTTTACTCCTGTAGTCCTATTTGGATCATGTTTCTCTTCCATTCCTTATATAATTATACATTTCTCTTACTGCTAAGTCTCTTACTAAGTTCTCCTTCTCTCTCTTGACTTTAATAACTGTGTCCATAGTTTGTTCTTTCATCCGTTGTTTCACTATATCTCTAAATTCAATTTTGTTATTCTCTTTGACTTTTTTTCAACCATTTACATCTTTTTGTATAGATTCTTTATTTTCTTTATTATTCCTCTTTAATTCCTCATTCTCATCCTTTACTTCTTATAACAGTCTTTTTAATTCTTCTATTTCTTTAGTTAGGTTTTGATTCTTCTTCTTTAGTTCTTCCAATTATCAACTCTTTGAGTATTTAGTGCTAATTGGCTAAACCTAACCTCCCATGCTTCGTTCATTTTCGTTATTTTCTCCTCTAGACTGTATGGTGAGGTTGTCATTTTCTCCATCATTAAATCCATAGAAGTAATTATCTCCTCTTTTCATTGAGCTGCTATTATCTATATTTCTACTTTTAATACCTCAGCTCACCCGTTCGACCTCGTCTGTGTCATCTGCACACCTTTTGTTGACATCCCTTCTGACGTCCGGGGGTCGTTCGTCCCCATCCTCATTTTCTTCCATTTTCCTCAATAATGCCTCCCCTACTGAAAAGAAAACAACCAGAGCAGAGCTTTTATATATTACATCGTCAGTGCAGAAATACATAGAGTATAAACAAGCATAATATCAGAGCTGGATCTAGTCCATTATTCTGTTAATCGTTAATTAACAGTTATTTTTTTCATTAACGGATTAATTTTTAAGTTAAGTATGAAAATAATTAACGGACTAATTAATTTGTGTTAAATTGGGAACCTCTGGATGGTTTAGAATACTTAGCGACAATAGTGCCGGATGATGGACTAGAACTTCTTGGATACTTCGGTGCGACGTATGTACACTAAACGGATCTTATCGAAGAGTGCGTGCACCTGATGGATTAAGACTGAAGCAGTGTGGAATGTTCATAATGCCACTTTAAGTGATGGTGTTCGTACAGATAATACTTGAGAATCATGGAATCATAAGTATTTCCATTCAATTGGAATAATTTCAGTAGAAAAATGCAGCTTGCCTGCAATAATTCAGCAAAATTATATTGGGCAGCGGTCTGCAAAGAGAACCCGTAAGAAGTATCACGATCTCTAGTTGCGTTTTAAAATTTGTGTTTGGATTATAACAATAATCGTAAAGACATTCGTGAATTCCTCCGGGGAATCGGATATAATATGCGAATACTTTAGTAAAAAAAACTGTGCTATTGAATACTAGAATATTGAAGGCTAAATTCTGGAATACATACATAGGGTGCTCCATTCGTACATACGTATTGAAAATGAACTGTTATAAAATAATTGTAATTTGAAAAGATGGTAACATATTTTTCGTATTCATTTGTTGAAAGTGTGATGTAAATTTTAAGATTCTGTGCCATTTCATTAAAATAAACTGTGCTAACAAAGAATGGAAGAATGTAATTATGTGAATATTTATAAAATCATGAATACATTTACCATGCATGTAATTTGTAATGATGATAATTATACAGTGTGATCGATAAATACATAATTTTTTTTCTATCTTTATCTCCGGCTTTTTAGATATTTTTGAAAAACTTTCAATTCCTTATTAGTGAGTGACCCCTATGGATTATGGGTCATCTGGGTAGTTTGTTTTTGGCTCAAGTCATTTAGCTAGTCAGGTTCTGACCTTTGTCTTCATGGTGGAATATCTTTCGTGAAGATATGTGGTTGTGTTACAAGTGGTATGTCTAGTATATGGATCGTCTGGAAAGATAGATTTCGTAAGGTATTTATATGCTATTAGTTCAAGGCTATATACTGAATGGAATTTTACTAGCTAGGGACGTCAAAAAACCCATAATATGAATTGAAAAAAATCTTCGAAAATATTTCCTAATGAAAAATTGATTACATTTGTTCACTCACTTAAGCGAGCAGTAAGCTATTATATCAGTGGATTCATAATTTGAAATTAATTAGCAGTAATTGTATGTAATTAATTAGGCCTACACATTCAATCAAAGGTTTACAAACTATTTCAGGACATCCTTTGATCTACATGCATCAGTGGTTCCTGGTGAATATAAAAAATATAATACTTAATTCAGTCTATATATGCCTATGCATTAAGATGATAATATTAGTGGTAAATATTTATCCTTAGACCTAGTTCAATTTTTTTTGGGGGGGGACATCTTGTTTTAGGAGATATTTTGGGCGACACTGGAGAAATGCAAGACTGAAAGTGGGAGGAAAGTCTTAGAGCAAAAGAAACTCGGGGATGAGGGTGGACGGGGTCATAGCATGGTTACAGACCAGAGGTCATTAGCCTTCTGAGTTCATTTAGAGGTCGCCGGGGCCAGACAGCGGTAGCTTCATGTCGCTATGGCTGGGAAGACCCACTCAGGATCGAGAGAGGTTGGGGTTGGAAGTCATGCTTTTGTACTTCCTCGTTGTATAAGGATGACAAAATTTCAGAGACATTTGTCATTTCTATCGTCGTCGTCATAATCGTCCACACATAACCACTACATACTCCCGCCCATCTCCTACTCATTTTCATTCTTGGTATACTCTATTGCTGGTTAATGGAAATCCAAAGCATTAAGCAATTTTAATAGTTTAGCTTTCATGAATTAGATATTTTTTGTATAATATATTCAGTAATGTTTGTATTTTAATTTCGATGTCAATTTATGTACATATTCTATATATATATATATATATATATATATATATATATACTGTATATATATATGTATATATATATATATACTGTATATATATATGTATATATATGTATATATATATATATATGTGTGTGTGTGTGTGTGTATGTATGTATGTATGTATTGTGCACTTTGTACTGCGACGCCAACCTCCCATAGATGAGCTCCGTCGGTGAAGTTTAGGTGTTTGTCGTTTTGGACAGCTACATCGGAACTCGACGGTGAATGCCGGACGCTTTGGCCTCATTTTTATACACTTTTAAACACCTGATAAATCAGTTATTTTGCTTTATAACATAATATAAAATAAAATTGGATGTGTTGATTCCATTATCAACCAAGAGAGCATATAAACTTAACGGTATTTGAAGTAAAATAGGTATATTCCATTTTTTCTTGAGTACTTTATTAGATATTCACATACAAGTATACATATATTTACATATTTCAATTCAATTAAATATTCACTGCACACAAAGAACTTACTAATTCACAAATCTTATATATCAATGAGGAATGTAAAAATTATCTTGAGGTCAGATCTCACCAGTGATGAACGGTTGACCTTAGGCGATATAACCTCTGGAATAACAATCATTTTCTACCGCATAGTATAGACAATTTAAATAATTTTCTAACATATATTTTTGACTGACTGAAATTCCTTTGCAAAGCCAAAACACATTTTCATTGAAGTGAAAATATACTTAGATTCCAATAAGGGTTATGGAATCATAATATATTTTTTGTAGGATACTTTGAAATACCCTTATGAAATCACAGTATCTTTGTCCATAACAATCTAATAAAATAAGACGCCACTTAAAAGCGGTATATATGAATAGGACCGAAACGTCCGAAAATCGACAATTTCATTAAGTCGAAACGTTCGGGGTCGACGAATTCTCGAAGCCAAAATGTCCGCACACCAGTGCTACCACTCCTTGGGATTTCCTCCAAGATACTGGGATTTTGAGTGAGGTCTTGGGATGTTGGGATTTTTATTTAAAAAAGCTAGATATCTTGGGGTTTTAAAGCCTTCTCATTGTATCTTTCATTATTTAGGTTTGCAAATTAATATTATATCTGAATGCAATAGTAATATCCAGGTACTTTGTTCTAAATCTAGCAACACTATCTACACTTAGCCTGGCCTCTATAATTTCACGGATCACAGCAGTAGTGACTCGAGTGAGCAGTGCTTGTATGATAAGTGCGTAAACTTGTGTTGTTATTAACAATGAGTGAGTCTGGAGATCCTGAGCCTGGGGTAAGTGGCGGTAATACCCCACCAAGGAAAAAAAGTAAAGGATGGTACCAGCAGTCGTTTAATCCTGAGTGGCTGCAAGACCCTGAACTGAAAGACTGGGTAAAACCAGACCCAAAGGACAAGAATGGTGCATTTTGCTGTGTGTGTGTGACTGGAAACTCAAAAACTGTAATATGTCTGCCCTAATGAAGCATGAAGCTTCCATAAAACACAAAGTGTTTTGAAGCAAAGAAACGCACTGTTAACGTTCAGCGGTATTTTAACAAGCCCACATATTTATAAAAGCTTCAAGATAAGATAGCAAAGGCGGAATTGCTTTTAGAAGCCATGGAAAACAACAACAACTAAAACTTCTTACATGTTACTGGATGAAATTTGCAAAGAAAATAAGTTTTCTTTAATTATAGATGAATGTACAGATGTTTCTGTATCACAAGTTCATGCAGTGATGGTCCGGTGTTATGATGAACAAAAGTGTAAGGTTTCTGACGCACTTTTAGATGTAGTAGAAGTTGATGATGCGAGTGCTGAAGGATTGTTTAAATCAGTAAAGGAGTTACTGAAAAGTAAGGGTATATCCCCTACAAAACATAATAGGGTTTGCTAGTGTCAACTGCTCCACAATGTTAGGAGCACAAAGGATTTCAGGCTTACCTTAAACATGAAATTCCACCTATTTTTATTTTAGGATGTGTGTGTCATTCATTTGCCTTGTGTGCTAGTCAAGCCAGCAATACCCTGCCTTCATGGCTTGAATCTTTTCTGAAGGATGCCTGCGGTTATTTTGCTCGTAGCAGCAAACGTCAACACCTTTTTCAGATGAACCAAGATGTTGTCCAGTCTGCTAAGCATAGAATATTAAAGTTGTCACAGACTCGATGGCTGTGTAGAGGTTCCGTTGTCTTTAGAATATTAGAACAATGGGATGCCCTACAGCTGTGTTTTCAGGGAGAACCCAGCACATATAAAGTAGATGGAGCAGCCAAGATACATAAACGATGACAACTCCAGGAACATAGCACATATTGCTTTTCCTCAACTATATTCTTCGGAAAGTAGACAAAATGAGCATTGAATTCCAGTCACAGTACTTTCGACTTTCAACTCCGTATTCTACAATATCTGTTGAATATAGAAACATTTTAGCAATATTCAGTCACAAGGGCTTAGCAGCATTGACCCCCGTGATCATGCAATACACAAGAAAGTTGATGATATGGAACTTGGTGGCAGATGCAAGTCCATGCTTATTAATGAACCTCTAGGAGAATCTGAAAAAATATTTCGTCTTGATTGCCACAAGTTTTTGGTGGAAATTTGTGCTCAAATGCGAAAGAGATTTGCTTTTGAAGAAGACAGTATTTTGGCCATCCTGTGAGTTTTTGACCCCAAAGAAGCACTCTCCGATGAGAGAAGCTTACACTCTATTGTGAAATTGGCGGCCAAATTTCCTACACTGGTAAAAGAAGAAGACTTAGACGACCTACAGGATGAATGGAAAGATTTGTTGTTTTTCAAGGAATCACTGAAAAATATGAGTGACTCGGCAACTAATTTCTGGCATGAACTGCGGACGGTGAAAGATGGCCATAACAGATAACCGGCAGAAATTCTGCCTCCTCTCTATCTTCATGTGCTGTCGTTTGGATACATTGAGAGAGTATTTTCTCAACTTAACATTATCAAAACTAAACGAACAAACAGCCTTCATGTGTCAACTGTTGCAAACCGACTTCTAGCTAAGCAAGCAATTGCACGACAGGAAACAACTTGCAACCAGTGGGGGCCATCGACATCACTAATAAAAGATGTTATAAGTGGGCAGTGTTACTAGCGCTATATCAGCATAGAAGCCGCCAGGAAGCAGAGAGAAGTGGCAACTCTACATCCCGATGATGCCGAGGCTCCCAGTAATGAAGAGCATCTTCCTGTATTTCTCCAATAATTCTTCACAAGTTCAATATTCAGGTAAGGAATATACCAGAATCAACGTTTCAGTAGCATTTTACAATATTTGCAAACCTTGGGATATTTTGGCCTATCTTTGGAATTTTCGGAGGCATGTCTTGGGATATGTGATATTTTAGAGTGGCAGCACTGCCGCGCACACCAGACGGTCTACTCCGAGCAACGGTGTAACCAAGCCCAGCATTCTGCTGTCCAGTTCCTTCAAGCATGTTTATCACCTCCGTGCTAGCGGGGCGGTGGAGAGCACTGAGCAGAACAAAGAAGTTGAGGGCGTTGTGTTCGTGTCTCCAGGATGACTGTAAACTAAAGAATTTTCGTCTCTTGCCTTCATCTGTGATTAGATTTTTTTTATTCACCCAGGGCGAAGTATAAGTAGCCTTTCCACGAACGAAATACTGTCAAATTTTGTGCGCTGGTGAGAGATTGGACTAAAAATATAGGTAGTCACTAAAAGATAGAGAAAAAGAGCAAAAATTGTTCATTACTCAGAACCTGACCTATACCATTCTACAGCATACATCGGTGAATGAGAGGGGGGTTAGAGGTGTGGGGGTGGGTATCGTTCCCGTCTTTGCTCTCTCTTGTCTTTCAGGATTTTCTCTCTCCTGTTAAACTCTCTCTAACCTCAGGCCTGGCTCGAATTGTTCGCTCTTCGTTTGCACCATCGCGGCTTCTCAGTGGATTTGACGGAGCCAGGTCCGAAGCCTACCCTAACCGGAGGCGATGTTATACAAATTAATATAAACATTTGCCCCCGCCACCAACCATGGACCACAGCGAGGGGGCGACTAAGCGTTGGGTTTAGAGGGCAACAATTTCTAGGGTCGTGGGAGTGTGCTGTATATGCACCCTCCACCTTGGCATTGCTAATCACAGCCGCGGATCGTGCGGTGTTGCGCTAGGCCAGTGTTGGCTCCAGAATCTTCTTACAAAATAAATTTTCCATCAACACGAAGACGGCGTATACTGTACATTTGTAAAACATTCCAGGCAAAACTACACACTTACACACATACACAACTTCGAGGCGCGGTGGTTAGAGTTCTCGCCTGCCAATACGACGGTCCGGGTTCGAATCCCGCCCAGGGCTGAAAAAATTTCAGTATCGCTGCGCTGAGGGTTGTTACTCCAACTCTCGTGGGCGGGCAGGGAGTTGTGTGTGTGAGTGTAAGGTCACAGTATTACCCATAGATCGGTCATACAAGCTCTGAGCTCTCATCCGAGAAGGTAATAACTGTCGATCACGAGTCCAACACGTGATCCAAGACCATGGTGAATCACACACACACACACACACACACACACACACACACACATATATATATATATATATATATATATATATATATAAATATATATACATATATATATATATATATATATAAAGGATTACAAAGGCGGAGCATGCCGACAGGAGACCTTTTGGTCCATAACTAGGTCGGATGCGAAAAAAATTATAATAATGATAGATAAATAAAAATATATATATAATAATATAAATAATGATAAATAAAATAAATAAATGCATAGGTATAGTTAAATAATAAACAAACAGGTAAATAGTAAATAATAATAAATTGATAGATAACTAATAATAAATGAAAATCAAGCAAATGATAATAAACAAACAAATAATAGCAAACAAATAAACAAATATGAAATAAATGGCAGTCATTACAACATCTTGCTTGGGTGTTTCTAAATTATTTTCAAAGCTTCGAACTGAACTACATTGCACTACCTGTGCAGGAAGTTTATTCCATTCATTAACTACACGGTTGGTGAAGTTGTTTCTCTCCACTTCCAAATTAAATCTATTTCCTGACAGTTTGAGACCATTATTTCTTGTCGGATTCTCATTCAATGTGAAAATTCTGTCGCTTTTGATGTCAATTCCCTTCAGAATCTAAGACCTGTATCAAGTCACCTCTGAGTCTACGCTTTTTTTTTTTTTTTTTTAGGAAAAACAGATTCATATGTTTTAGTCGAATGTCGTATGATTTGTATTTGATATTTAGAATCAGTTTTGTGACTCGCCGTTGTACTTTTTCCAATCTGTTAATGTCTGTAATGAGATTCGGTGACCATACGGAAACAACATATTCTAAATGTGGACGAACCAATATATATACATATATATATATATGTATGTATATATATATATATATATATATATATGTATGTATATATATATATATATATATATATATATATATATATATATTCAACTTCGAGTAGATCTGTAGCCATCAGTTATCATGATTTGTACAAATGTATCTCCTAATCTGGAGTTATTTTTTGTATTGCTACTTCGACAACACAAAAATTTGATAAAAAAAAACAAAAAAAGTTCTAAATGTAAGGGTTGCCGACCACTGGCCTGGACTGTAACTAACTCACGGCGTGTCTGTCTGGAAGGCAGCCTCTTCGGGCTGACCTGAAGCTGGGACAGCGGAGGCGTGTTGCTAGGCTCCACGTTTGCGCCTCAGTGCAGCTTTAGTGTTTGATCAGCTTTCAACCTCCAGGTCTTCTGTCTGCTGGCTCTGTGGGCCAAGATTTAATCAGATTCACAAACATCAGGAGATTAATCTTATAATTGTAATTGTATTGTATATTTCTCCTTTTGTTTTTCATTGAAACAGTTTTGTTGAATTATGAAAGATCATATTCTAAGTATGAAAAGAATAAATTTCTTGTCTGAAAAAAATCACATTAGGCCTTATCACCTATGTAAATCAGGTATAGACATGTGTATGGAGAAAGAAAGAGAACGAACTTATGGACAGCGTTGCATAACGATATGACATCATAAAGTTGGATAATAAATTCAAAATAGAATAAGTTTTATATTAACCACGTTTTCGTATTTATGTTTAACAATGTCACGTGTTACTACACATTTTAAATGTCTACATTATGACAATTGGTAGGTCTAGGCACTCCATTGTATCGGGTTTCAAGCGAATACGCGTCTTACCATAAAATGTACCGAAGACAGTTGTACGTGTATTAGCACTAAGTATATTAAACGATTCAGTTGCTTTAGTGTATTTTTCGTTATATGCGATTGGATTGGATTGGATTGAATTTATTGGCAATAAGACACACATATAAAAATACAATGTATAGAATTGCAAATATAACAGAATGAAGCTTATGAAACTTGTTTCCATTGTGGTCCTCTTACCCTTGACTGTGGCTTCTGAATTTCAACTGAACAAAGACGAGAAAGTAAGCAACAGATAATTCAAGCACCTTACAAAAGCACAAATAACGACATCCGATAGGAACTAATCTAATAACCAGAAAAAAGTCTTTGTTAAGACAAAAATATTAGGGTTTTTTTATATGTATTTTCATGGAAACGATTATGCAAAATTATGTAATAGTTATGTAATACTTGAGTCAGCGAAAGAACACATGATTGATATAACATAATTATTATATAGTGGTCTATATTTTACAATGTATTTAATCATATTTTTCTATAATCTATCTACTGTATATAAGGAAATTTTAGAATAGACAATTGTTAGAAATGTAACCCAACAAAAATTATAAAACGAAAAATAAAAAACAAAATCGAAAATGGGTAGCTGTCAACTCTTCCAGCAGACATATAAATGTCGGTTTTACTCATCACTCATGTCTGCCCCACATCTATCATAACTCTTTCTTACTTCCATTTCATTCTTTCCTTCCACTTAACCCCCAATCCCCCCCCCTCTACCCCATCTTATCTATCCTGCCCTCTAACTAAAACTCATGACTTCATAACCGAGCAAGTAGGTCTGCCCCACACCTATCATCACTCTAACTTCCTTCCATTTCACTCTTTTCTTACACTAACCTTCCAAAACTCCACTTCCCCTCCTCTCTCCCATCTTAGCTATCCTGACCAGTACTACTACTCATGACTACCTTCGACCGAGCGTGGTGGTGGTGGGGGCCGCGTCGGATATGGCAACAACTTTCCTTGTTTGTTGAGATTTTTTATAATATTTTGTCTATTTGATTTCTATCTTCACAACGATATACAATGGGAAAGGCGAATCGACTACAAATTGTTCCTTTGTGTGAAGGCTACTTCACTCAAAAATCTACCCAGCTAGGGCCCAGACGATATAACGTCATCATGAACTCCTCCAGCACCGTGATACACGACTTTATTCAGCTCAGTCAAGACCCCCGTTTTGTCTGACCCTGTCCTCCAGCCTCCCCTTCCCCCCTAAAAAAAAAATAATAATAAAAATGAAGAGGAACTGAAGAAAGAAGAAAAACTGATTAAATGAAAGCTAAGGAAATTGAAAAGTAGCAGAAGAGAGATGACGGAAAAAAGAGAGAGGAAAAATGAAATAAAGAAGACCAAGACTTTTTCGAAAACCTTGTGCTAGGCATTAAGGCTCGAACACTCACAGCAACAGACCAGAACTCGACGACTGTAGCCATCTTTTTTAAGACTCAGAGGTGTTGGGGGTCTTGATGGAAATTTATTTATTTTTTTAACGTGACTCGATGATGTGAGAATTTAAAATATGTTCACACCAAGTACCTACATAAGAAATAATGACAGACTGTCAAGACGCACATTTAATAAAAAACATGGTAGAAACAATATAGCCAGCCGTGTAGTCCATGCATTAGGCAGACTCAAAAACTGGTGGAATGTAATTAATGCAATTTTGAATTAGATAAACACCAAAGCATTATGCTGTAATGTACATAATTTATTATTTTTTGTTTTATTTTATATGTTTGGATTTTGTTTTCATTCGGCCTTCCTATGGACTGAAAAATATGTCAATATGCTTTGCCATTGTAACCATATATAAATATATATATATATATATATATATATATATATATATATATATATATGTATATATATATATATGTATATATACTGTATACTGTATATATATATATATATATATATGCATATATATATATATGTATATATATGTATATATATATATATATGTATATATATATACTATATATATGTATATATATATATATGTATATATATATATATATATCATATATATATATATATATATATATATATATATATATATTCCACAGAAAACCACTCGAAAAATAAGACACTTTGATCACAACGTTTTTGTCTAATCAGACATCTTCAGGGAACACAGAATGAAGTCTGAATAGACGAAAACGTTTGGATAAAAGTGCCTTATTTCCCGAGTGGTTTTCTGCGAAATCTTACATTCACGCGTTTTGGTGAAATGTGTTGCATTACACACACACACACACACACACACACACACACACACACACACACACACACACACACACACACACACACACACACACGCACACACACACACACACACACACACACACACACACACACACACACACACACACACACACACACACACACACACACACACACACACACACACACACTTCAACGAACGGACGGCTTAGAAGACGTTCTGAAGAAAATTGAAGTTTCGTGGATCCCAACGCAAAGAGAAGTGCATATTGTATTTACAGGGTGGGGGGAAATTGCTCGTGGGGTAGTGGGAAAGTAGGGAAAGGGGAGAAGGGGAGGGATTGCTGAGGGAAATGGAAGGAAATGAGGAAGGAGAGGACTTGGCCCAGGTAGACAGGCGAAAGGTAAACAAACGGCCCCCCGACCAGCTGAGCGACGATGAAATGTCAAATAAAAATGTAAAGATTAGAAGTATAGATAAGAGTAAAACAGTAGAAAGTGATGAGAATATTTTCTAGGGATTTAAAGATGGTCGATAAGATGATCGAGGACTTGGAGCGTAGGTTCGGTCATGTTAACAACATTGTTCGGAGGGTTGAAAAATTGGAAGAACTAGAGAAGGCGAACAAAAACTTAACTAAGGAAATTGAAGAATTAAAAAAAACAGTTAAAAGAAGTAAAAGAAGAGAATAAAGTCTTAAAGGAGAATAATAAGGAGAACGAGGAGGGTTGGAAAAAAATCCAAGAAAATAGCAAAGTTGCATTCACTGACATAATCAGACAGCAAATGAATGAACAAACTGAAAACTCAGTTATTAAAGTGATGAGACAGAAGGAGAATATAGTAAGAGACTTAGCAGACAGAAAGAAATGTATAATTATATTAGGAATGGAAGAGAAACATAACCCAGATAGAACCACAAGAATCAAAGAGGAAAATGAAAAAGTAAGAAATTTACTAGAATTAGTTCAGGAAGATAAACCAGAAATAATGAAGGAAATCGAAGAGAAATTCAGGCTCGGGAAATATAGTACAGGGAAGACCAGACCAATTAAGATTAAATTCAGGTCACAAACTACGGCAGAGAATATCTTATCCAAAACAGGGAAACTAGCAACAAGTGATCAATATAAAAAGGTATGGATAAAAAGGGAAATGAATAAAGAGGAAAGAGAGGAAGAAAAACAGAAAAGACTTGAAGCTAAGGAAAAAAACGAGATAAGAACGGAGTCAGAAAAAGAGAGATTCTATTGGAGAGTAGTGAATATGAAACTAAAGAAAGTCGACATACAAGAGAAAAACAAGAGGGAAACAGAGAACACAATGGAAGTGGCAGAAAACTAAGAGTGTCTTACACAAATATAGATGGATTAATAACAGGATTGAATGAGCTGAATGATTATTTGAAAGAAAAAGAACCAGACATAATGGGAATTGTAGAAACAAAATTAAAAGGTCCACAACCACCCAACAGTGTAGGACATGATGCATATAATTATTGGATTAGAAACAGAGTGAAAAAGGAAGGGGGTGGAGTTATGTTCCTGACTAAGAAGGATATAAACGTGAAGTGTGTCACATATGGAAAGAATACAGTAGAGATGATAATGATGGAAGTAGAAGACAGAGATAAGAAGAGCAGAAAGTTTGTGATAAATTATGTGCCCCCAAAAACAGCCTCATGGGAAGAGAGTGAACATAAAAGTATGTTAGAGGACACAAAGATAACATTAAACAAGATAATGGAAGAGGGAGGAAAAATAGTTATGATGGGCGACTTTAATTGCAAAGAAATCTGCTGGGAAGAAATGACAGTAAAGGGTGGATACAGGAGAACACTAGGTATAGAAATGAAGAAGAGCCATCGAGACTAGACCTAATAATTACATCTGAACCTAGAATAGTGGAAAAGATTGAATATAAAACACCAATAAGTAAAAGTGACCACATATTGATTGAACTGGAACTTAATGAAGAAAAATATATCAAAAGAAATGAACAATATAGAAAAGGAAGAATGATGTATGAAAAAACAAACTTTGATAAAATAAGAGAATTCTTTCAAAAGGAAAACTGGGAAGAAATATACAAAGAAGAAACAACAGTAGAAGAGAAATGGAATATTTTGACAAAAATTTACAAAAAAAGGAGTGGAAAAGTATGTCCCAAGACAAAAACAAGAAAAAGAATATGTAAAATGCTGGTACAACAAAAGTTGTAGAGAGTTAAAAGACAAAAGAGACAAAGCCTGGACCAGATGGAAAAAAGACAGAAGACCTGAAAAATGGAAAATATATACCTGTTATAGAAATGAATATGTACAAACGTGCAGAGAGGAAAAGAGAAAATATGAAAAAGATGTCATAGAAAAGTGTAAAGATCAACCAAAACTATTCTACAGATTTGTAAACAATTAACTGAAAAACAAACAAGACTTGGAGAAATTAAGACAAGAGGGAGTTGAATACACTGAGGAAATGGAAATGGCGGAAATTATGAACAAACATTTTAAATCAGTGTTTACAAGGGAGAACATACAACCTGAAGAGAACGAATGGAAAGAGAAAGTCCCCCCTATGGAAGAAATAGAAGTAACAAAGAATGAAATATTAACACACTTGAGTAATCTTGATGTCAGAAAATCGCATGGACCAGATGAAATAGCAAACTGGATACTGAAAGAATGCAGGAATGAACTGGCAGACAAAATACATAGCATACTAAATAGTTCCTTGAAAGAAGGAAAAGTTCCAGAAGATTGGAAAAAAGCAAATATAGTACCTATATATAAAGGAGGAAATAAAGAAGAACCTACCAACTATAGACCAGTCTCTCTAACAAGTACAATAGCAAAAATTTGTGAAAGAATTATCAAAAGTAGATGGGTAAAATATCTAGAAAAAAACAAAGTGTT